>NC_051408.1:30602872-30603689 GCF_015228065.2 Penaeus monodon
CGTATGATGCCCTACGCGGCGGCCGGCCATCAACGGCGACGTAGACAGATGCACTTCCGGCTGTACCTGCCATTACGACTTTGCGTTGCACCGCTAATGCCAACCACCGACGCTCATTTCTATCGACGTTATTAATCGCCTGAACATAGAAAAAAGGATACGGAAGAAAAAAAAATCACATGGAAAAAAAGGCGCATCTCTTGAGATATTTTCCCCACGTGGTTTATGCCAGGAACCGCCTCTTGGATTCCGGATTATTGATTTTGATGCCGGTTAAGAAGTGGTTATAATACACAAAGGATTTCGGATTTTCGGTTGCGATATTAGCGACCGCAAAGGATACCCGACTGACCTTGAATACATCGTTGCAATTAAACGAAAGTTTTTTTTTTCTCTTCTTCTTCCACTTCTACTATGGGAAAGAGAAAAGGATAAATGAACAGTAAGGAACAAAGAGATATAAACAGATGCACAAGGGAGAGAGACAACAAAGATTTTTTTTCGACGATTGCATAAACATTTTCGTAAATACCAAAAAAAGACAAACAATAGACAAATATTAATCTTAATGAATGGAACTAGCATAATCGAGGCTGTTTAGTCATTTGCATGATATAAAATTTACATGATGTAAGCAGCAGCGTGAAAAAATTGAACAAATCTACATCTTGGAAGACAAAGAGCGGGGGAGGGAAACACAACACACCCCGGGATCATTAATCTGCTTCCTTGTTCTTTTTTCCTGTTATTTTTTTACCATTATTATTGATCACTTTTCCTATGCAATGTCATATTCCTCCCTGCTTGTCTGGCTGAC
>NC_051408.1:30604285-30604697 GCF_015228065.2 Penaeus monodon
ACCTCATCAACGTCAATAAACCCGCCTCTTTCTTCCCCTTCCCCCCTTTATCCCGACTGCTCTTTCCCCTCTCCTACGCAAGCCGTGTTAGTGCAGCGTCACTTTCCCCGAACATGAAAGACTCCGCCAAACCGAAGACGCAGCCTCGCGTTTGCCCTCAGATTCGTCTCCATTACCCGGCTCCAGGACTAAATTGTTACCGCAATACGTCAAAGATAATTCTCTGGTGTAATGAATGGCCTTGTCCTGCGATGATGATGACACCGGGAAAAAGCTGTGATTTATTAATTGATATCATCAGAGTTTCTTACGATAGGTAACCATTTGTATACTTGCGTAAACACACGTAGAAGTGCAGTACGTGTACGTGCACACATCCGCAACAAAACCATATGCGCACGCTCCCACACGT
>NC_051408.1:30605377-30605706 GCF_015228065.2 Penaeus monodon
CATAAGCCATACGACCATAGCACTTCCATTTGGAAATCCAATCATGAATCACCAAGACATAACCGTCAGCTTCAACCCGAAGGCCATTACAAAAATAAATAGACGCGCCCGGGTCCTTCGGCAATCCCGTATCATTCGCGGTTTCGGAAACGAGGAATGAAAACCTTCTTCGTCGAACTCGGAACAGACCGTAGTGAGTCAGGGTAATGGAGAGCACTAACTAGAGGAGGGATAAATAACTCTAGAGATCACCTAATGCTCTTCTTCCTGTGGGATGATCTAGTGCCGTTTTGTGTTGCAATGAGGATATGCGTGCGTGGGATGGGAAT
>NC_051408.1:30605965-30606077 GCF_015228065.2 Penaeus monodon
TCCAACACTAGTGAGGTTCTTCAAAGTGTTTTGTGATTTGCTAAGCCTCGTCATATTTCGTCTTGTTTAGGAAGTAAATTGATAAATTATACATTTTTCTTTCATCGGCTCC
>NC_051408.1:30606345-30607167 GCF_015228065.2 Penaeus monodon
TTAAATTAATGGCGTCTTTTCAAATTATCAATAAATTTCACTGATGTTAATTACCTATGAAATTATTTGCTTTATCCTTACGGCCATACATCTTAATTACAGAGGTACACGTTTTTTAACCCTATTATCATCCGGTGCATATTTCCATAATCACAGCCCGTAACGAAAACCAAGAAACCCATCCTCTAAGGACGTTGACTAATTCCTATCAACCCGTAAAAAGTTGGCGGTCTCGGCGAAATAAATAACAGCGATTATCCTATGTAGGTTTTGCAATGGCCCTGGGAACGATGAGTGTTCCTTTGTGGCTTCGAGGACGTGACTGCGCCGTGGTCCGTGATCCCGGGTCAGGCGTGACGGACCCCTGGCATCGTTAAGGGCTTCTACGGGGTCCTGCGGGGTCTCGAAAGGGGCCTCTCGCTGTTTGTCTTGCGGCTTCTGAGGTAGGCCTCCGGGGCGTGTCAGCGGAGAGGGACATCCGTCTTCCTGACGGGCCTCCTGACGGCCGCCGCGGTGTCACTGCGCTGGGGCGGCGGGGCGGCCGGAGTGAACGCCCGACTGCCTCGGAGGCGTCGTCCTCCATCGCGTTTTCGCCGACAAACATCGCAAGTGATGAATTCGGGGAAAAACGACAACCGCAATGTGATGCGCTGTATATAGAGATATATTGCCCTACATTATGCGAGGCACAATGGCCCAGCAACGCGTGACGATTCAAATCAAGCTGCCAACCGCAGTGTGGTGCATATGAACACTGGAACGAATCTCTCTAAAGAGAGTATTTGTGCTGCCAAATGATGCGATCGGGACGAAACTGAGAGT
>NC_051408.1:30608144-30608527 GCF_015228065.2 Penaeus monodon
CATTCCTTTCAAGCCTTAGTCAGAAAACTAAACAACAACAGATAGCCAAAACAATCGAACAAACGCACGCACGGAAGCACACACAGCTCCAGGCTTACTTGGGCCACAGAAGCACCGACGTCGCCTCTGTTGCAGGATTCCATAGGCTTGCAAAAACTCGGCATTGGTATCATCTCCGTCGATTGTATGGCTGGTTTTCGTCCGTGCGGATGTCCATATAAATCCCCGTATTGAAGTGAAACATTTTTTAGTATTATTAAAAGAACAATAAAACATAATAGTGTGCGTTTATACGGCTCAAGGACGTGTACAGACGGCGTGTAATAGGGCTAATCTATACCCAGTGTTATCGTGTATACTGCATAGGTATTTATTTTATAAGT
>NC_051408.1:30608978-30609080 GCF_015228065.2 Penaeus monodon
GCAAGGGGCGTGCGGGCGGGCGTGGAAGACAACTAAACAGCCGGTAACACCTCGTAACTCTCGGCCGTCACTTTATGCCACGCCCGCCACCACGCTTTGCGA
>NC_051408.1:30609237-30609347 GCF_015228065.2 Penaeus monodon
TGGTGAGAGGGTGGGTGGGTGTGGACATGTCCTGTCTGTCTGCCAATTAATATTTTGGGTCCTTTCTTGTTTCTTTTGTTTTCCTTTTTTCCATAAACAGTATATATATA
>NC_051408.1:30609481-30610173 GCF_015228065.2 Penaeus monodon
CAACGCCCATTTTCATTTCGGATAGTTTAAACCATCCTTTATCTTGAGTTTATTTTCCTGTTCTATTACTCTTCTTTTCCCTTCTTCCCTTTCCTCCTCAACTTTTCCCCATCTTCCTCTTCCCCTTCCCCTTTCCCTTCCCCTACTATCTCCCTCGCCCTTCCCTTAATATCTCCCTTTCCTTCCCCTTTCCTCTTCCCCTTTCTCTCCCTTCCCCTTCCACTACTCCCTTGTCCCTACTCTCACTCTTCCCTTTCCCCTTCTCCTTCTCCTCCCACATTGTTTTTATCATGCATGCTTTGTTTCTCGATATTCTTAGAGCAACTTTTATCTTGCTTTCCTTTTATGCCTTCCCTTCCCTGTTCCCTGTTCCCTTCCCCCTCCCTCCCCATCCCCCTTCCCCTCTCCTCTCCCCCCTCCCCACCCCCTTCCTCTCTCCTCTCCCCCTCCCTCCCCACCCCCCTTCCCCACTCCTCTCCCCCTCTCTTCCCACCCCCCTTCCCCTCTCCTCCTCCCCTCCCCCTCTTCACACACCCTCACGTAGCGCCGACCTGAAGGAGCGAGGGAAAGGCAGAGGCTTGATTAAGACGTAGGTATAATTACGCAATTCATCACTTTAATTGGATACACAATGGAGACACTCTGATGAATCTTGGCACGTAATTTAGCAAAGCCTGGGGGATTCGAGGGAT
>NC_051408.1:30610287-30610434 GCF_015228065.2 Penaeus monodon
TTTTCCGTCTTCTAAGCTATTGTTATTTACAAAGTAGGTGATTTGTCGAGCGTTGCAACGTTCAAGGGAGTTAAGCGTCCTCACTCTTTACCCTTTTTTTAGGGTGAACTAAATTTTCGGTGAATGTGAATTAGGTGTAAGCTGTCA
>NC_051408.1:30610469-30610977 GCF_015228065.2 Penaeus monodon
ACATATGTTACTAACCATGTAAGATTTATACTCAATTTCTCTTAAAAGATTTATGTTCATCCAGTGATAAGAAGAGGATTAATAAAACATTAACTGTACTATGTCCATATAATTCATCCACAGATATTCGTCATCGCCGACAGTATACAGTTATGTTGTCGAATTTTACAAAGGCAAGACTGCTGAATTTTCCTTTACAATAATGTAAGTCACAGTTTATACATCATTACAATGCATAAATCATCTTTTCCGTACAATAACTTCAATTACTATCATCTTTGTGACCTCCATCTTATTGTGGTCACTTGAGCTTCCTCCAGAACCGCCGTTTACGTAACTGACTGCACCGTTTCTCTTATTGTTCCATTTTTTTGGCAACACATAGAACTTAGCACCGTGCATGTCATCCCCAAACCCCACATTACGTCATGCCATTGTCATATGCTGGCGACACTAACCTCTAGGGCCCGACTTGGGTAGGGGAGGAAGATCACAACTGTCACATTGT
>NC_051408.1:30611663-30611756 GCF_015228065.2 Penaeus monodon
CATCATGAGTACCGGCAGGTCTGACTAGATTCGCCTCATTACTTGCCGTCGCTGGATTATCATAAATCGTCTTAACATGTAACGGTTTATGGT
>NC_051408.1:30612449-30612559 GCF_015228065.2 Penaeus monodon
GGAGGAAGAAATAAGTGAACTGAAAGACTGAACGAAAAAGAGAGAATGAGTAACACACACAAAAACACTTTAATCTAGAGACAACAATACTCTCTCTGAATGCTATCATG
>NC_051408.1:30612801-30613333 GCF_015228065.2 Penaeus monodon
TAATGAATACTACCATTTAAATGAAACAGTATCAAAGGCTATTATTTGTTGCGCATATATCTCATGAAAAGTTATCTAATTTTTCACATATACCAACTGGAGAGAGTCTACAATGAAGATCCTCCTACCCAGATGCAAATACCCCGCCCCCCCCATCTGTAATTCGGTACAGCGCTACGATATAATGACTTCTTTCCAATTTCCTCGCCCCATAGCTCACCCCAAACTGCATATTAGACCAAAGGAAAAGAGTCTTGAGAAATAGCTAAAACGCGTATAGTCTTGAGAAAGTTCGATTTAATCGTGAGAAATAGTGTACCTTTTTCCTAGATCTGTGCATGTTGATTTTATGTAATTCGTCTATCTAAAACCAACGTACCTTGGAAGTAATCGTAAAGTTGATGATAGTGACTTTTCGAATTAGTGAAAGCAGTAGATCGGGTTTGTTAAAAAAATTCTGTTAGGAAGAGTTTATGGTTGTTCAGAAAAGCAAGATATTTCTTGCTATCTGTGATCATTAGCACATGAAATT
>NC_051408.1:30614750-30615216 GCF_015228065.2 Penaeus monodon
GCTCGTTCTTCATGCTCGCTGCCAACCGAGGCCCTGCACTGCAAAAGCGCCAGATTATCCCGACATCACTTCTCACCAAGAGCGGGAGAAGGTCCATCCGGCGTCGCCAATTCCCACATTCAAACGCTGCCTTAGAACCGAACCGATTCGCCTTTGTTCGTGTATGGGAGAGACAAGCCATTTGCTCACTGGAGCCATTAGGTAAAATTCGAGGCCGGGCCCGCCGATTAGTCCTGTTTAAAACAACGTAACTCGGGTCTAATCCCCATCTTCAAGGGCCATCATACCCGCGCCACTGCACACGCGGGGAGAGGATAGGGGTAACTCACCCACGTCTTAATTAAATGTTCGAAGTTCCCATACATCGCAGGTGGGCGCGGTAGATGGAGCAGGGTAATTATACTTCATTATTTCCCATCGAGTTTTGTGAAGGGTGTTCCTCCACGTGCCTAGTGGTGGGGTTAAA
>NC_051408.1:30615622-30615912 GCF_015228065.2 Penaeus monodon
TAGGGAAATGATGGGTTATTGAACCTCCTGTGCATATACCATCGCTAACAAGGGAGAGGGCGGTCGTGGTCTATGGTGTCTGGAAGGGGAGAACGTTTACCAAGATAGTGTATGCGCCACTGTTCGATGGGGTGTGTGTTTCGGTGTCTATGAACTCTGTACAGCACCGCCGCGTTGCGATTTGAAAGATATGTGCGCACTTTGATAATTTTATTAACCTTCTTCCTGACATTTGTGAAAGGGGCAGTATCTCTCTTCGTTCTTTCTATCGATGTGTCTATCTGACTACC
>NC_051408.1:30618349-30619149 GCF_015228065.2 Penaeus monodon
GTGAGTAAGTGACTGATTCTTACACTCCGCCCGGTTTTTAAGCAAGACGTTCTCTTAGAACAAAAACAAAACAAAAAAAAATGTGACATCAAGATGACTCTCGTGTTTAAGATCCGGCTTTAGAAAATATCGGATTTCACGCAATTACCAAGATAGCGTCATGTCCTCATGCTAACTCAAAGACATGTCCCATTAACGCTCAAAAGCCCCCTCCCCAATTTATGCTGATTGCCGACTATGATGCGTTTTGCTGTGAGAGCAGAAATCGGCGCAGTTTTGCAACGCGGAATCAAATCTGGTGAAAGCTGTCTTCATATCAGGTATTCAAGAATCTTATTCAGGTATTAATACTTAAGAGATCACATGTAATGCAACCGGAGACATTTGGAGAAAAATTATAATGCATAGATTTTTTAAAAAGCTATTTTGTCTGAGTTATTTAATAGACATGCAGTCGCAAGCTTTTCTTGTCAACACGAAATCTGACTATCGTCGATATCTACGGATTCAATATTCTCTCGCGTGAAGGAAGGAAACTAGAATCTCCAGCGATCCGAGGTGGGCGACTGGGGGCTTATTACGTAATACGCCCCTGTGACTCCGCGAACGATGTCGTATGTATCTTCGAAGGCGCGGCCCGGAAAGGATTGTCGTGTGGCGGGGACTGTTATCGTAATTGATCGATATGTCGTGCAATTACGGCTCAAACCGGTAGTCATGGTAATCTTCAGATTTGAGACGTCTGGAACGCGATGATGAGGCAGACGAATATCTTAAGCCCGATGGGGACTAGCTTTATT
>NC_051408.1:30619175-30620044 GCF_015228065.2 Penaeus monodon
CTTTAAGTGGACTGACACAGCATGACGAATTTATGATAATGATTGGATGATATTATATAGTGAGACTTTTTCCATGATGTAGGATGTTATGATTCATAGTCTGAAATAGACTACGATACACGAAATTAAACCGGGTAGAAAATCATGAATGGAGTGATGGAAAAGTTGAATAAAAAAATAGAGATTTTCGAGCATGCATGCAAGGACGAAGCAACATTTCACCTCTGACTATGCATCTTTAAACATATCTGAGCAGTCAGTGTGGGAACACTGATACTAATAGCGGAAACTGCAGGGTCATCATGCCCCCCCACACACACATACACAGCGTACGAAAACATATAGGTGACTAAATACATAAATAAGGATTGAAGAGGAGATATTCCTTCTACATAAATAAACGAATAAAAGAAACTAAAGCGGATCCGAGACTGCAACGAGGGCCAGCGTGCCACACTGACCTTCTGTTCTGGTACCACGTCTTGACCTGCGTGTCGGTGAGGTTGAGCTTGGCCGCCAGCTCCATGCGGTCCTGCACGCTCAGGTACTTCTGCCGCTCGAAGCTCTTCTCCAGCGTCTGCAGCTGGTTGTCTGTGAAGGCGGTGCGGGCCTTGCGCTGCTTCTTGAGCGGCGGGGGCCCGGAACCCCCTTCGTCGTCGGCGTCGTCGGGAGAGGAGCTTGGGGACCCTGGGGGAACGAGAGGGCATGAGGCTGACGTCACGCGCAGGGCAGGTCGCTGCAGAGGGTTCAGCTTTCGAGGAATGTCTCGTGAATGCATTCCCTCTTAATCTTAAATCTAGAAACAGAGCTGTGGCCTCGGCATGATAAGAATCGTGCAGAGAATTAAGACTTTACACATGGAAAGTCAC
>NC_051408.1:30622133-30622413 GCF_015228065.2 Penaeus monodon
CCTAACCAATGAAATAATATGAACAGCCGTCGAGAATCTCCATTTGCATAAAAAGACATCACTCCAAAGATATTTTCCAGGAGTGTACATACCTTTTCTATTGTGTTTGTTTTGTTTTATCTTTACTGGAACCTTGATGATTTTTCCTTTTTATTTGTTGTATAGTTGTATTGTTTCAGTGGAAAAGCTTGAGAACCTGACCAGATTTCCTGAATGCGATCACTTTACATAAACCGCCCACGACCTGTTGACGTGCGTGGCAAGGCAGTATCCGTACTAT
>NC_051408.1:30622445-30622597 GCF_015228065.2 Penaeus monodon
AGTGCCGTGACAGAGCCGACGCCCATTCCGACGCGCTGGTCCCGTTAACATCTCATTACGATATTAACATGCAAGTCCGCCCTCAAGCAGATAATAATAAGCTTAAGATATGCCCCCGTGAGCACTCGCGCAGGGCGTCGCCGGAGTTGGGG
>NC_051408.1:30623054-30623419 GCF_015228065.2 Penaeus monodon
AGTATTCCCCAACTTCCCGTCTCCTAGAAAGCGGTCAGACTGATTACCTTCCGTCAGGTGATCGTCGCCTCCAAGGAGTGGAAAAGCAAATGAATCGTTGAAATTCCCGCCAATAGATCATTAATGAGACGGATGGCTTAATTTTCACCGGGACTAGGCACCCGTGACGACTATTTTCCCCGTGGGATTGACTTACGCGGCGCTGATGGGAGTGTCATGCGCTCAAGATGGCGTTGTTAGTGTTGGTTGATATTGTTTGGTGAAAAAAAAAGTATTTATGGTTCATGCTTTGGGGAGATTTATGGAGAGCAAGAGGGAGGATCTGCCAAGTGTTCGTTTGAATGTCTAAAGTCCCCCTTTCTCGA
>NC_051408.1:30623637-30623711 GCF_015228065.2 Penaeus monodon
ATGTCTATATCTATCCATCCATCTATCTATCTGTCTTTCCGTGTATTTAAGTATAAATGTATGTGTATGCAGGT
>NC_051408.1:30623998-30624199 GCF_015228065.2 Penaeus monodon
CGCCTTCCGTGCGGTTCTTGGCATTCGCGAGCGACTCGGTAAATGTTCGCGCCACGCAAGTACGGTCTCGTCAGGAAGGAAATTCTCGCTATCTCTCATCAAGGCGGGTCACGTCTCCACCCTTCCGTCGATATCTCTGCGTCTTCCATTTTATTATTCATTTTGTCATTCCTGCGAGAAAAAATAAAATAATTCTCCTCG
>NC_051408.1:30624226-30624815 GCF_015228065.2 Penaeus monodon
AACGTTTCGAAGAGAGAAATAAAATGAGAAAGAGAACGATATGGTTTTATGAACTTTCGAGCTTAATGTCTGTGATTTTTCTTATGTGACTAAGTACTTTTTAATGTCGGTTTCATTTTCGGGTCTCACTTTAACATTATCATATTCATATCACGCGAAGTATGTAGAGATATATTACTGCTCCGTGCATTAAAGAATTATCATGAGACCATTTATAATAAAAAAAAAAGACTTTCGAAACTTAACCTTATAAAATTCTGATGCTTATAAGTTCCTAAACTTACAAATTCCATCATCGTTTGCTCAGGCCTATGGGTATTTTCTTCAAGTCTGGTGATTTTATCCGGCCCATACCCACTGCGGGTAGGCCTAGAGACCTGCGCTTCCGCTCCCACCTAATTATCAGATCTTTCTAATCGTCACCTCAAACGCGACTAGTGATTGTGAATAAAGCTTTTTCGTGGTAATGGTCCTTTAATGAAAGACAAGTCATTATTCATTAATTATCCGACCTGCTGTCTCTTCCTCTGTACCGCCATCACTGATGAGAATTGACTTCTTATGTTCCGGCGAACTGTGCGTGTGTGTG
>NC_051408.1:30625222-30626814 GCF_015228065.2 Penaeus monodon
GGAGGCGTTCTTCCTCTCACTCTCTCTCTATCTCCAGGATAAGGTGCCTGTTGGAAGTATCAGGTACTCATTACCAGGGTCAGATACCGCGATAGCTGACCGCACTAATTACAAGGTCTTATTTGTAAACGTCCTTCCTTACCCTCTGCTGTGTCACCACCAGGCCCTCGGTCTGTGTAGTTTGTTGTTCCACAGGCTTTTCACTCGGGTTGAAATAGACACATCACGAAGATTAATGAACTATGATTTATGTAGTTATTAATGAACTATGACATATCCAGTTCGGTCTAAATAATAGTAGACTGTAGAGATTCTGTTCTATGTAGGTTTGCCTCTTCATAGTAGGTAATACTGTATGAAATGTTCTGCGTTCTCTTGTATATTATATTCTAGAGAATTACATTTATAGTGTATTTGTCTTTAATGTTTTTTGCTTCTCTATCAGTTTGTGCTATTGTTGCATTCGCTATTAATTGGCCAAGATTACAACTACTTCCTGGTTATTACGCCTATTTTGTGTGCTCTCTAATACATTTATCACACTCTCCTAGCGCCCTTCACTCCAGCCGTCTAAGTAATTTACTTCACCTGTCTATCCTGCACTCCGTTTTTTCATCGGGGTTACTAAAGACGTCAGCGTAATGCCGTCATGATCTCAGAAATAGCAAATTATACGTATCGTTTTAAGTCGCTCGTAAAGACAAATGGGTACTTCCATTACTATCATTTTTCATGAGGAATTGTGCGTAACTCTGAAGTCGCGAATAATATCGGGTGATGAGCGTGGATAATGAAGCTATCGGAAAGGTTCAACAACCAAAGGGTCGATACAACGCCAATCAAGATGGTTCAGTGATCATCGGTCTAAGGAACGTTACTTTTCGATAGCATCCTCGAAGCTCAAGTTCAGCCCGACTGCGGTCACACACTAAATAGATGCAGAATAGATAAAACTGATCCTTCTGGTAGATAAGTCTGCTCCATTTCGTTCCCAGATGAGCCTATATTCATCCCCTCACCCTCCAGTTCACTTACGCAGCCGCCACAGCTACCGCGTCGGGTTCTTCACAACACGAACATTAATGGTTACATATGAAGACGAGACAGGCTGGAGTATTTTTCATCCGAAAAAATCCCTAGACTAGACTGGCAGAGAACGTAATTACATTCCAACATTTTGTCATTAAAAAGTCGATGTAATTTCCCGTTAGTGAAGTCGTGTGACTAATGATCTGTGAAGTCCATTATACGATCGTCTCAGAGAACGCAACGACTTCAAGAAGGAAGAACACACACACGAGGCAGAGGTGTACATGAGGGGCTTCTGTACGTGAGGGAGATAGGGATTTTTAAGGGAGTTTTTGGGGTCCTCTGTAAAAAAAAAAATTAATAGTTGCAAGATGGAAGGAAGAATTAGATCAATATTTTTGGTTGACGCCAACGTGTCAAGAAATGATCAAGATTAAAAGGCACTGAATACGTCAAACAGCACTATGTTATTTAAAAATAAATTGGAATAAAAAAAAAAACACTCAAAGATTAAAGGAGGTCAAAGAGATGAATATTGGCGATATTGATGATTAGAAGACAAT
>NC_051408.1:30627083-30627332 GCF_015228065.2 Penaeus monodon
AAGTAAGAAATGTTTGAAGTGCCAGTAAGCGATAATCAGCTTGACGGTGAACAGAAAAACGTATTAAAAGACGGAAAGGGAAAAGTAGACAAGATTAAAGGAGAGGCGATGGATGCGAAATGTATTCAAAGTTCTCGAGTGTAGAATAGATTAATAAGAAAGGAAGTACAGACAAGTTACATATTAGATAATGAGACCACTGATATGTAGTGTGAGAACCTTCATTGACAAGTAGGCTGTGATAGGCGT
>NC_051408.1:30627495-30628086 GCF_015228065.2 Penaeus monodon
GTGATGATGCCCCCTTACCCACTCCCTCCTAGACCTCCTTTCCTCCCCCCGGACCCCACGACCCCCACGCCTAGCGCCATTTCCTTTCTGACGGAAACGAAACAAAAGAATCACGCGAAACGCAAATTAAGATTACAGTTGACGGTAATTAATTCCTATTTGTGACTCCTTATCATTATGGCAGTCGGAAACAGGGCTTCTCATGTGGCTGGTAATATCAGCCTACTGCCGAGGGGCCAGAAGAGCGAGATTCCTGAGACAGAGCATGGGCGTGGAAGCGACGGGAGTGTAGGCCGAGTCACAGTTCCGAGATGATACGGGGAGGAAGGGAGGGGAGGTAGGGGGAGGGTGACAGGGGGCGAGGAGGTCGGGCGTGGGGAAGGCGTCGGGTTGTAAGCGTCTGCGATAAACAACGAAGCTCTTGGGTGTAGTGCGATGTGGTGTCGTCCATGCTATTTCGGGAAGAGCGGACACCGTGCGACGTGACTGCGTCTGGTGATCGGACGCGTAAATACTCGCTTTCTCCGACCTTGCAGGCATCACTAAATAATGCATAGAGGCATTCAAATACTCATTTGAATATACGAAGAA
>NC_051408.1:30628476-30628816 GCF_015228065.2 Penaeus monodon
CTCCGAAGCATGTCACGTGATGCCTCACCACGCCAGGCTTAATCGGAGTCTTAATGATGAGTGATAGCAGGAAGGAGATCACGACACTCAAACGACAAGAACGAATTAGATATTCTTGGCGGGAAAGTTCAGTAGCGCCCAAGCTGCCATTAGATCAATCATGAACAATAACCGAGTTGATGCATGATGATCAAGGCCATCGCTTCCTGTGGTTAGCAAGGCTCGGGGAAGTCGCCAGCCTTTCCCTGCCACGGGAGCGAAGGGAGGCGGAGGGACTGGGGGCGCGTGTCAGTCGCAGGGCACAGAATGTGGGGGTGAAAAAATTAATTAGCAATATGAT
>NC_051408.1:30629149-30629543 GCF_015228065.2 Penaeus monodon
CGTCTTGATTGACAGATAAGTAGGTTATATCTTTATAACTAAAATATATATCTTTTAAATATTTTTTCTTGTAGAAAAGCTTGAATACGTCTACATCTGCAGGCAAACTGTTATCTCCTATACCTGTAACGCAATATCTAAAATGCTATATTACTGATAAGAGGTTTGATAAATAAACCAAAAAGTAAATAATTTTTTTTGTCTGTGAAACAATTATATTCCATCTCATGTGCCGCTCTTTTTTTTCTTCCCATGTTCTTCTAAATCTCTAATTGGTATTACAGTCATCATCTGCACTTCATCACCATTATTCTTCATTTCTTTTCTCACTTTCGTAAGTCTTTTTATAGTCATTTACATTCACCGTTCGAAAATGGCAGTCGTGGAATCTGGC
>NC_051408.1:30631167-30631969 GCF_015228065.2 Penaeus monodon
CTAAAATACAAATCAGAAACATCACCTAGCTTCAAGTAACACAACCTGACAGCAAATATCACGTAACACAAGCAACATCAACTTAAGTCATTTAAAATATTTACATCAACTAGGGTCATTTAACACAACTAATACAAACACCTACTACCACTAACAAACGGCATCAACTAACATCAGGTGACGCTAAGACGAGAAAGCGCCTTCAGCCTTCAACAAAGAAGAAACATCGACAACCATTAACGGTGTCCAAATTCAGAAAAAAATAAAAACATGACAACTTACCAGGACCCTGGAGTACTCCGATTCGCCAAGCCTTATTTCTCCTAATCACGTGACAGATTTTGTGATCTAAAATGTTTGTGTAATTTCTATATAGTTTTTTAGATGCATATTGCTACCTCCAAACATCACCTTACTTTATTTTTCTTTTTTCTTTCCCAAAGAGAGATTTAGTGAATCGAAATACTCAAGAGTCCGGAATGAGTTGCCAGATTTTTTTTAACAATATTCCTGAAATTGGACGACGTACAGCATTATCATCCACCAACAAAGACCAGCATCTCGAGTAGCATCAGTTAAGCCTCGTTCAGACCCTGGATTGCAGCTAATGGCGCGCATCGTTCACCTAACCATAATGAGACATAACAAGCCATCCAGCCGACAAGGAGGTTCAGTGGTCGACTTGTCACGAAGGGGAACGGATCGCTGTGGCCGGAAGATGAGCAGTCTCTGTGTCTATGGGCTTGCTTCGGTTCTCGGGGCGGAGGGCGTTGTGGTGGTTGTGACTCTTTGGTGGGGCTGA
>NC_051408.1:30632424-30632490 GCF_015228065.2 Penaeus monodon
CGTCACTCATCCATTCAATTCATCGGATATCGTTTTACTTTTTGAGTGTTTACTATTTAAAAAACT
>NC_051408.1:30632522-30632690 GCF_015228065.2 Penaeus monodon
TACCATCTCATTTATTCAAGACGAAAAGACATCAGATGTCAACCGAACAGATGTGGGACCTTATCATCGCCGTTTATTATGACGTCAAAGAAGGCGCCGCCGACAGAGTTTCACTCCATCGGTTAGCCGTTCCGTGTGTGTTGATACATGGCTGATTTCCCTTTAACA
>NC_051408.1:30632740-30634216 GCF_015228065.2 Penaeus monodon
TTTTCTGCAACGCCCGAGTATTTCCCATTTCTTTCCCATACTTCTCTCCTCAGAAAAGCTTCCCCATCTCCCAACTACCCTTCACTTTCATCCCTATTCTTCCCTCTGTCACTTTACCGAAACCCTTCCCTATCTCCCAATTTCCCTACACTTCCACCGCTATCCCCCCCCCATCTTCCCTTTCCTTCTACCTCCCCCCTTTCTTCCCCATCCCCCTTTATTCCCCATTCCCCAACTACCCCCCCCCCCCGTCGTACGCCCACCCCGCCCAGGCTTAAGCTCGACAAAGTCTCGGAGCGACGCAAGACTACGGCAACGCCACCCGACCGCATCGCCGTGCTTAGCATGTCACCACTTCATCACATCAGTTTCCTGTTGGAAGTTGCACCACGCCTTCTCCGATACAGTCGCGTGTAATCCAGAGACGAGTTTTATGATGAAAAGATCTCGTTGCGGTTTTTTTTTTTTGGGGGGGGGGAGAAAAAAGGAATGAAGAAGAAGAAAAAGCGTAAGATGAGGAAATATTAGGCAAAAATCATACCTTTGAGTCATGTTATTTTTTCTCTATTCCGCTGTGGTTATTTCTCTCATTTTAAGTGGGAGGGAGGCACAAGTATCTCATCTGCCTCCCTCTCCCCCCCTTCTTTGGTTAAGAGCATTCACCTGTCAATCTAGGAAATGACCCGCACTTGCGTAGTTTCTAGATCACGTTACGCACTTCCGGTGAGTTATGAATAATTACCTTGCTTGGTTTGTCCCTAGTGAACCCGGCATATCAAGAGTGCGCCCGTTCTAGTGTTCTTGGGGCAAATCCTCCATGTGCTAATTAGTATATTTTCTTTGGTTTCGTTCTATAAATAAATGTCTTCTTTTTTATATGCGATGTATATGCTATTTCATACATGGAGTCGTTTTTGTGTATATGATCATTCAACAAATCATAGTCAAATTATAGTCACAAATTCAGATAAACAGACAAAATTTCCATTACTCCAAACATTACACACATTCAAAGAGAATAAAAGAAATAGTCATCCACATCACCAAAAAAACATCAAAAGACTTAATCCTATTCGAACCCTTTTCCGGACCGACAGAAAGCTCATCGAAGAGTTCAATTCCACTCATCTGCCGAAGCCGATGCTCAGTATAAGTGCCTCTTCACTCGATGCAGACGACTAGTTCCAACTCGAGCGTACTAGCGGAAGGCCGCTCGATCTCTTACTCTTAACAATAGCTGCTAGCTGTTTCCCACATGATCTGATGCAAATGGTATTATATTTCGCATGGTTGACTTTCGTAAGAGGAGAGAAGTACATTGTCTCCGTTAAGGCGAGTAATATTCTGTCAAGTCTAGAAAACCAAACTGTAAAAAATAAAATAACATAATAATAACTAGCTTTCGATAGCGATAACAATAGTAAAATGATTTTGAAAATGATAATGACGCTTCACCCTCATCATATCAGAAATATA
>NC_051408.1:30634494-30635251 GCF_015228065.2 Penaeus monodon
CATTAGCATTTTAATCCTAGTAACTAGTGTTGCTGGTGTAAGGCTCCAAAGTTAAAGCAGTGACAGAGACCCTAATCGTAATGATAGCAACAAAGCAGCAGGCAGCACTCGGGGCCGCGCGGGCCAAATGCGACGTAGGGGGGAGGGGGGCGAGAGCAACGAACGCGGCGGCAAAACACCTGTTCCGAAATATGCGGCGCACATATTCCGAGACCGGAACTCTGTGTCAAAAATGAATCGACGAAATCACGCCGCAGACAAATGGCATTTGCACCCAAGTGGCGGAAAATCAAGGACTGTTGACTGCGAGGAGAGAAACGGTGAACAATGTCAGCCGTAAGAAATGGAGATGGGCATTGTGGCTGAACAATTTAACGATGTGATCTACGTTTAATGCTATGAACGATCATTTTTTGGCTTCGCCCTTCATCATCGGAACCCGAAAGTGGGCGTCACTGGAAAATGGCGTTCTCACCTTCCTGATATTACAAGCTGGTTATCCAAACTATCAGAGGGGAAGAATCAGTATACAAATATAAGAAATGGACATATTTCTTCCGAGTTGCTTATTACGAGAGAGTCCTGGGGCAGCATTTGGAACAGCTTACCCGTAACATTAAGGAAATTGGATGGGTTATTTTCATTATCTTATCGAACCGTGAAACTTGCAGTACTTGTTGTGTTCTCACAGACTCTCACGCAAATTCGCAATCATATCATATGGACCCTTAGAACAAGGGTCTGTGTGTCCTGAAGA
>NC_051408.1:30636226-30636463 GCF_015228065.2 Penaeus monodon
AGAAAAGTATCCTGATAAACACTGAGCAATTTTAGAACACTAGTGAAGAGGTGAGAGGATGTTTTTATAATATATCCATGACAGAGTTTTCAAGTCACTTTCGGCGTCAGTTTAACGCATGCTTTTGGATTTCAGGGTGAGATGAGATGCGAAGAGAATCGTACCGAAAGACAGAAGGGAAAGTAGAATAAGAGACAGACATAGTATAGTTGAAGGAAGTAAGAGATGGGAGACGAA
>NC_051408.1:30636707-30638333 GCF_015228065.2 Penaeus monodon
GACTGTAAATGTAAAAGTAAACTTACTCTTTACTTAATCATCTCAGTCACCCCGATGGTTGTTTTCTAGATTTTCATCTAAACATAGTCGACTTTCAAAGCTAAGACGCATTATATCTTGCAGGGTCTAAGGGAAATGACCCTTTTTTGCCAAAAGACCGCTTGTAATTGTCCAAAAGAGATGACTCCTTTCGAACAGACCTACTGACAGGAAGACGCTGGTATAAATCTTCGATTGTAAGACGTGTATGTGACGGAAAACCAAGAACGCTTTGGTATCACTGAAGAAGCGCTATTAATTTCGTCTGGCGAACAATCGTCATGTGTAATTTATCTGTTTCCAGCACTTCCTGTGAGAACTTACAATGTCAAGAAATACTTATGCTCATTTGTCACAAAATATCTTCATCTCACAGGTAATTGGAAATTATATGTTCTTTGACACAACACGAGAAATATTCTTACGAGAACTATTTCTGGCCACTATATCCGGTTTGCCCCGAGGAGATCTCGTTAGAATACATCGCACAAAGGTTGTCACTCGATCATTCTTTAGCAGAAACTCAGCAAATTGTTCATGGAAGTCAAGGATCATGGGTTTTTATCTACCTGTTGTCACGTCTGTCATAGAGTTGTCATGTTGTGGCAAGCGATGACGAGCCATAATTCTCATGACCGTCCGTGCCTGAAGCCAGCCGGAGTCTCTCTTGTTCTCGCTCTTAGTTAAATACTCCAAAATCTTGGTGTGTTTCTCAGATTTCTATTTTTCTGATTGGTTTCTCTTTCATTGTCGACACTGTGTTATCTACCTTTTATCAACGTTGATCTTCTTATAGTCTCTAATCCGTACTAAGATATTTTTTTTACTCCTGAAATATGACTTCCAGGATTTTTAGCTTTACATTTTCATTCTTCTATATAATTCTTTCTTTTCATATATAATTTCCGTATCGATAAAATGCGATTGGATATATAAATGCATATTTCCTCTATAAGAGGCATTTACAATGAAACACTGTAGGAGAGCAAAGTCATTGAACTGTGAAGATCCATCTTCGATAAGATTTGTTGACAAGTTTTACATTGTCACGCCGAAGCAAACGTCCCAATTTAACTTATGAATGAGTTACATATATATTACAATAATCCTATATATTGTCAGTCTGGCGATTAACATTATTCACGTCCGACCACAAACATATATATATATATAATTTGTCTGAAATCCAGTAGCAGCTTTAAATAGCACGATGGAATAACGTTATCAATTGCCAATCCGGAAATACCAATAATAATGATTTTTCTTCTCGATCAGACAGTGCTATAGTTTTGTTATATTTAGAAAAAAAATCGAAACATTTTAAATCTGTTCTCTGCTTTGCGTGAGTCCTGCCCCGCCTTGATATTTCCTGTGGTTAATTACTCTCCCCCGTCTTGATGTATTTTGCAGAACGTTTTATAAAACCGATAGATGTTATCAACAGTATCACTTTAATAACCCATCATTTTCGCGTAGTCTCTATGCTGCTATAATAGTGTATCCTTTTGGAATTGCAGGCTGTTAGATATTATATGTAACGAGAGGCTTACTCGCTTCTAAACACATACTTAAACGTGTGTGTGTGTA
>NC_051408.1:30639567-30640053 GCF_015228065.2 Penaeus monodon
TTTGCGTGTGTATGTGTTTTATGTGTGTTTGTGCAGTATACACACGCATACATACACAGATTAACATAAATGCCTAAACCTAACGAACAGCCACGCATTGGATCGGGAAATTAAAGAAATACAAAGCAGATTACTATTTCAAATGAAATCAATATATAAAACAGAACCGCAAACAAATCACGAAATAAATTCCCGACCACACGTAAAACCAACCAAAAACAACAAAACACAAATTCAGATATTTACAAAACCAAAAAAGAAAAAAGAAAAGAATGCCACTCAAAGACCAGGCGAAGGTTTCACAAAAGAACCAGCTGTCAGCACGAAAACTATAATTCGTAGCGTAGAAATTATCAATAAGTCAAACATGAATCGTAAAAAAAGATTGACAGCATGTACCTTCCAGCACGCAACGAAAACGCGCCACCTCGTCCTCGATTCTCAGTCACTTGGGGGCAGTTAAATTATCAAAATGCTGTTACTACT
>NC_051408.1:30640153-30640250 GCF_015228065.2 Penaeus monodon
CCCGATTCTCAGTCACACGGTGGCGGCTAAATTATTAAAATCTTGTGACGACATTACGTGTTTCTCTTTTCTCTCTTTTCTTTTCTGTTCTTTTTCT
>NC_051408.1:30640289-30640913 GCF_015228065.2 Penaeus monodon
CCTTCTCTTTCCCCTTTTTTCCCGTTTCCCACTCACTCGGTGGCGGCTAAATCCTGGGATGAGTTTACGTGTTTCTTTGGCTCTTTTTTCCCTTCTCTCTCTTCTATTATTGTTATCCTTCCTCTCTTTCTCTTCCATATTTCATTTTTTCTTCGTTCCCGCGCCTCTTTTCTCCCTTTCTCCTTTTTTTCTCGTTTCATTTTCATTATTTCTCCTTCGTTCACACCTCCTGTTTCTCATGTGTTTCATGTCTTTCTCCATTTTTCTTTCGTTCGTTCCTGCCCCTCCTTCCTCCTATTCTTCTTATCCTTCTCCCTTCCTATTTCTGTCTTCTTTTCCCCGCGTTCCTCTTAATCTTCTTTCTCCTTTCGCCTTAAAGAGATAAAACATGGAGATAGCGAGCTAGAGAAAGGGAAACAGAGAGAGAAAGGAAGATACAGACAGACAGAGAAACAGAGAAGATAGAGACCGAAAGAGAGACACACAAGAAGACGTACACACACGGATAAACAAGAACAAAGAAAGACGAAGAAGAAGATAGATGAGATTGGATAAACCAGTCCATGAATAAGCCACGAGATACAAGACACAAATCGGATGATGGTTGCGACATAAGGGTGCCAG
>NC_051408.1:30641320-30641970 GCF_015228065.2 Penaeus monodon
TGTAATACGAAAGCTTCACAGCGTCCAGCGCGTCTTGTTAATAAGAATTTCCGACCTATCCCCCCCCCCCCCCCCGTTGTCCGAATCTTGCCCTCCGCATAATGCGTGTCTCAGGAGCTCCTTTTCCCTGTGAATATTGCAGAGGCGATTGAACCCAACGGCGATACCCACTAACTGGAACAGTGGGACCGCGGATCTATAATGCACGACTCATGAATATTAGGCCGCCGTCAAATACGAGCCAGCATTATTCTAATCTGTTCCACCGGCGTCGTTTTTCATTGTTAAAGATTTACCTGGCAAATATTCCCATCACAGTCACCATCACGAGCCGGGATGTAAATGTCAAATATTCAGGGGGACTCAAAATTTAAGTCAACGTTCGTATGCTCACCTGCGTCGAGTTCGAGTGACTGCGTCCGATTCCCTGTGATTCTGTAATCTCGAGTGTATGGTTATTGTTTCTTTACGCAGACATGCTCCTTTTGCGGGAAATGCCGTGGAACATTACCGTCTCCAGGAGTAAAATTGTTACATACACGGGGTATATATATATATAATTGATATGGACATTCTGTTGCTAAAAATGGCAACCTGTTACTGGAACGTTTATTTACTTAGGAGTCTTTGTGCGTGTATGATTTGTGTTT
>NC_051408.1:30642204-30642328 GCF_015228065.2 Penaeus monodon
CGCGCGCGCATACCGCCAACAAAAATCATCATTAACGCTACAATTATTATTGACCAGGCCTCGAATGAAACGCTAATCGAAGCGTCGCGCCGAAACCGCGAGCGCGTGCAGCGGCTGCGTCATT
>NC_051408.1:30642359-30642660 GCF_015228065.2 Penaeus monodon
TTCCGACGGGAGAGACGGAGAGCAGCTGGAGTGAAGCTGCCTTGATTGCGCCTTAACCCTTCCCTGACCTGTTGATATTTGGAGAAAACAAGAACGGGATCGGGTCAATCGAATGTTAATGGACTTTTCCAAGTTTCATTCGCAGACTTTGGTTAGTTTATGCTGCCGGTTTAAAAGTAGAAAGCGTGGCATGCCCCTGACGCTTCTTTCGCTGTTTATCAGGTGGCGTCTGGGTTAGTGATGAGGTCCTGGTCGCTTAGCAGCAGTTTATAAGGCGAACATATGTATGTGTGTAATTTCT
>NC_051408.1:30642919-30643830 GCF_015228065.2 Penaeus monodon
CACTCTTGATGTTTGCAGAGGCAATCATTTCGATGACGCTGCATAGTACTTGCTTGGGATTGTGATGGATGTTCCTAGCAATTTGAGGATTTATTCAAGAACTCTCCGAGGAGAGCATATATTTTTCTCTTTGGCCGCTTTACATGCTGGCAGCTTTTGCCTTCAGGGACTCTTGTGTTTTGTTTATTCATACTCTTAACAAATCTCCTTTTTTCGCGAGTGCAACATTTGTCCAGGCTCTATTACATGTGTACTATCATTTCATCTACACTTTTCTTAAGCTTACATCTTGAGTTAGAGCGTAATGCACTGTAATTTGCCTTGTTATATGAGCATAATGCCTTGTTATCTGACGTGCAAACTCTGTTCTGACGTCTGTTCACCCGATAACACAGGTCTTGCAAATCACCCTTGATGTACACCGACCTCTCTCGTTGTTTATGACAGCCTGGCTTCCCATCAGCCAAATCGCTGTCATATTTTCAGCTCCTTGGAATGTAGTTTTGTGTCTCCTTTCTCTCTAGCTTTATTCTTTTTTTTTCTTAATATCTTATACTTGCATATCAGATACGCTTCGTTCTTCGTTTTGAGTTTTTATCGTATATAATTATCTTTATTTATTTCATGCCTCTGTATTTCTCTGTAAGGATACAGAGGAATAAGCAATTTTACAAATAAAGAATATTTGTATAATATGGTACCTAAAGGAATAATAGTGAAAAGCAAACCAAAAGTTATTTATCGGGTGACAATGCCAATGAGTCAATCAGTCAAGAAAAAGGAAGTGGAAGGAAGATAATAGGATGGGAGAAGGGCGTCGAGAGGATAGGAAAAGACGAAGTAGTAGAAAGAGGGAAGATAAAAACAAAAATTGAGAGAAAGAGGGAAAAAGAGCAGCATAATCACCATCT
>NC_051408.1:30643865-30644297 GCF_015228065.2 Penaeus monodon
TACCTTACTTTTATCGTACTTTATAAACCTCTACAACAGCCGGATAAAGCAAGGGGTCGGTCGTTTGCTCGTCTAAGAATGTTCCGAATCTCCTGAAAGATTCACGCCTCCGCTGAAAGCCTTCACGGGGCTGCCGAGAACGGTTTCCGATACTCATAACAAGATTTATCAGCCCTTTTAAGATGTATATTTGCTTGGACTAAAGGCTTTTTCGTATTGTATATCTCAGGTGCGGTCATTCGATATCTCTTAATCGATTTTCATTACGTGGCTCGTGCGTTCTTCATGAGCAGGAGTATATTTCAAAGGCGCATATCACTTAGAAGGAGTCTTATCATACATGAAAATATAATCAGATTGATAACGGGTAATTCGTCTGACCGAATGCAGAGACCATTCGTCTGGCTTTTGGAGACACGAAACACTTTGGTA
>NC_051408.1:30644777-30644990 GCF_015228065.2 Penaeus monodon
TTAACCTTCTCTCCAAGTCAGCGTTTCAACTTAATGTTTAGCTAAGTTTTAAAAATATCTTTGTTCTAAAATATTGTGAGAAGACACAGATGTTGAATAAGAGAACTGACACAGTTATTACGGATAAGCACTTCGAGCGCTACTTTTAAAATCAGATATGAGTAGGTACAGTTATAGTCCGTAACGCACATAAATTTTCCTTTTTATTCAGCT
>NC_051408.1:30645624-30645826 GCF_015228065.2 Penaeus monodon
CACCCAAGCGGAACCAAACAGACCAAGATAGAAGCGAGACTGCCCGGCGTGAAACCCTCATGAACCACGGGAACAAACTTACTCGTACCAACGGCTCGTCGAGGTGGTGAGCGCGGTTGCATGCCTCGTCTCGCAACATATGTAAACCGTCTTTTTTGGCTCATCCTTGGCAACGGCGTGCAATGGTGTGCAACTCTTCCGT
>NC_051408.1:30646238-30646393 GCF_015228065.2 Penaeus monodon
CAGTGACACATTCCCCTGTATGTGTAAGAGCAGTTGTTCTGAGCGCGTGAAACGTGTTTGTTGTCTACGCGTCATATTTACATGCGTCCTTGTTCATACGAGGTGTCATGACATGAGAAAATGAGGATGTTGATGCTGATGGTAAGGTAAGATGA
>NC_051408.1:30646714-30647198 GCF_015228065.2 Penaeus monodon
TACTGATGGCATTAATGTTGGCGGTATCGAAAATGACAACGATAATAATGAATGACGGAGCTAAAGATGAAAATAAAACAGACCAAAACGACGACAGAAATAAACATGATATTTCGGAAATAAAACAAATAAATCTGCACCGAATCGCACAGGACAAACCTCGACGACGGAGCTAAAGATGGAAATAGATAACAGCGATAACGATGATAAGACCTGATGATGAATACAGGCAATAATGCAGGAAGAACAAGCAGGAGAGAAATGCAAGCAAGATAAACGAGGGAGGGAGAAAAGGCCATAATTTACTCCTTAGAAGATTGTTCTAAAGGAGACGATGGTTTGTCTTGAAAAGTTCCCGCTGGAGGTTAGAGATTTCTTTATTATCGTCTGGTCTCCTCTGTTTCTTTCTTTCTTTCTTTCAGTCTTGTTTTCTCTTTTTCTGGTTCTCTGGGTCTCAGATTATCTGTTTTTCTCTTTTCTCTAT
>NC_051408.1:30647570-30647736 GCF_015228065.2 Penaeus monodon
TGCCCCTTTCCAGAAAAATTCCCTACTTCCTCCAGATACGCCCATTCACCCCCTCTCCCCTGCCCTTAGCAAGTCCCAACAGCACCTATTACCTTCTTTAGTCGGACGTTACACCCATTACAGCCAGTGTTACGTGTCGGAACCTACGCAACTCACCTTTCTTCAT
>NC_051408.1:30647783-30649473 GCF_015228065.2 Penaeus monodon
CCAATTCACAACTAAGACACCCATTCTTACTCCTCCTTATCTTTACTCATCTTTCCCTCCTCCCAATTCACAGCCAAGACACCTATTCCAACAGCTATCCATTTCACTGCCACCTAAGGGACCTCGATGTAAGCATTTTTTCCACGACATGGCTACGTTGTGAAAATCCAGAAGCCTCGCTCTCAGGGAAGTGAAGAGCGAATGTCGGAATGCAGGTAGAACAGTGGCTGAAAGTAGGACTAATTAGGGTAGAGGGACACATGCCCTCCCTCGCCCATCACCAGTGCTGTAATTAACGGTAATTATGCATTAATGATACGTTGGGACGATTTGATTTACATGACCGAGCGGAGTTTGTTTAAAATATTAGTTTCGAATCATTAAGCTCATTAATAACTCTATCACGACTAGTAATATCATCTCCGCCGAGGACTCATTAAGACATTACGACGCTGGGTCACGTGACAGTCGCGAAGACGCCGGAACTTAAAAACCTTAATGAAAATCATTCGTAAAATCTGGCAGAAAACGCGTCCCATGGGGCGGACGCGGCCGAGATTACGTTCCCCGAAGCGCCGTCTCGCTCATTCATAAATCTCTCAGGGCTTTGTAATCTGACGTTGTCCTCCGCCACTACGTCATGGCAGCGCGCTCACGGAACACACGGGGAGAAATATGCCTTAATTCTAAAATGAAATTAAACTCGAGCAGTAGGAAGGAGGGGGAGAAGGGAAGAAGAGGGAGAAGAGAGGAAGGTACATGGAAGGCCAGCGAAGGAGGGAGACTGAGAGAGAGGAACTGAAAAAAGAGTTAACCTCCTATCCTTATCATATATAGACTCATATTCGGGATCATTCACGCGCCATCAAGCCTTACTTAAACTCACCCATAAACATGAACGATTTCCGTGTTAATTAAGGAACACTAATTACACAATTATCGTCAATGGCCATTCTCAACCAGTGAGAGTGGGCGCAGGGAGGCAGGGAGGGGGTCGGTAGTCCCACCCTACTCTGAGTACACACAACAAACTCTTATTTACTCCTATAAAGTTGTGACGGAGCGAGGACCTTCGGGAAATTCTGAAGAGCACGCCAGAGGGACCGGTGTATGTACCTCTGTCTCCACAAACAAGAAGTAATTGCAACAGAATGACTTATTCAGCGAAACAAATTGCTAATAAAACAGTTGCTGGGGGATATCAGATGACAAACTTGGCCCTGTCTGATCTAAATTGCGAATTCAAAATAAGAATATATATGAAGTTGATTTGGTTATAAATCACGTTTTTTTTCTTCTTCTTTTTTCTTATAAAAGTCACGTAACTCACGTAAATCAAAACAAAGACAAGCACTGAAAAATGAGAATGTGTCTGTTGCTGAGTGGGCGTCGCAGTTAGTGATATTAAATGTCTTCACAAACAGTAGAAAAGAAGAAGAAAAGAAAAACGAGGAGCTACTCTATTTGTTCACGACGTCCCTGCAGCAGCCACCGCGTCTCATAACGTCTTATCGCCACGAGAAGTAGAAAGAAGATCCAAATCCTCATTTCTTCGTCAGTTATGTTATTAAGACTTTGGACAGCGCCATATGAGTAGAGAGCCTCGGATTACATGGACTCCCAAAAGGAATCGTGGCCATGGAAACTCGAAGCAATGTTCTGCTACTAATAACTAGATTTTTGCCTCCCT
>NC_051408.1:30649589-30649861 GCF_015228065.2 Penaeus monodon
CTACGTGATGATGCATTTTACAGGTTGATAATACTTTACAACAGGTACCCAGGCTGGCTTTCATAAACACTTGATAATGGACACCGGTGTTATTTTGACATGTTCATTTCAGTCAGTTATCACCAGCCTCTCAAGTGCATTTTTGCCTCGACAAAAGTAAATAATTGAATAATACTGAATAGAAACTTATGTTTTGAAATCGGATTTTGACTGTTTGAAGAGGTTTGTGCTCTAATTATCATTATCAAAATTTTCATTATTGTTAGTACTCT
>NC_051408.1:30649922-30650358 GCF_015228065.2 Penaeus monodon
TGATGCCACGAATTATTGTTATTATAATCACTATTACAAATTAGTTTATCATTATAATCATTGTAACTACTACTAGAGCAACTATCACTATTTAGGCAATTACTGCAATTATTACTAACATTATTATGAATATCTTCATCATCTCTCCGTGTCTTTATCGTTATTCTATTAACACTATTTACAGAGCATCAGAATCAACAGCATTACTTTAATACTTATAATGCTAATAAACTTACTTATTCACTGACATATAAAACCATAAATGTATTGCAAAGTTCGTAGTATTTTTTTTTTTTCTCTCTCTCTCTTTTTTACGTAAGGACACCCTGACTCCGTTCACTTTTTCTGGCGTGTGAAAGACGAGGGACGCCATTCGCTACTTCCAATTTTATTAGCCCTTGCTCTGCTTCCTTTTTTTAGCATGGGTGTGTACGTT
>NC_051408.1:30650537-30650854 GCF_015228065.2 Penaeus monodon
ATGACTTAGCTGTGAATAACTGTATATGTAAGTGTGTATGCAGTAAATAAGAGCATGACAGGTGCCTCACGTTGCTGCATTATGTAGTCGCGTAAGAGCGGGCCATTAAGTGCTCGGGCACCATGCGTTACCTGGCCATTACAGGCATCGTGAGTCAACGGTAACACACTCTCAGGCGGCAGTGTTATGGCGTTGTAACTGTCACCAATTAGCGACCATCAAGATATATAGCTGTGTATGTGTGTGTGAGGGGGGGGGGGCTTACGCATATGTGTATGTAAGTACATGTTTGCTGATAGGCTTCTTTAAAATTGGGT
>NC_051408.1:30650935-30652527 GCF_015228065.2 Penaeus monodon
AAGTGAATGCGCCTTCATACACCAATATCTCTGTACCATATTTCGCGAAATTCAACAGCGTAACACTTCCCAAAACACAAATTTCCCAGAGGTGGAAAATTCAATGAGATAACATCTTGAAATTCAAAAAATATATATATAAATTTCTAGGCAGTTTACGGGAATACCTCATTCGTGTGTTGACCAGCTCCTGACTAAGATTCCTATGTAATCACAATGACCTCAACAACTGCGTAATTTTCCCCTAATAGCAGCCCCGCTCCTGACCGACGCCGAAGTGTGAAGAACGCCCCGCATATCACACGCTCTCCCGCCGGCCATTTCTGCAGGCACTTCCGGAGGGACGCGAAGGAGCAGTTCGATTATGTGCAATTCCAAATGCTAAAACAGAAGCAGATAAATATCAATGAGTTTGAATTCGATGTTCATTAAATAGATGCGATGCTGCCGTCAAAATAACACACACCCATCAGGGTACGTTAAAGAACAAGTTAAACTCTGGTAGTTTCTTATACCGTGGTTGAGATGTCGTGTTTCCAGGAGTAGAGCGATTAACATCTAACATACATGGCGTAAGCACCACCGCAATAGCTGTCTGATAAAATATTACACCCTGTGTGATATATGACAGGCTTGTTCCGATGTTTAGAATTGTTTATTGACTACAGATTTACAAGGTGACAAGTGTTCACAGATAGTTCAGTCATTTTGTATTTAGTTTAAAAATGCACAAAGCGTTTCATTCAGCTATATCACATGAAAGAGCGAAAATACAATAATGGAAAGATTATTCGTCGTTAAATACCATTTTGAGAGTATCATAATGTTTTCCTTTTTTCGCCTTCTCTTTACTCCCAACTCGAAGTACTTCACCACAACCGTGAATTATTACAAAGTCAATACCGTCCGGCAAACAAAAAATTAAAACCCTTTGTGTATACGTTTCCCACGATCGAAAGTCCCGCGGGGAAAATAACTCGGGAGAAATTGCCCGGGAAAACTGCAGAGAAGAGAGAAAAAAGGCGCGGCCAACGAGTCCCCGCGCCCGGCCCCTTGCGGTCGACCTCCAGGGGGCGCCTCGCGAGGGGGACTTGCGTGACCCTTCCCATCAGGTCCAGGAATCACGGCTCGGCAACCATTCTCGTCCACTTATTAATTTGGTGGCCGGACAGCATAAAGAATGAAGGGTTGGGCCGAGGGGAAGAAGGGTTGTCAGACCCGGGAGGGGAGGGGAGACAAGAGACATGAGGGGAACGGCTTTCCCCTCGAGGATGAGGAATGGATTTGGATGACCGAGGTCGCAGTCAAGAGGGAAATTTAGTTATTGCCCAAATAAGGACCCTCTCTCCATTCCATTACGGAGGAGAGGCGCCCTACATCATGGGTAGTTAATTGAGAAATTATCTTGCGTGTATTCAAGGACGGGACCAAAAGCTGGACATCAACTTTTGGCCAGAAACTGGGTGGAAATTCAAGCTATTTTTAAGCTGATTAAACTGATTATGGATGGCACCGTTAATGAGCTGAAATAGGGTTAGAGGAGGCGGGGTCCTCAAGGCACTGTTGTGGACACACATATACACACGCGTGCG
>NC_051408.1:30652695-30652809 GCF_015228065.2 Penaeus monodon
ATTACAGTACGCAGGAATATCATTATAAAAACATATTTGGTTGTCCCCTATGAAGGGCAATTCTGTTTAAAGAGATGTTGTTTTCTGCTGATTTATTTCAGACACAAACGAAAT
>NC_051408.1:30652921-30653055 GCF_015228065.2 Penaeus monodon
GGATGGGTAGGTGGGTTTTAAACTTTTCTGAAAATTGTAGGGATGGATAAAACCACAATCAGATCCTTTACGCATTTAGAGAAAAAATCTAAAACAGCTAGAGTGAAAATTTTCATTTATATTGATACGCAATA
>NC_051408.1:30653955-30654089 GCF_015228065.2 Penaeus monodon
ATGAAAAGCTACAGATAAGCATTTTTAAACCAATAAATGATATTAATTAAGCAGAAATATTAGCATGGTTTACAGAATTTAAGACCTATAGTTGATAAAGAAAATGCCTGAATTAAGAAAATAACTGCAGTACT
>NC_051408.1:30654296-30654725 GCF_015228065.2 Penaeus monodon
GTTTATATCAAAACATAACAAAAAAGTGGAGAACAACAAGCATAAAAAAAGAGAAAACAACAGAGAAAACGAGAGAATGTGATCACGTCGCTTGCAAAGCCCGCAGTCTGCATGCGCATGCAAATTTGCGTGATTGGACTAGTATGCTTTATAATGCAGTCTATGAATACGCCAATCAAGAATAACCGTGACAATGATCATTCCGAGGTGGGAATCACCAATCGATCCTTCCATATGTCTCAAAGTGTCAGAAAAAATGCATTATACATCACACAATCGACTCTCTCCTTTGCACGCCACTTACCCATGACTGAGGGTAGTTTGTCTGGCTGACTGTTGACTCCGAGGCACCTGGTTGTTTTATGTTGCTATTGGACTGCATTATGCATCTATCAATATTCGGTTGCAGAAACGTACTATACATCTGGT
>NC_051408.1:30654837-30655081 GCF_015228065.2 Penaeus monodon
TGTGACCGCAACCCTTGCAACCTGTACTTATTTTCTCGAGACCGGGGTTGGCTGATATTATGACGTCGAACTACCAGGTCTACAGAACTACTTGACAGGATCTTCAAAATTATTCACGTCGCTAACGTTTGGATATAGCATACGTATGTATGTGGATGTGAGTAAGCATAAATACAGACATAGGTGTGCCTGTTTAGCCTGATATTTAGATAAATAAGCAAATACTTGGAGATATTGAGTGAGC
>NC_051408.1:30655358-30656611 GCF_015228065.2 Penaeus monodon
AGTGTGAGCCTCTGCGCATGCGTTTTATGCGTTCTCCAAGTTTTTGTAAAACTGATACTGACAACCAATTCTTTAAACGCACTTTCATCATAAGTGAAATTGTTATTCATCCTCGCTGACAACAGCTGATTATCAGTAAACTGATTTGCAAAAACATATACACAATATTCTGGCATTTTCCAAGAAACAAACAGTTTGGCGACCTTACATTCGCACCTGGGTACACTTATACTAACTCATACACAATGATCTTTGAGCATGCAGTACATATGAACTGTTTAAGAGACCTAAATGCAAACTAGAAAAGCATAAGACTTGCTTTACATCTACATGCAGACACGAGCTGAACCGTGCACGTGGACACACTCACCGTGCAAAGTCGATCGGCCCTGATGCTGAGGCAGGTCTTCGTCCTCGTCTTCGGCGCGATGGATGTGGTGGCTGAGAAGTCCCAGGGGCTTTCGCTGCTCACTCTTCTCCGCCTCAGCCTTCTGCCGGAGGATGTCACCGATCATAAAGGAGGAGGGCGTGCGGGCCAGCTGGTGCAGGCCTAAAGGGAGGGCCGTGATGCTAAGGGAAGCGGGGGATGGGTGCTTGCACGGCGCAGACCCCCCAACCTGCTCGGATGTAGTCTCCTGGGATCGAGGTACCCGAAGGTCTGTAGGCTGGTCCTGGGGGCCAGGTGAGGGGGCGGGGGATGCGCCCCCTCCACCTTCCATGTTGGTCATGGGCACAGTCTGAAGCCCCGGGCTTGAACTTTACTCCCCCTGCAACTCTGCGACACAAGTTTTGGCACGTCTCTCGTTCGCTTTATAACGTCACTTCTGTGTTCTTTCTGTTCGCTCTCACCACCACTATCGAAACCCGGTCACGCGTTCGCTATCAGTTAAAAGGTTCATAAGGACACAGTGCCCAGGCGTAAGGCAGGCGGCGGGGCGGGGCGAAGTGTCTCCAGCACGGAGTGTGCCTGGGCTTCTCGCCGCACGTGGGCGCAATGTTATGATACTCCGCTGGACAGCGATCCTCCTTTCGCTCTGGCTTCTTCGCTGCCGCCAGGGGACCTCTCGCGCCGCGACCAAGGTGCAAACTGGCAGCAAGTTGAGGTAATAATAGAATAATAATGACAAACGGCTCACTACTAACTGTAATTCACATGTATCATTGATGGCGTGACTGGGGTGGGAGCGCTGCGGAACTGAGGACACACTCGCGGTCCTCCGAACACACTGACGGGGCCGCTTGCTCAACCGTCG
>NC_051408.1:30656705-30657174 GCF_015228065.2 Penaeus monodon
GTCACCACCCACCGTCCATCTTTTGTATCTCTATCGCCAACCGCCGCCCATATTCTTTGGCTTCGGTCGCTACTCAACACCCACCCACTGTCTCCTCTCGTTCTTCCGTGTCATCAACACCTTTAACTATTTGTTTATCAGTTTTTCCCTGTTTCTTTATTCTTTCTTTGTCATTTCATTCTTAATGTACTTTCATGTGGCTGTTTGATAGTGCAGAGGCTAATGATTTTATGTTTTCATTATCATAACTTCTGGAAGCCTCTAATAACTATGAATGCCTTATGCACTACAACCGATCTTTCAAGGAAAGCCTTCATAGTTATTAAGAAGCTAGACTCTTAACGTTCTTACATGATTATTGCAATTTTTTCTTCTTCAGTGAGAAGTTACAAGGTTTATTCTTTTTTTTTGTGGTACATTAATTTCATGCTTTGATATTAATCAAACTTCATGCGAGTGATTATTCGTT
>NC_051408.1:30657270-30657416 GCF_015228065.2 Penaeus monodon
CAAGACAAGACTACAAACACCTGTTTTAACGCCATGAAGACACTTGCCACTCAGCGTCATGCTGTGTCATCCTTGTCACGCTCGACAGGCAAACACAGATAAAATTAGCCAATATCATGGAGGAAACTGTGATAGCGAGGAATTCC
>NC_051408.1:30657706-30658121 GCF_015228065.2 Penaeus monodon
TTACACCTCAGAGTCCGGGAATTATGAATCTAACTCCTTTTACTTCTCTTAGCCGAAAGTTCATCTGTCTGCCATCGATTCTCCTTTTGATGTCTTCATTTCATGTATGTTTTAATTCGGTATCATCTTTTTTATGGTATATCACATCCGCGATTCTCAACATCCATTAAAGGGGTAAATCGAATGTGAAGAATACGTTGACACAGAGACAGATATCTTGTCAATGTTTGATTGGCGAATGTGTATTTGTTATCCATGTGAATTTTATTTGCAATAAGTTCGTTGTTGTTCATCCTTCTTTCTCTTCAGTGTGATAGTTTCATTGTCTTTTTCTGTAGATTTCGTTCAGTTATACGTCTATTTGCTATTCATTTATTGCATTTTTTTTTTTGTGAACACGTGTGTGATTGTATGA
>NC_051408.1:30658162-30658494 GCF_015228065.2 Penaeus monodon
CATGCATGTCATCTGTTACCAATTTCTTTAAAATTATCTTAAAAATAATCATGTCTATCATCAAAGTGAGACTAATTTATGTGGTTTCAGTAGTACTTATCAGGCTTAGCAGTACCGTTTGCTTTTTATTTCTGCTTTCTACACATAGCTTTGTTCCTTGTTCCAAGCTATCTTTCGAAACTTTGTCTTCAGTGTTTCAGTTTTGCGCGATAATCAATTCCGAATTCTTTTACGTCTGTTTCTTCTTATTAACAAGTCATAATGTTATCAGCACGTTTGCAACGCTGTAGATATCGCCTCTGATCTTGTGATATATTCTTGACCATAATCCA
>NC_051408.1:30658738-30658844 GCF_015228065.2 Penaeus monodon
ACCTGACCATTCCCTAGTCATTTTCTGCCATCATCCGATCGTTCTTCCATTCTTTCTGTATATTGTATTTACTTTCTTATCAACCTGTCTATCAATCTATCATTAA
>NC_051408.1:30659207-30660097 GCF_015228065.2 Penaeus monodon
ACTCGTTTCCAATCTTGCTACGGCCTCCTCGTGTCAGTCCTCACAGAAACTATTGACTAAGCACCGTGACATATTATTCATGGTTGAATGAAAGATTCATTAACTCCAACGCCTCCATGAATAACCTAAGACTCTCGATTCATTCTTAAGACATCTTCCTCTTTGGCTGATTTTCGCTTAATTTTTCAAACAAAGTGATCGAAGACTTTAGGAGTGAAAAGCGGTGTTCACATCACATGCAATCTTCATGGCTTGGAGAATTTATCGGCCATTGCCACGATCGGCCTGAAGGATGGCTTTGCACAGTGAAAGAGCTTTTAGTTTTTTAAAAGTTTCATTGGTCATGAATTAGCGTTTGACTCGCTTTTTAACGTCCTTCCTCCTCTCGAGGGCCGATTTCATTTTAAAGTTTCCGCCGCTCCCGTCTTGCTCAACGTCGCTTCCTTCCGGCCAGTGTCGCGGCTACGGCGTCCTTACTTCCAATTCGTCTCCACTTGGATTATTCCAGATTATGCGGTGTTGACAATGGCAGTGATTACGTCTTTCAATTGTCCTACGCTCCGCCTACTGGGTGGAGCTTGGCACACTGCCCGCCCTCCCCTGCCTCTGGTTGGCGGAGAGCCGCGCTACGTCACCGCTGGAGAACCTGGGCTCCCATTGGCCAAGGAGAAGTGTATTCTTTGTAGATCACTCCACGATTGGCCCGGTATTTGACTACGTCACCAGATTGTTTTCCGTGCGTTTAGCGATCAAGAGGGATGGGAATGTGACGTCACTAAGGAGCTCCCATAAGAGCCAAGAGTATCAGCTCGTATGGGGGAAAGGCTCTCGCGGCGACCACTCCATTGTCTTGATAGGCCGTAATGCTTCCTTGTTTGTCTTGGGGCAGC
>NC_051408.1:30660485-30661153 GCF_015228065.2 Penaeus monodon
CTGATTGTGAGTGGTTGATATACTCATAAAACCGTTAATATATTTTCCATTATCATCATCATATATAAGGTGGTGTTTCCTACATGTTTCTTAATTCTTTAAAATACATCAACCTAATTTTATTGATATAACCTTGCATTGGTAACAAAGAATAACTTCCGTGGCCAATGGTACTTTAGAGAAAAAGTCATATTTGCTTATATTGAACAGAGAATGGTGAAAGTGTAAGAATGACGTTGTGACTATTATAATTTAAAACTATTGTGATCATAAATGTTGCGATGATTTGGGTAATTATGATTTTTAAAGGTGACTGTTAATGATGGGTGATAAGTATGAGTTAGATGAAAATACATAAAGACTGGAAAATCAAATCACTAATGGTAATGAAGTTAGAACTAGTAAAGACAGTGTTGAGCATGATTGTGTCTGTAATAAATATGTAAATAATTACCATAATTAGTATCATACAAACAGACTCAACAATCACTTCGAGAAGGAAAAGGCACTCAAGGACCATATACTCTGACGTGGCGTGAACTTGGGCTAATATTTATGACGATTTTATGTTGTTAATGTTAATGTAGTCCGTTGCCTGACATAGAGGAAAATAAGGCAAATGATTAGGGTACATATTAAAACGGATATGGTCTAAATCACGAGCATGT
>NC_051408.1:30661255-30662359 GCF_015228065.2 Penaeus monodon
CATAGAAGCACATATTCTATAAACTTGAGTTAAACGAAAATATGAATCCCACATAACATGAAGATAAAAGAAAAAGAAAACGCAAAGCATGTTTAGTCAGCAATATACACGAAAATGTTAGAAAAAACATGGGAGTTGAAATATTTATATACTTTCAGGACAAGTGGAGACTGGACTGACTTTGCTTCTTATTTACATTAATGTTTACTGAACAAAACAAACAACTGAAGTCTGAATGGTAATAAGCATATAATTTATTCGTCGGTTTACCCAATGACGGGATATATCACAGGAGCAAATCAAAGTATTAGGAAACGTTTTAGCATGTAATACTCGTCTTCTATTATTCTTGCCACTCTTATCAACAAAACTAAATTACGAAGCACTAATTTGTCTTATATATGTCTCATGCCAAGACGTTAAACGTTTTAGTGGGAGAAAAAGAAAACCGAAAGTGTTTGATTTAAATCGTGATAGACAGAAAAGGAGAAGCGTCACATAAACAGGCTTTATGCGCTGCTCCTGATGTGAATGGAGTTATAGCGCAATGGCCTTCCCACCAAGAATGGGATAGAGTGGATATAAATGATAGTTATAAATGATGATGTAGGATCTGGTGGAGCGCCAGAGGGAGTCCTACATCTCTGACGAGTTAAAGGATAATAAACATCTAATAAGGCAGAAGTTTTATAGCATCAGTAAAGCACGATGGCTTTGAATGCCACACGACGGGAATACAAGTCTTGGGAAGGATAAAGTAGAGTTCGCCGTCTTCACAGTAGCAGAGGAGACTGACGTCACAAGAACAAAAGGCTCTTCATAACAAGCCATAAAGAACCCACAAGTCACTACAGAGACAGGTGTTGCTGTACCCTGTAAGGTGTATGTAGGCCTTAGACACGTTCGAAGCCGCGAGTATTATTCTCAGCAGAGACGCATCCCATAAAGCTCGGCGGTGAGCTCGTTCGGACGCCGTTGTGGGCGCGGGCTGCTGATACTGCGGCCGGATTCGATAGCGTGGCAATCAAAGAGCCTGAGTGAGGGTGTCCAGCCACTCTGCCGGGCCGCCGTCCACGAGACTTAACGCATATATTCTGGGCGAGT
>NC_051408.1:30662414-30663121 GCF_015228065.2 Penaeus monodon
GGCCCACTAAAGATCGCCGAGGCAGCCATGGCCAAGTTGGCACCATCGCCACGTTCAGCAAAACTCAAGAAGAACATCTAGGCAGCGTCGGCGACTCGAGAAAATTCCCATTTGCCATTGTGCCGAGGCATCGGAGCGTGGCGGCGGTGGCGGGCCGGCTCTCTCAGGAACACCATTATTTGATTTTCTTCACGGCTCGCCACTACATTCCGGACGTGTCCCGTTGTATTCCGCCGGCTGGAATGACTCGGGAATGTACGGCGCGCGGCGGGAATAGCGAGCGAAGGGAAGTGGGGCGGCGAGCGAAAGGCTGCGGCCGCCTCTTAGCCGAGCAGAAAGCTGTGGATTGCGCGGGAAGTTGGGTTTCTTCTCGTCAACATTTGGGCGTCGGGCTCCAGCAGCCTCGCAGCGCCGAGGAGCTGGACGGTCGTCGCGTGTCACTGTGGCGCTGACAGACTGCGCCCTGTTCTTGCCCTTCGTCTGCCTTTCTATCCCCCTTCCTCTCTGCTGATTTGTTGATGCGTCTCGCCGACTGGAACCGTCTTTGATTAAGTATGCTTTTTATCGCCTAGCTTCTCTTTGTGTTCTGATTGCTTCCGTTTTCTCCGTGCTTTCATAAATTTTGCAAGCCTTCCTGTGTGCTCGCCGTCTAATTGCTCTATGGTTTGCTACTACATCTTCCTTTTCATGTGTTTCTTATAATTTCG
>NC_051408.1:30665231-30666155 GCF_015228065.2 Penaeus monodon
GTATAAACACACTTCTCTCTCGCAGTGTTTGCTTGTCTCTTTTGCACAAAGAGAAGAGCATCGTCGGGATGTAGCCATTGCACTCCAAACCAGGCGCGATGCCACAAAGCTATACCAATAGCAATCACCATCTCACTTGTGCCAAAGGCGTGTCCTTTGTTCTAACGTTATTTAGCGAGCTCATGTCGTCGGAAAACGTTTCAGTGGAGGAGAGATATGCGACGAAATGTTCTCCATGTGCGTGTCTTCCTACTTTGGATCAGAGGGCAAAGAACAGATTACGCGTTATAACGTGCCTTTTTTGCCTTATATTTACTTCTATCTATTGTGCTATTGTGTTTTGAAGTCTTTATTATGGATACTCTGCAATGTTTGCGCCTTGTTGCTGTCTGTCGCTTTATTCGTGTTCTTAATTGTGGTTATTGTGTTTACTTTGATGTAAATACTTTTTTTTTGCTTGGAGTTCTGGTATTTTTATGATGGTGTTAAAGGTAATTTGCAATATGTTCTCTATAATGTATGTTTGTTTTTTTTACGTCAGCTGTTACCAGTATGTCATCGTTGTTATTGTGTCTTCTTTTTCCGGAATAAGAGAATGGGTTTACTTTTTCCTAGGGCATGGGAAGTAGCAGTCGCAGTAGCCACAATGAAGCCATTAAGTACAGCTACTCATTTCTTGACCACCGTGCTTGCAAAGAGTACAATAAGATGGTCCCTTTTACACTTGCACTTTCCATATGTTGGAGATTTTTCGTACCACGTATGGTTTAAGACTGTGACGCAGGATGTTGTGTTTTGTGTTGGCGTGAATAGAGGTGGCTGATTTTTCCCAACGAAGCACATTGTTTTTATGAGAGACAAAGAAGTCATTCCTTCAGATATACTTTTTGAAGTTTCTCTGGCACCTCAAAATTTCCACGGTAC
>NC_051408.1:30666203-30666920 GCF_015228065.2 Penaeus monodon
ACCCGCGAGGCCTCCTCTTCACGGATTGCTTGAGTGGGTAACAGAACCCAAACTACAGCTGCTCTGAATCTGTTTTTGTTTCTGCTGTCCTTCGTCGTGTTGTTTAATCGTGAATTATTTCTCCCCCGTGTCTTTGGCATTCATGCGGACACGGTAGCTATTGGAATACCACTTCTCTAAACACACAATGTATCATATAAAAAAGGGTTATCCATGTTAATCATAGTACTGACTTCTTTCTTCTTATTTTCTTGTATATCTCCATCCTTCACCCTGTTTAACCCTCATACTCATACTCTTATACTTTGAGGAAAGGTGTTTCTTCATATATCATGAAATTAGAAAAAGTATATATATCCATCAGGAATAAAATTACTCATAACCCAGTAAGCGAAAAGCTAATGCAAAGCTCCGTATTCGTGATATTTTTCGTCATTCACAAACGTTTTGCCATACAAAGTCTATATGTCATTAGCACAATGCAGTACTTTTTCTTTTCTTGGATTCAGACTTTTTCCAGTAGAAAATATTCTCAGAGTCGTGCTTTTAGAACGAGATATGAGAAACGATCAGTGGATCTTCCGGAACACTCGTAGGCTTTCAGGTGATTCAAGTTTCTTCTGCAAAATCCTGAATCTTATTTACTGCGTGGATACCATAGCTCTGCCTTTTCGTGGATATGAAGCCTCGGTAATTTTGAAATTCTAAGTAAATATC
>NC_051408.1:30667944-30668791 GCF_015228065.2 Penaeus monodon
GTGTAGCACGGAAACATTATAATGCATCTCCTCCGTCGTTACATTTTTCATGCTGTCAATAAAGCAACTGCGGGAGCTAAGGAAATTCAGCGAAATCGAATGCCATAAAAACTGTTTTGCATATTCTTATTCAGACGCGACTCTTTACGAGCCACATTCGAGCAGCATTAACACCGTATGACGTCACGGGCGGGTGAGTTCGCTCGTCAATCTTCAAAGTTCGAGTTTTCAACCCCGCCGAAACGGGATCAAAGTTGCGTTGCATTATGCAAGCTGCTGATGAAAAAAAAGGTTTTCTTTGGATCAAGCGCGGGGACCGTTTGGAGAAAGTGCGGTCGTCGCTTCTCGTAGCGGCTGCTGCCTCGTGCCATTTTGGTTTATTTATTATTACCCTTTTTCATTATTGTGAATGGGTATGAGTATGCTCTCTAAAGAAGCGAAGTGTAAAAGTTTAAAAGTTATCACTGTGATATGATTTCATTTAAACCCATCACCACAATCATACACCTCAACCCGTAGGTTGGTAAAGGCACTGATGCAGCCTTTTCCGCTACAGGTTTCCATTCTTGTCTGTCTAGATTCTCTTCAGTAGTTCTTCCTTATCCATTTATAGCAAATTGTACGTCATCCACCATTAAACTCGTGATCAAATTTCTCTTTCCTGGAAGTGTACCGTCCATGATGACTTTACCAAAACAAAAAAGAACTCACCAGGTATCCAATATGTCCATACCACTGTATCTTTCTTTTGTTTATTGTCAACATCTTTTCAATTTTCTAACTGTTTCCTTCCTTTGTTCTTTTACTTGAACATTTCTTTAATGTGCGATAAGCAGTATTCTGGCAG
>NC_051408.1:30668852-30669901 GCF_015228065.2 Penaeus monodon
ACTCGGTGCCCGACACAGGCACCTGTAAAGAGTTTTGAAATCACGGTTTTACTGGATAGCCTTGCCTTTGACTTTACTGAAATCATTGTTATTTCAAACCTTGTTCTGCTTCGCCATTCTCAACATTGCTATTGCAGATCTAGGTTTGACTGTTGTATTAGAACTAAAGGCTTCCGCCGTGATATTTGGAGACTTTTTATAATTTCAGTTATTTTACTGTTCACCTTTTATTTTCATATCTATTTCCACCGATGACAAGTCGTTGTTTCCTCTAATATTGTAGTTAATCATATTAGTTCTTTCTCTAATCTTTTTAGACCAGTGTCGTCAGCTAATCGAAAAAAAAAACATTTCCACAGATAAATGAGGCACTGGCTTACAAGTTAGTAACCCTATCGGTCACATCTCCTTTAGACATGTGTTTAATAGGCAAGAAACGAGAAAATCATCCCCGTCAAACGCCGACTGCATTTGTGAACCCAATGCTGGTGGTACCCATTACCGGTCCTTCCTTTGAACATAACGCCATTGTTATGCCTATCAGTTCCAGGGTTGTATTTGAAGGGTTTCCTCCATGGTGTAAAGATTGGGAATCAATTCTTTGAACTGTTAATTTCGTTGTTAAATTCACTGATTGAGGGTCTGGATTCCTTTTCTCCTGTCATCAGGATTCTTTTACCATAGATTAATCATTCGTGTTGTATGTATAGTATTCTTTACTGAATCAAACTACAGTAGTGAAGGATTAACACAAAACAATGGTTACTGTAATTATTATTATCATCAGTTGCTGATGTTTGCATAAGAAACAAATATATGAGAATTGTTTCATCAGTCATTTAATACTGTTAATACATTTAAAAGTTTTGGTGTGTTCATAATCATTTATGTTTTACTTTGCCTAGTTACTTAATCTATACATAGTTTCTGAAATATGAGATTTGTAAGGGAAAATTACAAAATAAAATAGTTACCCATATATATGAAATTCAGTTTTCTGAAGCAAGCTTTTTCAGATGGAAGAAAACGATTTTAAGACTAACTCTCCC
>NC_051408.1:30671795-30672984 GCF_015228065.2 Penaeus monodon
CATAAAATAAATCAAAAGAAAACGACATCTCTTTAAAGAGAATTGCCTTTCATCCTTGACAACCAAATATAGACGTTTTTATAACGATATTCCTGCGTACTGTTGTTATCAGATTTAGGTTAGGCGCTGGTCTGAATATGAGTACCATCCCAAGCAACCGGCTCTGCGATATTTTTATGACTAGATGTATCATCTTCATGTATTTCGTGGTTGTTATTAACACGTATATTCGTTTTAGAAATATGGGTCACAGGTCACCTGTCAAAACACGTCTAAGGAACTGGATAACTGCGATGCCATGCACAAGCTCATAAGCGAGCATAAAGTACCTAGTTTAGACTTTATATAGTACAGGGAGGGTTCCTGTGGTACTGACGGGATCCTCGCACCCTCTGACTCCAAAGTGATTTGAGAGTTCTCTGTTACTCATGAGACCTGAGAACCTCTCTAAGTATCCACGAGATCTGAAGGCTCTTTTAGTACCCATGAGATGTGAGGACTCCTCTAGTGCCTAAAAGATATGAGGGCCGTCTAGTACCCACGAGATCTGAAAGCCATTTGGTTCGCACGTGATCTGAGCGCTCTCTAGCCCCTAATAGATCTGAGGGCTCTCTAGCCTCTAATAGATCTGAGGGCCCTCTAGCTCCTAAGAGATCTGAGGGCCCTCTAGCCCCTAAGAGATCTGAGGGCCCTCTAGCACCTAATAGATCTGAGGGCCCTCTAGCACCTAAGAGATCTGAGGGCCCTCTAGCACCTAGAGATCTGAGGGCCCTCTAGCTCCTAACAGATCTGAGGGCCCTCTAGCCCCTAAGAGATCTGAGGGCCCTCTAGCCCCTAAGAGATCTGAGGGCCCTTTAGCACCTAAGAGATCTGAGGGCCCTCTAGCCCCTAAGAGATCTGAGGGCCCTTTAGCACCTAAGAGATCTGAGGGCCCTCTAGCACCTACGAAAGCTGCGGGCGCCACGCACGATCTGAGGCCTCTAGCATCTACAGAGATCTGAGGGCCCTCTAGCATTTAAGAGATTTGAGGGCCTTCTAGTACCCACGAGGACTAGTCCTAGCAGTGACTTCAGAATGATGTTGAGATGTTATGGTTTGGGTGACTGGTAGAATTTCATAATCTAAACTAATAAATGATTAGTATCTCATGATCCTTGGTTTTGAAAGTCTTATATAGCGAAGCCGTGTA
>NC_051408.1:30673003-30673190 GCF_015228065.2 Penaeus monodon
ATGAAGTAGGTGTGTGCAAAGAAATAAATATATAAATGATGAGACAAGAGATATGTATATACGCACTTTTTCAACGCGTTCACGTGCATCTATACAAATGATTAACAATCACTACCTTCCCTTTTATAAATAAAATGATATCCAAAGGTACAACCCATAATTGAATTGAAAGAGATAAATGAATAAA
>NC_051408.1:30673211-30673482 GCF_015228065.2 Penaeus monodon
GGAAAAAGCCATGTCATCGTTGCTCGAAACATCACAGCACCGGTGCAGACCAGTAAACTGCTGTCATCTCATGCAACTGTGACTGAAGAGTTGAGTAGAAATGATGTTCAAGATCCAATAGAAAGGATGATTGGCTTGAAGTTACCCAGGCTGATCTTGGTGTAATGATTTTGCAACAAGAGGATTTGCGAAAAAAAATAAAGATGTACGTATGTCGTCATTTTCTGTTGGACTTTTTCATTGCTGACCCGAATGGGTTAAGGATTGTATG
>NC_051408.1:30673685-30674200 GCF_015228065.2 Penaeus monodon
TTGAGACAGAGTGTATTTATTAATCTCTAATTTTCGTTGTTTCAAATGTCTTATGAAATTTATCATCAACACTGGCCCATGCTATTATTGTTTAAGATGCTATGATTTTAACATGAAATCAAGCCAAACTCAAACTATAAATATAAAAGCACAATCTGGGGGACTGAGTCTGCATCTATTTTGAGAACGGTAATATCTCCAGTCTGCTTGTCTTTCTCACTCAGTTCTCTATTTTTTATATTGACATTAGATTAGTGCAATGTTTTCAATGCCTTACTTCGTTATAATAATCCACTTAACTGTTCTTATACACAATATCAAATAATCCGCAGCCGATATCCGTGGTCCATAAATTAATACATCAAGCAGAACTGTCACTGTTCAAGTTATATAATACAAATAAGACGTAGTATCCCTGACAGCAATTCTCGGAAAAATCCCAGGGAAGCACACATTTACTTTACTTTTCTTCAATGGTCAGTCATCGGTGATTTTTCCCGGTCACTAAGGATTAC
>NC_051408.1:30674410-30674637 GCF_015228065.2 Penaeus monodon
GATTTGTGAGTGTTACTTGGTTCAGTGTTACCACGAAGATAAATTCTGCCAAGCGAGTCTTGCATATTAAACCTGCTTTCTACTTTTGCCGTTAGTGGTGAATGGGGCTCCCTGGCTGTTTTCACACACATGTAAACAAACATTTCAAAGGTATATAACTAAGAAAACATAATAATTTATATTAGCTTTATTTCACACGGAACTAACTATAAAGGGTAAAGCTTGTG
>NC_051408.1:30676887-30677333 GCF_015228065.2 Penaeus monodon
GTTTCTGAATCGTCCGACTCTATTTCTACCAGACTGAAAACCATAAGTAGCTTATCAATACTGATACTGAACGGCGATCATTTTCAATGAAATAATTCTTGCATAATAGAAGAAGAAAAACATATCTGCAAAAAGTAAAATAAAAAGGATGCCAACCATTATTTTGTATATGTTAAAAAAAAACGGGCTTCCAGTGCCACGTGGGCTGTATGTTGTAGTGCCTTGAGTGCCAAGCGCTTACAAATCAACACCTTGCTTAATTACCGGGGTCCCCTTTATGCAGGATGGCGAGCGTCCGTTATGGAGAGAATTCATCAAAGTCCCAACCATGGCCTCGCCCGCCAGTGCCTCGGCGGTGACGGGAGTGCCAAGTCGCTCTTCTCCTCTGCTCTTCTGCGTTCCTCGTGCTGGCACTGTAAGCATGGCACACGGTTCTATGGATTTGG
>NC_051408.1:30677408-30678216 GCF_015228065.2 Penaeus monodon
GCTAGTTGGGGGAGGCGAAGGGTGCCATTGTTGCTTGCCGAACAATTTTCGTTTGTTTTGAAAGATCCTGGAAGACTACGATTGAGAATGGATGGTTGCTCTGAATTCATGACCAAATCTTTTAATGTAGAGTTGCCTTTTGGCCTTGATAAACACTGCTCTCATCCTTAGACGAGACAGGTTACCAAATAAAAAAGGCAGATTTGATGAAAAGTTTACGTTTCTAAATTTACTACGTGTAATGTACACTAGCGTCACTACATCTCTTTTACAGAACGATGAACGGGACTGACTCGTACGCGATGGCGAGCGCACAGTTCACCGTACCCGATTACGCGGTGTTCGTGCTCATGCTGGTGGTATCTGTTGCCATCGGAGTGCACAGTGCTGTCAGGGGCGGTGGCAGCTCTTCCACCCAACAGTATCTGTTGGGAGGGCGGCGCATGTCCCCCATCCCCGTCGCCATTTCCCTCCTTGGTGGCATCATTTCTGCAATTTCCATATTAGGTAGAGTGGTAGGTCACGTGACTCGGTTGGTCAGCGTCTTCAAAATTTGAAGAGTATTTACTGTTGTCATTTCAGTGTGGTAAGATATTCGTAGTCTATAATTTAGACAAAATTCAACAGCAAGTTACAGACTGAATATACATGAGCTAGATACTATGTCTGGATTTTTTTTCTCTCTCTACCCTAAAAAGTCATCGCAATGTATCCTTGTTTCTGCTTAGAAAATATCCTTCCAATATTAATCTCATATTTGGCAAAAACAGGTACGAGAAAATCATCCCACAAAATGTCATTAAATGTT
>NC_051408.1:30678563-30679659 GCF_015228065.2 Penaeus monodon
TACTTATGCTTCCAGGAAACGCAACGGAGATGTATTACTTTGGCACGCAGTTATCTGTGAACCTGCTGGGCTGTGTGTTGGGCACCATCATCACTCAGTGGTTAATTCTGCCACTCATTTACCCACTACAAATTGTATCCATCAATGAGGTAGAATATTACGATTCCTGAACTGCACTTTATATGATGTTTCTTAAGTTACTAGGGTACTTCTCAAGGTGTGAAAATAATGCACTTGGAATCTTATGATGCTTGGAAACTATATACATAATACCTCTCACTTATCCAAAGTATATTATTGCCTATGTTTCTCAGGCCCTATGAAACAGTAATGGAGACAGTAGATGAAGACACTTTAATCTTACATGTTTTTACTTTATATATAATATAGTACATCGAGAGGCGATTCAAGTCTTCCAAACTTAGGAAAATGGCCACGTCTTGCCAGCTCTTACAGTACTCAATTTATATGGGTATCTGCCTGTACGCCCCTGCACTCACCCTGTCCACTGTCACTAGTCTTCCTACCTGGGCTTCCGTCGTCAGTATGGGTGTTATCTGCACCTTCTATATCACAATTGTAAGTCAAATGTAATATGTAATTATTGCAAGCTCTCTATGAAGATGAAATCTGAAATCCACATCGATTGACATTTCATACAACTAACCCTTTTCTTTTCCTCTCTTCTACGTTAACCAAATGAAAACAAAAATCAACAACAGGTGTTGTTGTTTTTAGTTACATTTCTCCATGATGAGCTGTTCCTTTCTTAAAGACAATAAAAATCTAAGACGCAGTCTATCATCAGGGCGGCGTCAAAGCAGTGGTGTACACAGACGTGGTACAGACTCTGCTCATGTTCTTTGGCGTGTTGGTGGTGGTGATAATATGCTGTATACGATTAGGCGGCCTTGATGAGGTGTGGACTATATCTGACCAGGGACACCGTATTGAATTCTTCAAGTGAGTTTATACTTGAAATCCGTAAAACTTATTTCTAAGAGTTAATGGTAATTTTCTCTTTTAGGATGAAACATTTTTGAGTTTTTTACTATTTTTTTCTTGTAGATGTAGAAGAATGCAACAAATTCCTTCT
>NC_051408.1:30680176-30680548 GCF_015228065.2 Penaeus monodon
CCCGAGTCCCTTTGAGCGCCATACCTTCTGGACATCGATAGCACATGGAATCTACCTCATAGTCGCCTATGTTGGCCTCAACCAGCAGACATACCAGAGATTTGCATCCGTCGAGACCTTAACAATATCGCTAAGGTTGGTTAAATGTCTTCGCAGCCTGCTTATGTTTGTAAAACAGAAGCAAAATAGATAAATAAGAATAAGCCACGCGTAACTGCAAAGACAGATGTGTTGAATTTTGTAAAATGGAGAGAAAGTGTGAGGGTGGGAGAGACAGTCGGACAGTGAAGTCACTGAAGAATACGCGATTACTAACTTCAGTCTAATGAATAAAAAATAGATAATCTTCTCATGACTGATAGACTGTACCTC
>NC_051408.1:30680577-30681613 GCF_015228065.2 Penaeus monodon
AAAACACCTGTATGTTGATAACCACATATATTCTTCTTCAACACACGATAACCACTATTTCAGCCGTAGATAAAGTGCAAAATGTCCCCACTGACACACTGACATTACATAATTATGCTCCTAGGTTGTGCACCTTCTTCCTGTTCGGACTATGGGTCTTGTGGGTGCTGTTCTACTTCTCCGGCCTGGTCGCCTACGCCACCTACAGCACCTGCGACCCACTCACAGCCGGAAGCATCGAGAAGCCCGACCAGATCATCCCTTATCTCGTGGTTGATAAGCTGGGGCACATCAGGGGCCTCCCGGGCCTCTTTGTGGCTGCGGTGTACGGCGGCGTCCTCAGGTGGGAATTCGCGCCTCATTCATCGTCAGGCATATCTTTCCTTGATGAACTAGCAGGCCCATATTAGCTATTTGTTCTGAGTCTGTGTGGAAATCAGATTAGGATTAATGTAAATGTTTTTTTTTTCTCTCTCTCATTCTAGTTCCCTCTCGTCGACGGCCAATTCGATCGCATGTGTGATATGGGAAGATTTTTTAAAGCATCGGGAATACTTCAAAGGCATAAGTGACCGCAGTGCCACTAACGTCATTAAAATGTTGTGTAAATATCAAGTTACATCCTAATTTTGTTTATTTTCATAGTGTACTTTCTGAAGTCTTTCTCGAGTCGTTAAAAGGCCCTTCCCTTCCTTAACCTCACATTCCGGCCTCTCAGCTGTGGCGACGGGGCTGCTGGCCATCGCGCTCGGACTGCTGGCGGGCAACCTGGGCTCGATCTTCCAGATGACCCAGACCGTCCTGGGCGCCATCTCGGGCCCTCTCATCGGCATCTTCATCTCCGGCATATGCGTGCCCTGGGCCAACGCCAAGGTGAGGTGCCTCCTGACATTTGCCCTCGGTGCAGTGAGAGCCGCTGGAGAAATATTAAGGATATTCTATTGTCTCCGTGTTTTACTCTCCAGGGAGCAGCAGTCGGGTTCATTGCTTCGTTCCTTTCCTGTCTGACGCTGGTGATCGGCAAGTTCCTGAGGGG
>NC_051408.1:30681677-30682016 GCF_015228065.2 Penaeus monodon
TTGGGCCTCAACACCACGGCATTCGACTACGAGACTGACGTCACCACACCCTACTTGGAGCATGACTTCACCACCATCGAACCTGAGTTCGTGACACTCTCTCGGCGATAACAAGAACCTGTGCCTATAACTTTCATATATTTTGCATGTGGAAAAGACTCGAGTCGTTAAAAGGTAACAATGACAAAACTTTGCTTAATATACTCCGTTTCTCTACTTCTCTGACAGCATGCAGGAAGAATCCAAAAGCATTTACGACATCTCCTATTGCTATAATGGAACGATTGGCATTCTTCTCACGGTCATTATCTGCAGCTTCGTCTCTCTCTGCACAGGTGA
>NC_051408.1:30682159-30682529 GCF_015228065.2 Penaeus monodon
CAGTACCTGCTCCTTCTCACCCTCCGCGCGTTCCAGGCCCCATGAAGCCCGACGAAATAAACCACTTGGTGAGCCCGTCCGCCGCCTCGCTCTACCGCCGCTTCTGGAAGTACCGCGAAGGGAGGCAGTACACCGAGCGCGACAGGAAGGATGAAGATGAGGATGTGGGGATATCGATGGTTGTTAAGAGTTGAAGACGCACCCTCTTCCCTTTATAGGATCTCCTTGTATTTTATGTAGGCTGAGATGAAGTGTTTGCGGGACTTTGGTGTGTACGAACATCATAACATCAGTCAGCAAGAAACCGGTTCTGTGCAGTTCCAGTTATTGCAGCAACAACCACCTAATCTATAAGTCTACATAGAGGTTA
>NC_051408.1:30682723-30683351 GCF_015228065.2 Penaeus monodon
ATTACAGAAGTTACAATTATTCGAACTACATCCCTTGTCTTGTAAGACTTTGCCATTTACGGAAATAATCAGACAGTTATTGGTATTCCTTATATACTAACAGACAAAAGTACTTCTTAAAGGAATACGTACACGGATACACACACACATGACGGGTGATCTGTGCCGTTGTATTCAATATAGTGATAAAAAAACACCCATGGATAAGATAAATGAACGAACACACAAGAATACATACAGACCAGAAGAAACTGGGCTGCATGTATTCATCAAATGACAATTTTGTGTGACAATTTCATTCTCGACACGACGACCCAGCTCCCTCTCGACCTTCGTAAATCGTAAATACAAATCAAGAAGCTGGAGTTGAGACAGGAGAAGAAGATTCTTAGAAGAGATTGAGGGGAGAAGGAGATAGCTAATTAGGTAGGTAGAAGCCAGGGAGCTCACTGGCTGCCTAATAAAAAAAAGAAACAAGGTTTAAAAAAGAACAGGGAAATCGTACCCACTGCTCGGCGATTTTTGTTGTTAGCATCTCCGTCGACGGAAAGGTATTTCGATAATGTTGAATAAGAAAGTAAAGGTCAAGGTAAAAAAATAAATTTGATAACCAGTTTTAAATGGGATG
>NC_051408.1:30683949-30684610 GCF_015228065.2 Penaeus monodon
CAGGAGATAAACTTACCGTACAAGCTTTACGAAATTACTCTGAATATTGTGAATTTGCAGGTAGCTATTGGAATGCATGTTGAAGACATCATGGCGACTGGTTTGGGATGGGTGAATTATAGTGCAATGCATGGTTAAGATTCATGAAAAGCCCCGTATTTGTCGTCTTTTTGGGTGAGTGTGTTGATAGAAATAAACTTAACGACGTCCCACAAGCTAATTGTCAGAGGGCGTAGAGGAACCACCAGCTCAGTTTTTCCCTCAGCCTCTCTCTGCTTGGAGGAGCCTCGGGACACAGACACTTCCGGATGTACAGTGAAATGCAAATTTACAGAAATCTTGGCATTCATACCGGGTGGATTTGTGCTCTTGTTGAAAGAGACAAAGGACTACGCTATTCCTGAATCATTAAGAATACATGGTACTGCAAGCATAGGAAAGTGACAGGCAGGAACCATAGCGAAAATATGATCGGGTAACTATTGAGAATACCTTCACATGGATTCCTCTCACTCCCTACTACCGATATGCATAGGACATTTGCCGAGATACGTCACTATGCTAATAGATTACGTAGAAGACAAAAAATCCATATATTCACGGCAAGGTGGGAGCTCACGACCGACAATCTCGGTAAGTTACAGCTCAGAAATTTACTAAC
>NC_051408.1:30684757-30684858 GCF_015228065.2 Penaeus monodon
GCACACGCACAGTATAGCTAAGTCCCACTAACAACAGGTACAGAAAATTACGTAAACTTAAACTTAATCATAGAAAACGAATATATTAGGGGCTAACTAAA
>NC_051408.1:30685664-30686112 GCF_015228065.2 Penaeus monodon
GGTTGTGTGAAAAATGCATTTTCTTGAGACTAGTATGTGTATTCCATGATATTTTGTAACAAAGCAAATTATTAAAAATCGTTTGAATTAGGAATAGGACTTTAGTTGTTGTTGTTGTTTTTTCAAGCTAAAGTTCGATGATACAACATCAGCAGTATAAAGAAAAATACCAATAAAATATTTTTGTCAGTGTAAATGTAATAATATATTCTTTCAGTACATTACAATCATGACATATACCACGTTGAAAATATTTTTAATATTTTTCTTGTCTTTCTCATAGACATTTTCAGCCAGTGGTTAAAAGTATTCAAGTGCCTACGACTTTCTTCAGAAATCAGTAGCCTACATTACGCTCAGCTATGTTTCACCTGTCTCTTGATAGCGATTGTGCTTCGATTAAAGTCAAGGAAGTTGGCCAGAAATGGAATCTAAAATTTGAGGTAAA
>NC_051408.1:30686142-30686509 GCF_015228065.2 Penaeus monodon
AAAAAATTGAATAAAACATCAAAGAGCAACATGAAGCATGGGCTGTCTGTCTTTGCTGTGATGGCTTTTCACAGTATCAGCACAATTCATTATAATCATATAAAAGTTATATTCAATCATTTCAAAATTCTTGGCCCATTCTTTCATAAGTCAAGATCATATCTGCATAAATTTCCTCACACTTGGTAAAAGTAACTAAGTAAGTAGTTTGTACGGGCGTGATGAGCGGGAGCGACTATGGTTACGTGTGTGTATTCGAGCACAGAATCGTTAAAATCACTATGTTTATGCATCGTATAGCACGTTTTATAATCCTTCACTTTGATCTTCTAACATTCTTTGTAATTCCAGACGTTATACTCGTATT
>NC_051408.1:30687850-30688230 GCF_015228065.2 Penaeus monodon
CTTATCGTAATTCAGGCTAAGCAAGCTATCCACATCGCCTTCTGCCCCCCCCCCCCTCCCGTTCCAAACAGTCCCTGCCTATCACCCTGGACTTCTGGACATCAATAGAGTCCGGAGCCAGGCTAAGCGCAGCAAAGTGCCTCTCCACCTGGCACTCCGGTACTCCTTCTCCGCCAGCGAACACGCAAGAACTTGGCTCGTGGATTTCCAAGGACTTCAAATGCAAGTTGCTGTGTTATTTTGTTGTTTTCGGAAATAACTACGTTCATCTACCCGTTTTGTTTTTTTAACTACTTGGTAAAAATATATTACTGTATTAACACAGTGCTTAAAAAAAAAAAAAAACATGCAGCAAAACATATACACACATTTATCTTTAT
>NC_051408.1:30689230-30689504 GCF_015228065.2 Penaeus monodon
CGGTCTAGTAATCTTGAATTGAGTCCTCTTGTTAGCTATACTTTCTTCAATTAACCGTGAATACTCTTGAAATATCTTAAGTAACCATAAATTACCTTAAACGCCCCACGCCAGTCAGATTGGACTGTAGCCCACACAAGCAGCTAAGAATTTAAATATTCATTTCATCAGCGATTTTGCTCGGGAACGACATAATGGACACTGCATTATTCGACAAAGAAACACTGTCACGCATAGGCCAAGGGCCGTAATTTCTTTTCCTTCGTGACATAGG
>NC_051408.1:30690378-30690463 GCF_015228065.2 Penaeus monodon
TTGTCAACTCCTGCATGTTTTAATACGAGGTGTTTACCGCAGGTGTTTACCATGATGTGGGGCACTGCTGGGGGAGCCGTGATGT
>NC_051408.1:30691154-30691304 GCF_015228065.2 Penaeus monodon
GGTTTAACACCAACTGCGTGATATGGTTCTGAATGACAGAGTGCGCCCTTCTTGGTATTACCACGCGTCGATTTTACGGAATTATTAAGTGCACATCATTTACCGCCCTCTGGCACACAAGGGAAGATGTAAAGAAAGATACATGAAAAA
>NC_051408.1:30692978-30693352 GCF_015228065.2 Penaeus monodon
TCGTGTACCCCATAAAATTTAAGATAATGAAAACTGGCGTGTCATTCGGCCATTCTGAAAAAGCGCTACAAAAAGTATTGTCCTTTCAGAGCCTTATGACAAGAGGCTACAAACACTATCATAGAAGTAACGATGTAATTTCTTCTGCAAAACAGAATAACTTGTGAAGCATTATTATCATGTAAGTAATGTTATGATTTATGCCGTGAACAGCTGTTGATGTGAATTTTTTTTTGTCTCTGGCGTCGTCTGGTGTGTTACATGTCTTTCTTTCATTATGCAAATAATTACGTAGAAGATAAGACGGTGTAATGAACGTTAAATTAATACGATGGTCAGACTACTTTGCAGAAATACCCACGGTGGTGTAAATC
>NC_051408.1:30693929-30694233 GCF_015228065.2 Penaeus monodon
AAAAGAACCAACACGTTAAAAAAAAAAACAATAAACGCTTTTAATGTGTTCGTTTTTTACAGAGACAAATTGTTGTCATGCCTCGTACGCAGGAATGAGACAAAACGGAATAAAACCATAGCCCATTGCCATTCACTACGCGTGTCTTGAAGGTGCCTTTTGTACTATTTATTGGGATTTAATAAAGAATTCGGGCTCTGTGTCATTGCCATAGCAGGTGGAAGAGATTATTGACAGTCATCGATTGCGGACTCTCTCTACATACATATTTCATCTTTTGTGTGTATTAGTATAGAGACCTACC
>NC_051408.1:30694261-30694462 GCF_015228065.2 Penaeus monodon
GTAACTGTGAGGAACGAGAAATGCCAAACAAATTATGTATTCGTCTTCGCCTTGGTTCCATGGAAAGTCTAGATGAAAAAGCAATATTTATGATGAGAAAATCTACTTGGGCATCAGTCAGCATGGTTTCTTCTGTTAATTGCGCAACTGTTGTTTAACTATGCATGTTTCTTTTGTTCGTATGTGCGTGTTTAGGCAAGA
>NC_051408.1:30699882-30700829 GCF_015228065.2 Penaeus monodon
ACTAGCAGCATTCTCTGCTAAACTGATATCTTATTTTGGCGATACAATATAATTTGTCTTTATTTGTTCCTTCTGAAGTGAAATCCCGCCAGTGATGTAAATTATACTTGATGCAGAAATACATCAACAAATTCTAAGTATAGTGGCAAAAGCGTTCACACAAATATTGGATCACAGTGGATCGAAATACTTTTGCAAATAGTTTGGCATAATGCCTATTAAGCTTTAGTGCACATGGTAATTGTTTGAATTTGCCGACAGGTGTGAGAGTGTTCAACCTTCAGCGAGGCCTGTGGACGGTTCCTGCCAACGACGTTTTCCTGCGCTACAACTTCTCGAAAAGCACACGTCCCGTTAACGAGCTCACTGCCTGCTACCGAGTGAAGTAAGGATGAGGACTCTCTGTGTTACTCATGGTGGCAAATCACAGGGGGAGAGAGAGGTGACGATACCTCCCCCACTCCACCCTACCCACGTTTCAACATACGGATCTTGTAATTCTCCCAAAAGGCGAGAAATTCAAGGGTGAAGGCATTGGAAACAAATTTTGAATGATATGGATATGCATTTTTACTTTTCAAAACCGCTCTTCTAACAATATTCGGTTACCTTCAGTAGTTTCAAGTATTAAAATTCTGCTCTCCCCATCCCCCCCATTCATTCGAATTTGCACTCGCCGTTATTCATGACTCTGCCTATACATGCACAACACATATCCACAACTATCTTAATGTACTTTTTCTCCCATAAATGAGAGGCAAAATGAGGGAAGAAAGAGAGGAAGAAAGAGAAAAGCACAGGAGGGCGAGAGGACTTGTACATATATTCCTACATGCATAATAGCATATTCACTCAAGCGCTCATGGCGGGGGGGGGGGGGGCACAATGTGGATATTGGTCCATACCTACATACCATCAGCATTAACAACGCGTACTTTCACATCCGA
>NC_051408.1:30701365-30701925 GCF_015228065.2 Penaeus monodon
TATTCAGTCCCCTGTGACCCTTGGGAGCTAAAACTTGCACCATCAAGGGTAGAGGTAGAGAGTGTGTGGGGTAAAATCTGTGAATGTGAGTTAGCTCCTCGCATGTTCAGTCCCCTGTGGCTCTAGAGAACTTGACATGAGGGATAGCGTAGACTGGGTGACATCAGAGTAGAACGTGTTGGAGACAGTGGGGCAAGCAAAACTTGTTTTGCTATTAAGCAAAACTTTGAGCTGGAATATCGTGCAAAGATAAAACTTAGTTTACTGAGGTTTGCCTTTGACCTTGGGCTAAAAAAATTGATTAGATCAATACAGGCAAGATGACATCAGGTGGGGGTGTGGCAAAGTGGGTGGAGCACAACCTGCCTCATTGTTATGCAAAGCTTTGGATTAAATCACTGTGTCAAGCTGAAACTTCAGAGCATAAATTGTGCTGGGTATATAATTTGTTTATAATGACATACTTACAGATATATACTTCTTGATCAAATACTATACTGTGTATAGTCGCTGCTTTACTCCGTGTGCACTTGTACTCGCTCTGGAAAGCAAATTTATGC
>NC_051408.1:30702738-30702914 GCF_015228065.2 Penaeus monodon
CTGTTCTTGCGTACTGTCCTCCCTGTCCAATTATATAACAGGATCGACGCTACTCGCGTTTGTTATTGCAAAATGCGACGGTCTAATAGCTGCCATGATATATTATTCAGTCAGTTTCCTAGCTTGACAAAAGCGGCGGTGGACACACACCTGAATACACCTCGCAGTAAAGGATA
>NC_051408.1:30704509-30704634 GCF_015228065.2 Penaeus monodon
CCCTAGGCTCAACAGGAAGTGACTAAGTGTCTTTTAATATCTTTAAGCACTGACCTGCAGTCACTAAGCAGCCCTGGAGGCCAGAATTGCCAGCGTTGCAGTCTGAATAACTACATACTGCATGA
>NC_051408.1:30704689-30706600 GCF_015228065.2 Penaeus monodon
GAATAACTACATATTGTATGAATAACTACACGCTGTATTAACACAGACTGTATGGATAACTTCAGACTATTTGAATAACTACACACTGTATGAACAACTACCGACTGTATCCATGCCTGCACACTGTATGAATAACTACATACTTTATGAATAACTACAGACTGTAGAATAACCAAATACTGTATGAATAACTACATACTTTATGAACAACTACATACTGTATGAATAACCATACACTGTATGAACAACTACAGTGTATGAATAACTGTATACACAATTATATGAATAACTACATACTTTTCCCGCAGGTTCGAGTCGTTCGTGCTCACAAACCTCCACTTATCCTACGCCTCGTCCCAGCAGAAGCCAAACGCGCTGGCCTTCTGTAAGTCCCCTTTGAGTCTCGCAGCACTGTTCATGAAAGAGCCACTATTTCCATCGTGTTTGTTGACAAGGGAGGGAAGTCTATTGATTTTCATTTAATGAGGATGTTTTCTATAATTATTTTCGTTTCTATTCGTTTTTTTTTAAATTGCTGTTGTTGAGATAAGCAGTTATATTGCTTTTCCAAAAGTGACAGGCGATGTATATACATTCATATGTGACTGAGCAAATGGTTATTTGGGAATAAGGTATTGAAGAAGAGGATTTCTGACGCGTTGAAAGTCTGTGTCACAATGGAAGTATGGTTTACGTGTATAGTTGGTAAAAAGGTATCACTGCAGACCACCTGCAACAGTAAATCAGTGGCATGAATTTAATAAATGACAGTAAGGTTTTCATGAATCTGAAAACAAGGAGGGATATTTAAAAAATAAAAATGGGAATATGATCTTGAGCTTATTGATCGGCTTTCAAAGATGGGCCATAAGGTAATGACAGTGATACTGGTAGTAAGTGCAAGCATGATTAAATATCAAACATTTTCGAGAGTTGCAATTGCTTATATATAGCAACTTTTGTTAGTGATACTGACATAGTGCAGCGTAACGAGAGTCAGTCAATTTTTTACTGAATATAATATGAAAATACCTGGAATTTCTTGATGTTAATCATACCAACAGTGTCAAGAGACTGTCATTTCCAGTTAACCGCAAAGACTATCTCCGAGGATGGTTCAACAACAAACCACAAACGGAAGCACAGAAGAAACTCTGGCGCGGCTACCCCAACATGTGGCATCACCTCTGCCATGTCTTCTTCGCAACCACGTACATCATCTACTGGCAAGGGAAAGTGAGTGCTTTTTCCATCATCATCACAGAAAGGACAGTCAGTGATATTATGCCTCCTGTGCATCACTTCTTACAATAATTAATCTTTATCTGATGTATATCAGTATTTACCACAAATATAGAAGTAAACAACGATTACTGCCTGTTGAACTAGATACGGAAATATCATAATTCAAGCATGCGTCTGCCATGTTATTCGTTAACAGTGCAAATGCTATAACTGGAAGGCACCACATTTCTTTTTGAAATCGTGAACACCCACGCTTCCGTCCGCCACAGGAATTTTTCAACGGGGAGCTGAACGGCGGCTGGCCTCTCGACATGAACGGAACGCTGATCGTCGGCCAGGAGCAGGACGCGATCTCGGATGGCTTTGATCCTACGCAGGTATTTGGCGATAGTGGGAAGCTGTCAGTGCGATGATGTTGCGCGTAGGACATACATTCCGTCGTTACCTCACTGTCATCTGTATGGTTTAGTGGAATGGTGTTTTTTGGTAACTGTGGTATCTGGTAATCATTTTCGTGAGATTAGAAAGGGTCGTCAAATTCTTGATGGGATAGTGCATGATGTTGTGCCATTAATAGTGCTGATGATACTAGCAGCGATGGTTTCACAAAGACAAGCCAGTCTCATGTGATTCCGTACACCTCAGCCGTATTAAAAACGATGACAG
>NC_051408.1:30706719-30707077 GCF_015228065.2 Penaeus monodon
GGCTGTTATTACAAGTACTGTTCTCTCAACAACACAAAGAAGCTTGAAAGCAAATGCTGAGTGTGGTCAAGGGTTCGTCTCGGAGGCGGCTAGCGACATAACGCGTAACCCGAGTTGAAATAGAACCATATGTGGCACTCCTCTTACCACGTGGCCCGACCTGGCAACATAAACAGACGGCCTTTCAACAGCTGGGGGGGAGGGGGAATCTTGTTGCCAACTGCTGAGACAGGCCACTTCTCTCCCACAGACAGGAAGGAGGAAAACGCTCTGTTACTTGGGCGAGCGTTAGTCTGATGTTACTATAACCCCGGATTTTTAAATGGTGGAGGCGGGGAGGGGGAAGGAAAGGATGAGT
>NC_051408.1:30707296-30707785 GCF_015228065.2 Penaeus monodon
AGGGTGTGTGATGGGGGTTATTATTGTAATACCTTCTTACTTTTCTTGTCACCATATTAATCAAGAGATGTTAATGTACTGGAATTTATAAATGTATTGCTGTTATCGATATAGTTATTAACTATGATTAATAACAGACCCGTCGATTTTTTCCTCTCTCTCTCTTCTTAAGAAATTTACACATATTTGCATTATCGTCATCACACACGCACACTCCATAATGCATCCCCCTCCTTCTATCAGGTATTAAGAGGAGAAATCACCCAGATTGACTTGTGGAATCGGAAGTTATCGCAAGAAGAAGCCCGCGACCTGGCCGACTGTCGCGCCGAAGACACCGGGAACCTCTTCACCTCATCCTCCGCGAAGTTTGAAGTTTTCGGAAACATCACGGAGACCGATGTTCCTCTCGCTCAGCTGTGCAGGTGATTCTCCAGCACCTGATTGCTATTAAGTGCCAGGGTGAATGTTTATGTTGTTTTTTTGGCC
>NC_051408.1:30708336-30708771 GCF_015228065.2 Penaeus monodon
CTCATCATTCTTTAAAACACAATAAGAAAAAGTATATACACCATAACACACGCTACTGAGAAAGAAATATTTACAGTGGCTTGGAAAGGAAAGTTCAGGGAAGTGTAAATACAGGGAATAATTTCAGATTTCGGCATGCACTGTACCTACTACAAGGTAGACAGTGCATGGTTTCGACAGATTAATGAATTCTATCTCACTGTTGCTCCAGATTGAAAGTAAAAATGTATTTGTTTTTTTAAATAACATACAATCAACGATATTTACTACATTAATTAAGTTTTTTTCTGATCACCTTGGTATAGATTCGATATACTGCTTAGCTAATTCTGTGTCATTTCTTAGAAAAAAGCCGTGCTTATAAGCTCATAGAAGAAATATGAAGATATTGTTGGAATATATGTGCGTATGCGTGTGTGGATGTGCGTTTGAGAA
>NC_051408.1:30708951-30710376 GCF_015228065.2 Penaeus monodon
CGTGCGTGCATGTGTCGGGTTGTGTTTGAATCTATGCGGGGATTGTCCACACGTTCCTACAAAAATCCAAATTTGTATACTTTGGTGTTAAAGCTCTCTCTCCCGCCAGCTACACTCCCCAGTACGCGGTCTTGCCAGAGGAACGGAGTTTCTCGGAATCGACGACGCTATGTCGCCTTTTCAACAACTCCCAGGCCGTGCCGACGTCGTCCTTTGAGAACCGTGTCCTGCACAAGGAAATCCTGCCTTTCCTGGACGTGTGCGTTCCTTCGGCATCCTGGAAGATCTGGATTGGCGCTACGGACGTGCTGGAAGACGGGGTGTGGCGAAACGACCACACGCAGGAGATAATCTCTTACACAAACTTCTCGTCGCTTTACCCCATCACGGGGTCGCTGACTAACTGCGCTGAGATGATGAACGACGGGTACTGGACGGTCGACATGTGCGAGTTAGCGATTAAGCGCTGCACCGCCTGCTACATCGAGCGGTCAGACTTCCTTCGGCTGCGCGGTCTTTGCTTCGACAACGACCACCAGAGTCGTTTCCGTATTGACGGATACGCCGAAGGTAGACCACTCATCAGAGGCTACTACAAGTTCATCATTACGTGGAAAAAGGCGAAGACTCAGTGGCTGCTGACGGACACCGAAAGCAACCAGACCATCGCCCAGCTGCCGGTGGCTGACGTGGAGACCTACCCAATCGGGCAGAAGGAGTGGGAGGTCAGCAAGGGCGTGTGCGGGATGGCGCAGGGAGGTCCGCGCACCCTCAGCCTCTCCCCTTGCTCGGCGGAGCAGTTCATGTGCCGCTCGGGGGAATGCGTCCCAAGCAAGTTCCGGTGCAACTTGCGCTATGACTGCGGGGACGGAAGTGACGAGGACGAGTGCCGCGTCATCGTCCTGTCGGGAGGCTACGGCAAACACCTGGCGCCGACGGGGGCCCGAGGTTCGCTGCTCTTCCTGAGGCCCGTTCTCACCCTCACGCGAGTCGCGTCCGTCGACGAAGTGAATCAAGCTGTCACTCTCGAGTTCGAGGTGAGCCTCTCGTGGAAGGACCCGAGAGTCTTCTTCAAGTACCTGGAAGTGTCCAAGAAGGGCGCGGTGTTGTCTAAGGACGACATGAAGCTGATCTGGCTCCCGACCTACCAGGTGACCAACCTGGAAGGAGGACAGATGAAGATGCTGCACGATGCCGTGGTAGTGAGCGGTGCCAACAATGCCACTGTGCCTGACTACAATGCCGTCGACATGGGTGAGAGAGATTTGGTCCAAACTATTGGCACTTCTTATGTTTGGCACTTCATCACCTCGCACTGGTTGATACTGACGTTCTCATCCTGACTTCAATCGTTAACCTTTGGGCTCACACCTTTTTCACGATGACCACGTCAATTTGCTACTGTTATTGTCACGAAAAGTAGTG
>NC_051408.1:30710729-30711552 GCF_015228065.2 Penaeus monodon
CTCAATCTGCGACGAGTCCTTCTCAAAACCACAGTAATTCGCTTCACCTTCAAGAACTTTTCCCAGCATCCTCTACAGCGTCTCCGTACCGCATGCGTTTCCTCCGCAGACCTGTTGTACCCGGGCTCAGAGAACGAGATGACGGTGATCAGACGCTACACGGCCATCTTCACGTGTTCCTTTGAGCTGTATTCCTACCCGTTCGACGTGCAAGTGTGCGGCATCGACCTCATGCTCCCCGCCGACTACGAAGGGTACGTGGAGTTCTTGGAGGAGGAAGGGGAGGTGGTCTACTCGGGCAAGAAGGAGCTGGCGCTGTTCACCGTGAAGAGCATCCGGTTCGCTAAAAATCTGGAGAAGAACCAGCTCAGGTGCGAGTTCGAGCTGCACCGTCGCCAGGGCGTGATCCTGCTCACGACGTTCCTGCCGTCCGTGCTCCTGCTGTCCGGTTAGCTGGGCGACGCTCTTCGTCAAGCTGAGCTGAAGTGCGCTAGCCTCACGACCTGCTCTACACGCTCTTCGGCTAGCTCTCCAGCTCCCCCTTCCACCGCCCCTAGCTATCGACATCGTCTTCTCATCATTTCTGCTTTCTCCAACATCATGTCCACATCTCGCTGAGGACTGGCGAGAGGACGACCGCTAAATAACCCCAAAGGGAAGGTTCCAGGCGTGGCAGCGCCCAGCCGCCGCCCGAAGTTCCTGACGGTGCAGAGGTCGTCATCATCCCGTGGAATCATGGATTTTCAATCGTGTGGTGGCAAGCTTCACTCAATAACACGCGGCAGATTCTCTCTCCCTCATCTTCTTCTTCACTCTTTCTATG
>NC_051408.1:30711808-30713758 GCF_015228065.2 Penaeus monodon
TTGATGATATTGAATTGGAAAAATATTATATCCATTTGATTACGAATAAACGTCGGCTACACTTCAAGAGTAACTAATGTTTACGATGTCGGAATTTGTTTAGTAACAACCTTCAACACTCTCCTCCTAAATACGAACTGGCAACAATATTTATATTTTATTATGGTTGCACTTTATTAGAAATACCAATCATGCAGTAACATCTAAATTAAATGCTGAAAAATGTTTAGTCTAAAAGCTAAGAATACATGTAGTTTTCTCTAATTATAGCGTATTTTTCCTACCTTGATTTTAATCTATATAATTTATTCATCATGCATGTTTAACAAAGGTTTTATATCATATTGATATGTAAATACTGATATTACACTATATTATGAGGATTCATAGAAACCTTCTTATGCATTTCCTGGATTTAGCCTCGTAGTATGCTCTTTAATATTTCAACATACTATGTATATTCGAAGGATAAATAAAGCTATTTGAATTAGATTTTGAATTTGACTGAAACCAAATCTGCACGTGATATAGTTACAATCTTATCCTGCGGTTTGTATTCCTTAGACAAATCCATGAGCAAGCCTAACAATTTGATTTCAGTTGAGATCTATAGATCATGCCTCGTAGTACTGTTAAACTTCAATCTTTGAAAGCATCGCAGTATCTTTGGTATATCTCCTTCGAAGGAGTTACGTATGAAATAAATTTGTAATTTTAATTATTAAAGAAAACAAAGCATACATGGATAGCAAATATAAAAATATATATATTTCTTCGAGTACTGAGCAATTTTAGTGTACATCATATCATAAAGATATCTTCATTCCCTTGCAACGTTTGGTGTTCATTATGGATGCTTGAAGCTTTCATTTATGATTATCGTAGCACATCGAATGCAAGATAGTGAAACTTAAATACAATTAAATCAGATATTTCTCTAACTATTACCTCTTAAAGAGAGAAAAAAACGTTTGTTTCTGACAGTTTGGTAAAGACAAGCGAATAGAGGCTATGGAAGAAGATTTCATGGTAAAACAACGTCTGAATTTTCTCGGAGGTTTATAGAAATTCCTTAATGAACATAATTATCAGTGTATTGTACACGGCTGTCCCTGCATTCATTTCGGTCTCCTTTCAGTTTTGGTTGTCATCATAGTCCCTCTTCTCATGAAATGTAATTTATGTTGGGAGGATTTTACACACTTCTGCCATGTTGAAGTAAGGTAGAGAAAATAGATAATAATTCCTGTGGATACTGGAATCCAGGAGAATTCAAACAACTTGAAAGCCCGTAACTTTATTTCAGATGAGCAATTATCCTCTTGCAATAAAAACAAAAAAATGGCCCATTCTCTACCCACTGGCAAATTCTTATCAAACTCCATCTCCGTGTCCCGTGGCATCACTCTCTATTCCATACTTATTTGACGAAATATACTGAAACTTTCTTATCAGTAATAAGCATAAACAGCAATTTCTAATAAATGTTCATCCATTCATTATGATAGCTTAGCAATTAGTCTTTATTCTTACTTTATCGAAATGTAACAGAAATGGGCGTAATCAAGCATCCCACAGCCTACGAATCAGAAAATGAAATGAAAGGTTGTTACTCTAACAGGACTGCGAAGCAGCAGTAAAATTCATTCGCAATAATATACAGATGGGGAGCAATAGAAAGATAGAATGTTTATATAAAAAAAATAATAATGGTAGTAAAAGAAATGAAGAAATAAGGGGACAAAACAGCAGGATGTTGAGGTAAAGAAGAGTCGATAAAGACCGCGAGAAAAGACTTGCTATATTGCTTTTTTTTAGGACGAACTGCAGAAACCTTATAGTCCAGAAATTAGGATGATATTGTATATCCGTTACTGTGGGACACACGAAGATGGGTAGGTCAGGGTGTAGAAGTGAGGGAAGCATTCCTCCCACTGTGTCCCCTGCACT
>NC_051408.1:30713800-30713909 GCF_015228065.2 Penaeus monodon
AATCTGCATTCATACTCGACCTGGTGAGAGAATCGGTAAAACTTGATATCGAAAGATTAAAAGACGCTACTTTTGAATGATACAAATGACTGGTAGTAAATGGCAAGAG
>NC_051408.1:30716342-30721515 GCF_015228065.2 Penaeus monodon
ATTGCCAAGTAAAGAGACATATTTGGTATAAAGAATAAAACCTACCGATGTGGTGATGGGGTGGCTAGCAACGCATTCGGGTCTGCACACTGGCATGGGGCTGAGAGCCTTGCAGTGATACTGGCCCTCCGTCCTCTGGTGGTACACCCACTCCGTACAGTCGTATAGAGCTGCCGGAGAAATTCAGGTGTTAGTGAGAAAAATCATAATCAGTATTTCTTTGGCTTCTGAGGTAAACGGTAATGAAACTCAATAATTATGAATGAGATTCAAGGTTTTAAGACTTAATCACACAAGACATACCATCAGCATGCGTGACTCCCGTCGGCTCATAGGTGAAGTGAGGGCAGTTCTCCTGATACCATACCACATCACGTTTCAAGTTCTTGTACATGAAGGAAGCACATCCTTCTCCGGGTGATGCCCAGGAAAGGGCGAAGAGGGGGCCATCCGTGTAGTAGCAGCCTTTGGGTCCTACCATGTCATTGGATGGCTCACCATCGAAGTTTCCACATATACCAGTAGTGTGTCCACGGTGGTCCAGTCCCAGCTGTCAAAGGCAGTATGTCAACATTGTAATGCACAATTTGAAATATTCAGAATATGCACTTTTTCCTTAATGAGTAATCCTTTATAACCTTCATTTCAGCAAGTAAGAACAGTATCTTTCATATCAACAAAAAAAAAACTCTCATACTTACCAGCACTTCTACCTTGTCCGAAACTTTGACACTTGTTCCGGATTCGAATACAATTGTATGGCTGTCATCATGGTGCAAGACGGTGTACCTGTTATCTGTTCCTTTGGCTGGCTCACCATTTACCTGTTTTAGGTGAAGTAGGAAGCTGTTACAACTAGCATGGATAGAGGTTCAAAGATAATGCAAAGGATTACATTATATAAAGGAGAGCTACTTGGTCACTATTGTGATCTTTTAAAAAATATTTGATATAGTAATCTATTTGATTATGTGATCTATTGATACTGCAGAGCTGATATGCAACTGGGTATACAATAAAGGAATTTACAAACTTACAAGGAAATTGGTTGGAGACATATCAATTACAAGGCCTTCCTTCTGCCAGATAATGCGGACCTCCCACTGGCCTGTGTTGCGAACAAGCATGGCTCCTCGCTGGTCAAAGGTCGTGTCGAGGGTCATAGCATTCCAGCACTCACTGGGCTCATAGGCGAACACCTTGCCATCTGCCGTCCTGACCTGAAGTTCATAAGGTTCGAATTTTATTTGAAGCTGATGAACAATGGTATAGTACGAACAAAAGAAAGTAGAGGGGAAGTATGAGGAAAAGTAGGAAGAGAAATGCAAATATGTTGTGGAAAAGAAAAGACAAAAGGATTAGAAAACCAGGTGCTCACCGTTGAAGCAGAGCACATTCGTTGTCTTTTCCAACGATTTTAAGTACAATCTGTGAGGAGGAATGGTCTGTCATCTCTCCTTCATGCCCCATCAAATCCACCTACCGGGTACCAGGCCTACCAAAGCATTAAGACTAGCAAATGCTTATCCTTTATTAAGGAGAACCAGATATCAACCTGGTACAGAAGCAGGGTCTATCAGCCTAATAGAAAGTGACATTTCGAATTTATTTTCGTGTCGGCGCAAAAAGAAATTAAGACAGCCACTTTTTGCAGTAGATTGTAGGATAAATCATCATTTTCAATAGAAGCATTTACTGTATGCTTAACCATCATTATCATAAAGTATGTTACTATTTTACATCATGTATATACTAGAATAAATGAAAATATAGATAGTAAGAATAATTTCCAAACCACTAAACAAAAGCATGTTACTAGAAAAATAAACATACTGTTTTTAACATTTTATATACTATACCTTGGTTTCATCAATAGTGCAGGATACTGGCGTGCGACCAACAGTAAGGCCATAAAGCAGGGTGGTTGCCAAGGGCGCAGGTGTAAAGATCGGGTTGGCCCACGCAGGGAGTTCCAGTTCATTGATGATGGACACGGCATAGGGCTTCTCTGTCCTTACGGTCCACAGGCCAGTCTCGATGCACCTGGAGATACAGAGAATACATCAGATGAGGATTAAGGGAGAGTTTGCCAAGGTCTGTGCTTACTCCATTTTACCAAAGATGCCACTGAGGATATCAACAATGAGTAATCATAAAGCAGACTCTGAATTCTAGTGACTTACTTTGTAGCGTCAATTTCAACCCTGGAAGCGTGATGTGCGCTGGTGTGGTCAAATTCGATCTTCTTGGACAGAGAAGCCTTGATGATGTCATCAACATAGTATGTAAGGTTCTTCAGGTTGTCTGGGAAGTCCTAGAAGCAGAAAGGTGTTGTGTGAGTTACAGTCACATGGTCAATAAAGGAGGCTATTTAAACACCAAAGCTTGGATCAAGTATCAGTGACTGTATCTGCCGATTTTCAAAGGGTTTTGGAACAGGGAGCTTCCTTACCGGTGTCCAGGTGGCAGTGATGTGAGAGTGGTCATACAAAGGAGAAGTGATGATGTCAATGCCAGGAGCATAGGTACTGTAGTCGCAGCCCTTCTCAATTGCTTCCTTCACTCTCTCCTTGACATTGCTGCTGACATCAAATGAAGCCTGAAAGAAGCAAAACAGAAATGTATTGTCGTGCAATCCGATCAGATAAAACGTTTATACCCATGTTCTCTTGGGCAAGTTCTCTTCTCCTCTCTTTCTCACCTCCAACAACAAGACCGGTGCTTCCTCACAAGTTTCGCCCTCGAACAACTCAGCCTTGACTGTGGAATGGTAGTTGGCTGTTAGAACATCTTCAGTGGTGAAGAACGGATTGAAGTGCGGCTTCACGATTTGGGCGTTCAAGCAGATCTGGAAGAAGCAAGATCAGCATCACAAATCTGACTTTTGTTGTTGTAGATCTCCATATAGAAATGCAACAAATTGACTCAATGTAAGACATCCTCAATAAGAAGCCTTAAAATACCACGTACAGTGTATGGGTCCTCCAAGACACCGACGGCCGGATGCTTGATGAGTGTCACTTGCACCTTGGAGGATCTCGTCGAAGCAGAGCTGGAGATCGCCCAGGTGAGGCTCGCCTCGTAGTTCCTCGTGGGAGTTCCCTGAAGCTCTACTTCCACACTTATGGTTCTCACATGCCCTCCAGATGCTGTAACAAAGCAATTGGAAAATTGTATAAAACATAGACAAAAAATAATCGTAGAAGTATTTTCTTGTGGCATAAGGGAAATTTTTATGTGCTTTTGGCTATCTCTTGTGCACATTCACATAGGTGAAAATTAAGACACTATTAGTGCATACAAGTATTTTTTTAAATTCTAATCCACATTTTCTAATGACTGACCTATTCTACTCGACATACAAGTAGGATAAAATTTGTTTCTCAATAGGTAATCAAAACAACCCCCTGCAGCCCCTTGTCTCCCTTACAGAAACACCCACTAAGATCATGTTCTTACCAATCAATGCCTGTTGTAGTCTCATAATGCGTTCTCGGGTCTGGCTTTGCGTTCCAAAGCTGTCCACTTCCAGGATGTCCTGGGTATTGAAAATGACAATAAATAATGCACTATAACATTCACCTTCCCAAGTTTCAGTTTACAATAGTAATAGCACCAAAGATTGCTTTTTGTACAAAATCTGGCATTACTGTCCTTATCTTTTTTAAACTCAACGACTCCCAACATGAGAGAGAATCTTAGCTTGGGTTCGTGTGCCTGCCTTACCTGATCACTCCCGCCGGCCACCTGTGAGAACTGTCCGAAATCTTCATCGAACGACCCCTGCGATATCTGGCCGCGTCGTAGTCGCTTGATCAACCAGAGACCCGCTGCCTCCAGTCGACACTGCAAAAGAGGAGGGAAAGGTGCACGTCAGTGTGGAAATGGAGAGGGGATATCGGTGAGACTTCTGGCAGAAAATTTGTTATGTTGCTGGATAAAAGAAATGCCACACAGCAAGATGCATGCAAGACCAAATGATCCGAAGTCAGCAGCTTACCATAGTTGAAGGTGAACGAAACGGTCTTGGTGGTGGAGAGAGTAGGATCAAAGACTACCTTTTGTTCCCAAGTTTGCGTGGTGATGCTAGTGCTGAATAACTGACTAATAAAAAAGAACACTGCATGTAAGGAACATTTATCAAGTAAAGACTGGAAAACAATAATTTAAGCAAAGTCAATTTAGTTCATTTCACAAACGTTGGTGAACATACGTGATCCTTTCATAAATGCCTGGTATATGATGGATGTCACCGTCTGTTACGACTTCGACCCACAGACCCACATCGGAGGGGAAAGCTTGGTGTTTATCCTACAATGTCAAAAGTAGGAAAAATGAATACTTTATATGTGAAAAATTTAAATGTGAATGCCTATGCCATTAAAAAGTAACTTGACTAAATTTTCAGTCTCGACTTGCTATCACTTACGTTGAACAAAGGAACCTCTCCGTGTAAGATAGGCTTGTACAGATTCTCGGTGATCAACACTTCGCAGGGAAAGTTGGTCTCAAGAACAGTGTAAGGGATGACTTCAGTTTGGATCACATTGATCTGAAAAAAAAAGTTATCATTTGCATCTTTCCATCTTTTCTTTCATGCCCCTCCATTTTCATATATTTTCGTACACATATAGCAATATAAATTCACAATGATATATAGATCTAACCTTCTCGGTGTTGGTCGGCTCTATGGACACTTCTATCTCCTGGTTTATCAGGTTAAAGGAGCCATGAACGTTGAGGGGCAAGATGAGTTGAGTTTTCCCATAGAGACCTGAAGTGATGGCAGGTCTCTCTGACCACGGCAGGAAGACTCTTGCCTCCACGAAGAGATCTTGGTATGCTCTGCGAGAGACAGAGAGAAAATGAGACAGATAAATAGAAAAAAAAGAAAATGACGGATAATAAAGTATCAGTATTGCAAACCCGAATGTGTCCTAGCAATTCTACCCCAAAATGCAGATTTCAGAATAGATTTTAAAGAGAAATTGCAGTGTTGATCCTTTTATCAGTATTGTTTCACAGTTATTTCAAAATGGCAAAAACGGACACACTTACTCAAAAACGAGAGCCACGCTACCTTTCACCTTTCCATCTGAGGCACTATGATCTACATGTTTTACGTTCATCGAAATGACAGCCTCATCAACATACTGTGGAGAAAATGTAATAT
>NC_051408.1:30721789-30722124 GCF_015228065.2 Penaeus monodon
ATTCAATATGTATACAAATTCTGGATCAAGATGTAAGACTAACAGAAACGGAAGTACTCCAGACTCCTGATTTCAGATCATGGTTCATAATTTAATATGAATGATTACTCATTGCATAATAAAACATATGACGACTAGTATTTTAAAAAAGGCCTTTATCGCCATGCACGTATGTTTACCTGCACGCCGAAAGGAAGTCCGGTCTCAGTTGGAAAAGCAATAAATGTGTAGAGATCCCGGTCGAAAATCGGCGTGTGGTAGTAAAAGTATTGTGTGTCTTCATCAGAGTAAAAACCCAGAGGATCTCCTGAAAGAGAGAAATTAAGTAAACAGTG
>NC_051408.1:30722246-30725448 GCF_015228065.2 Penaeus monodon
GGGGGGGGGGGGTGCGTGTGCGTGTGCGTGTGTGCGTGTGCTTATAAATAGTTAATAAAATTCAGTATTAACACCCACCTTTAGTATACGTGAAAAGAATCCTGTCCAACTTGAACCACAACTTTAAGTCTGGAAAGGCTGTTGGCGACGTAAATCCGATTTTCTCCTATTTGTTATAGACAAGTATCAGTACATACACAAGAGATACTTCCAATTCGAATAACAATCATCTTTCAAATCTCTTTCTTGAATATCATGACTGGCAATACTGAACAAAACAGTAAATTTGATATGTAACAAATATTAATCGCGATACTGTGTTTATTCAGACGGTTAGCTCAAGTCAAAATACGTGTTACATAAGACAGAAATCTAAATCACCTTGAGTTCTTCCCACATTCCGGTAACGATCTCCTTTGTAGAGCTCTGCACCGGCCTCTTGTGGGACTTTTGCATGGCCATTTTCAACACGTGCGCATGCGAATCTAACCCTCGTTGTTGTAAATCAATCTGCAAATACAAAGGGAAGGTTGCATTACATGAAAAGTTATCACACACACACATGATCTATAACAATGTGAGACAATGGTGAACGAAGGTCGACGTACCTTTGTGACTCTTGTGTAGCCATAGAAGAACTCCGTCTGGATGCGCAGGAACACCTCCTCGGGAATAGCTCCGTGAACACTGGCGAACCAAGCGAAGTTGACTCGTGATCCGTGCTAGTGAGAGGGCAGGCAAGGCATGAATTTGTGATAGCAATGACATTGCAATTAAAACTATTTGGTTATGCGATTACGGTACGCACTGTATAACGGAGGAAATTGCTGGAATTTCATCATTTTCTTTGTTTCTCCACATGCCTTCTAACACGTTTTCCTGCACATAATTTATGATCTAGACTGCAACTAAAGTAGATATGCAAAGATTTCCATATGATTGATAATATATCAGAATATTTTCTTATGGTAATGATGGAAAAAATAAATAGTTAATACAAATAGCTGAATTACTCACTTCCTCTGAGAAGAGGTACTCGTGCAGGAAGAAGTTGGTCGAGTGAAGAATGGACGCTGGGGCGGCTGGCTTGCACAGGTGCTTGATGCGGGAGACTGTCTCTGCCCTGGGGAGACAAGAGCTCGTTGACGATCAAGTGTATCAAGAAGCTTTGGGGAACAATGATATTCGCCCCGTGTTTATTCAGTTCTGTTCTCAAGAAATGACTGCCTAAGCTTTATGTAATCGTCTACTACATATTGGCCGTTTTCGATCCCCACTAGCAAAATATTTCACATCTTACAATTTGGTGTGGCTGTCAGAGATGGAGTAGATGGTCGTGGTGACGAAGTTGGCGAACTGGGGCGAAGGGTCATGCCAGGTCGAAACCGCCAACTGCTGCCACCAGGCGTGGCCAGGACCCCAGGTTGCCAGCGTCAGGAAGGCGATGTTTCGGATCTCAAACTGTTCCCCTTTGTTCTCGATGATCGGCATCAGGATTTCGTAGATCTGACAGGAAGTATAGACGAATATGAGACATTCTGTAAAGGATTATCCCAGTTAACCTTCGTATAATTTGAAGCCAGCGATGTGTCATGATTGCCCTTACCTGCGAGAGGGCGGACTTATGCATGTTGTAAGCACTCAGACTCCAGATGGCATTCGTTCTCATGAAGATGTTGGTTTCGGTGACGCCCAGAATGATGGGCTTCAGTACGTTGATTGTCTGTGGAGTTCCTAGGTTGCTCAGCGCCTGAAGGTATGTGAGCCGCTGCCAGACATCTGTCTCCTGATTCTGAAATATTGATGACATTCATTACAGAACTTCTCCAAAGATGAGCCTTCCCGCCGATGTCAAATACACGTGGCACATGAGCAGGGGAAAGGCTAATAAGCTGTGGACAGATAAAAGGTATGGAAGAAAGTGAAAAAGTGGAAATGAGCTGTGGGCAGACAGAGTGTGGCAGTGACTATTTCTTACCCCAAGGCCTCGCACGAGGTAAGGGATGAAAGTGGTTATGATGAGCTCAGGATCGCACGTGCTCTTCGGGCCGCAGCTGTAGTCGAAGTAGAAGTGCTTCCTGTCCTCGCTGAGGCACGCGTCGTGGGCCAGAGTGGCGAAGTTCATGAGGCCGATGGAGTGGACCATACTTTCCTCCTCGTTCATCAACATGTTCTGTCAGCAAGAACACACTGTGAGAACTTACAAAATAAATAGTTGATACTTATCATATATGTAATGAGTCTCCTTCATGGCAATTTTCAGCAAATGGAACAGGAAGAAAAATACACATCAAAGCTTATCTGAAATCATGGCTTAGATCAGACAGCGAAAATCGGATTCCCGAGGTTTTTCTCCTAACTTTTGTTATTTTGTTATTTTTCATTTTTTATTTCTAAAACCGAATCTCTAGACCCTATCAGTTCTTCCTATGTGTAATCGTCAGTTGAAAAGTATCTAGTATATAACAAAAAAAAGTGAGACTTGACTGTCAATAGTATAGTTTACATTTTGTCAAAGCAGAGTGAGCATGGTTTGTATTAACGGTTTCTGATAAGAGTAGGCCACAGCACCGATGTGTATGTGTAAAGAAATATAGTCTAATGTAAGGAGTTATGTGGAGGGTCAACATAATCACAAAATTGCAGATTATTTAAATGTATGAGCAATTAGTTGGTGAGGAAATAGGTATTATCATACTTTGTAGCAGAATACTGATAAGTGCAATGTATTATCTTTAGTCTGGATTATCGACATACATTAATGTTCTTGTTCAATATGCAAGTGTGACTTTTCAATTATACTTTTTTTCCAATTAATAGTTTTTATTATTAGAGTCTTGGTTCATCTGCTTGGCTACATTAGTCACAGTAAAAGCGAATAGCGATTGTGAACCGTAATTCTTAATCAGTTCATTATTTGAATTGATGAAATGAAAAAGGCAATACATTGTAATACAATCAACTAATATTTAAACATACCAAGATCTTAGGAATCGGGGCTGGACTGCGTAGGTTGGAAACAAAAATGCTATAGAAATCAGATCTGAGCACTGGTTCTTTGATATTATCGATTGCAAAAGTGACTGATGGTTCTGTACCGGCGAAGATCACCAATTGTGCAAAGATGTTTCTGGAACGAGAGAGAAGTGTTCTTAGGTCACCTTGTGTCTTTTATGAAGAATGTGCATTTTGTTACCTCGTT
>NC_051408.1:30725496-30726467 GCF_015228065.2 Penaeus monodon
TAAGACATAATTTGACCTGGTTATCGATATAGTACATATGTAGAATAGTTGAAATCTTACTTCTGCAGCGTGCCTTTGCCGTGGAAGTGGCTATAAAGGGTCTGGATTTGTGGATAGTCGAGGTTGGCGACGGCTTCGATGAGGCGGCCCATGATGTAACTAAGGCTCTCAGGCTCAGCTGGGTGTTTTGCCATGCGTTGTGCAATGTCGTCGACGGTTTTCTTGATGTATTCCTGAAAGCCATATTTGTTACTCGGATTTCTCCTTAAAAGTATAATTGGTTAATGACAAAAAATAATTATATTTCAGATTGTGGACTCCGACTCACCATAATCCCATTGACAATTTGGTCTGTGATCGGCCTGCCTGTGAGGATCTGCTCCAGAGGAATGAATTGGTCACCCTGTTGGAAAGGTAATGTTAACATATGTTTTTCTTTTTTTCTTCTTTTTTCTAAAAAAACTAAAGCATGAAAAAAGTGATGTTTCAGTGAGACCTGTAAGATAACTCACTATAATATGATAATGGAACAAACCTGTGGCCTTTCGATATTGTAATGCCAGTTGTAATGAGGATGGACATCATAAGTAACAGTGATGGGTTGGCCAACCTCACGCACAGCCTTCAGCTCCAAGGTCTGTCGAGAGAAAAATTACACTCCGTTGACCAAAACTTCATTAACAGTATAAAGTCATATCATCATATCCTTAAGCATCTGTTTACATCTGTAGAGACGACCCAACGACAAACCTGGTTGGTGAAGGTGTCCACATGCTCGTGTTGCTCCTTGTTGGTCAAGACAGTGATGGTTCCCTCCACCACGACCTGCTCGATCCTTCGGTGCGTGTCTCCGCGGATGAGGTAGCTCGCCACCGAGCTCCTCTGGATGACATCCTCTGTGTACTTGCTGCTGTGGATCTGGGAACAGAGGGAGAGGGCGATGTAGACAGCTAAGCAGAACTAATGATGAA
>NC_051408.1:30729209-30730657 GCF_015228065.2 Penaeus monodon
TCAGAGAAAAATGGAGAAACAGATGGTCCAAACTGCCACCGCCTTTCAATCCATGTCGGACCCAGCATCTCATAATGCCAGCGAGCAAGCAGTAAGGCATCCAGTTCACGCTGCAGCCGCATTTATTTGCAGAAACCATAGCAACTAAGGTACTGGAATCCAGCCATCTCGCAATCCCCAACGAGGCGTTAAGTAGTCTGTGAAGGATCGGCAGTGGTCCGCGAACAGCCCCGACCCGTCGCGGATTTTTGTCCAATCCGTATCAATCGGGTATGCCATCAGAGCGCTCGGCGAGAGAGAACCCCCACTGCGTACTTCAATCAACAATCGCTCGTATCCTGTCGGTGAGGAACACCAGACTGCTCGTCGATGTAAGTAATTCCCGAGCACCATGCAAAAACTCGGCCTAATGGCAAAATTTGCAGTCACACCAGTAGTGCCGATCGATTAACGATTACAGTTTTTCTCACAGACTGGTTTCCAATTGCTGTCGATGTGACTGCAACATTCTTCTAGACGCCGACTGCTCGGGATTTTACCGTTCCCGCTTGGTATCCCCCCAACCAATTGGGAATCTGAGGTAGATGTGACTGGGCTTTTAGAACAAACATTTAAGGGATTAAGCACAACCAAGCATTGTGACTCCATACCTGCAGAGACACCAAGTTTTCACACATGTCGAAGTCTGTGGTTCTCCTGACGGACCAGAGCGTATCCTCAATATGGGGCACGTTCGCCAGCTGACCTGGAGATGTTTTACCGGTCTTGCTAGTCTTTGAAGAAGTCTTTGAAGAAGTCTTTGAAGATGTCTTTGAAGAAGTCTTCGACTTGGTTTTTGTAGTGTAGCTGCCGAAAGCAAGACAGTATTGTACTGGAACTCGTTTCAAACATCTTTAAGAATAGTACGATGATATCACAGCCAAATAAAGCTGTAGGATACTGAGAAAAGTAGAATATATTGATGACGGTATTAACAATAAGTATTTTAACATTTTCTCTAAAAGTTCATTGTGTCATTTAAACACGAATATATCTAATTACTGCAATACCATATCACGAAAGCCTTTTCTAAAGCTTGCCAGCAGTATGCTTAAGTCTGATGCACGCAGGAAAGTAATTCAATGTGTTTAAGTACCTGGAGGAGTAGGCATCTCGCTGGATATCCTCCTCCATGAAGTGTTCGCGTTGGACATTGACCTCTTCAGCCAGGTTCACTGGTAACTTCATTGACGTGTACCTGGAAAGACAAGGAAGAGGGAATTGTTCGTCTGTTGTCTCGATCCACTACCTGTTTGTACTTGTTACTTGTGTATAGAGGCTTAGTGGGATGCTGGCTGGTCTTTAAAAGGCCTTTCCATAATTGAGTTACTTGTGTCACTGTGATCTAATGCATACCCACATGCCCAAACATATACGACACACTTATCACCCCCCTCTCCCAACACAGA
>NC_051408.1:30730792-30732500 GCF_015228065.2 Penaeus monodon
GAAATACACAAATAAAATGATCCGTGTTAGGGACTTACCAGTTCTGGCAACGTCCGACCAAAGTTTCCTCGACGGCACCGTAGTTAAGCTTGGGAGAGTGTAATTCAGTATTCTGTAAAGGCAGAGTCACCCTCTTAATAGAGTCATAGAGCCATTTCATGCAGGCCTCAAACTGTGTCTCGTATTTCAATTCAATTAACTATTTCCTGTAATAACTGTCAACCAACATACTTCACGGATTGAATCGACTACAGGCAGTAATTCACGTCTTACCCAGAACAGCGGCACTCTGAAGATGTTGACGAAGCCCTTCCTTACGTTGGAGATCCAGACGGGTTCCTCAGGCCCTTCCATGTAGCTTGGGACCTGATGGGGAGAGGCACTCTGAATGTACACTTGTACAGGCTTCTTTGGTCATAACACAAGTTCCCGGATCTGCTGTCGATTATAATGGAATATGAGCTTGTTGCACTGCAAACATTGACAGCTTTGTCACTTACATGTGACTCGTTCATGATGACCCTGAAGGGCTTCTCGAGGAGGTCGACGTAGTCCTCCAGGGGGTGGTACTCGATGGGCAGAGGAGCTCGCAGATCGCAGTCCAGGACCTTGTTTAAGTCTCCAACCTCGATGTTGCTAAACTGGAAGGGAGAAGGTGACTTCATACTCAGCAACAGAAGACGCATTGGTGAAGGATTCGAAAATCTCATTTGATAGTTTGGAAATGATTTCTTATTTCAGTACAGCCATCCTTGAGCAAATCTATGCTACAAAACGCTAGCGCTCTTTTATTGTCTAACGATATGATAGTAATAGCCTCTTTGTCCCTAAAGAGAAGGAAAGTCAAATTCATGCTGACCTGCACCACAATCGAGTAATCTGCAGCCATCTGGACTGTGACGTCAGCCTGTATCCCTGCAGCTGCGAACTGCCTGTTGATGCTTGGTATCCCACTGGCAACCCGGGCACTGTACCTGTACTGGTACTCCAAGCCCGGCTGCAGGGCCTGGCACGCCCCTGGTACAAGCCACACATTTTAGAGTTACAATACAAAACGCATATCAATATTAGTTATATTCTAAATCACGATGAGTAATGACCACAGTGTAAGGTTATTATAATCAGCACTATCAGAACTATGCAGTGACACAATACAGCTTCTCATTTGCATTACATGACTGACAAATAATGTTTTTAGAACGTTTGCCGGAACAACGATACCGGCAAAGTCCATTGATCGCCCTCTCCTCCGAACACTCACCGAGAAGGAGCAGAATCAAGGCCTTCATAATGACGCCGACGCAGCAGCAGTTAGTCAGTCAGGAGGCGGCACGGGGACGTCTAGCGAGCGGGGTCGAGCGAGAAGTAGGAGGGGCGAGAGGGACGCCACCCTTTTATAGGCAAGGTCGAGGTCACGATACCGGCGGCAGCTGATGTCACGTATTGACTACGAAGTGTCGGCTCATAGTTGACCGTTTTGACGAATCCATCTCTATTCCTTGTTATATTTTGGATAGCCAATGTTACATATGTACAAGATATGGCGAAACCTTCAGAACTGTTTATATAATTACATCTACATATTTTGAATTAGCTAATTTCTTGCATCTTGCCAGTACTCCGACTTTGACTTGTCCTCTGGTTCCTTGATTTTGGTGTTGCCGTTACTAAGCGCTTTAACAGCATGAACTGTAAATATCTGCAAGGT
>NC_051408.1:30732596-30733115 GCF_015228065.2 Penaeus monodon
GTAAACCAGTATTAAGAAGAAAGGGTGTAAATAATGTAAATGTGCATTGTAAAAGCAAATATAACATTAAAAATCATTTAAACACAAAGAACAATAATAAATTCATAAGGAAGGAATGTTGACAGCACATTGATAGTTTCTGACAGGCTGAAGTTGCTTTGTCCATTTCTTTGGATAATGCATCGCTGTTGACAGCCCTCTTATCATATCAAAAGAAAACATATGCTAATTAAAAAAATAATAATAATACTGCTCATAAACACTATTCATAAACATCACACGCTGAATCCGCGTGTATGACCCGCTAACATCAACTACTCTTGACTCAGATACGCAACATACTAATCAGTAGATCGAGGCGTTTATATCTCAGCTAATGGCTTTTTAAATATAAAGGGCCCAACGAATCGAAAGAAAGGTTCATATTTATTGAAGACCTCTAATTGCTGAAAATATCCTTTTGAACTTTGACTCAAAGCTTTCAGTTCTCTAAGTTAAAGGTTCCCCCAGTAGTTGGGG
>NC_051408.1:30735124-30735188 GCF_015228065.2 Penaeus monodon
GAACCACTTTGGGCCATTTCTTGCGTCAGTTTTGGATCTTGATACATTTTTTTTCTATTCCTTG
>NC_051408.1:30736739-30736996 GCF_015228065.2 Penaeus monodon
TATGTGTTTATATATGTGTGCGTATTTGTACTGATGAACACTTCAAGCAGTTTATTGTCCTCATTCACCCGAGCTCACTCTGATCCGAGCGAATTCGATGAAATGCACGCAGTTCGGGCGAGCGGTCCTTGCACGCAGGTTTTCCCCGAGTCTTTGACTTTGCAACGGGGCCACGGCGCGTCGTTGAAGTAGCTTATCTCTGCGTCTTTGGCTTTTATCATCTTGTTTTTTGGTATTTGCTTATTTGTATCTCGCCG
>NC_051408.1:30737061-30737361 GCF_015228065.2 Penaeus monodon
CGTCTACACAACGTATCGGCCGTCGACTAGAATCAGGATGTTATTTTTAAAAATTATAGTAGTCGTCTATGTAGACAATAACTATAATCACTCCATGGCAGCATTGAAGCATCTCTGTGGCATATAGGCATATTGTGTGAAGTAAATTTCGTGCTAAATTTAACTAGTTCTTTGCATAATTAAACCGACAAGCAAACTAAAATCTCTTCTTCATATGCGCAGCAATAATGGCATGTGTTTATTCAAAGTTCTAGGAATCGCCTGTGTCAGTGAGCGCACAACGACATATGCACAAATATG
>NC_051408.1:30737671-30737908 GCF_015228065.2 Penaeus monodon
GAGTACGCGCATGTATCTGTGCCCGTCCGTTTGTTTGTGTTTTTGAATAATTATATCTGAGAAATCAATAAACAGCAAACCCCTCAAGGGCCGCGTGTGAGCCGTATGTTGGACGATGACACGCAGGCCGAGCTGTGCCCTTGACGCGAGAGCAAGTTGGACAAAAATGCTTAATCTAAAAGAAATTACTTTTACTTTAATTGCTTTTAAGGGTTGATAATATGTTCTGAAAAGACA
>NC_051408.1:30738510-30738727 GCF_015228065.2 Penaeus monodon
ATTATCTATTCACTTATTAAATTGGTGCTTTGCTACACGCTAAGTTTCTGGAAAAAAAAATACAGATAAATTTCCTCGAAGCGTATCCTGCCTATGTTTGGTACAACCGGACGCACTGTCTTTAACACACAGGAACATCCGAATCGCCTCCCCGCCCTATCTCATTTAAGTGTCTCGTTTAAATACAATTGATTATTTCTGACATATAGTTATTAGA
>NC_051408.1:30738756-30738995 GCF_015228065.2 Penaeus monodon
ACTCCAAAGCTGACCTATCAAAGGGTCTAAATGTCATCGTCCTTGCAAGGCAATCATGCACTTGTAACTTGACTTAATATTACATAATCGTAAATCCCCATGTTAGCAAAATGATATTGTCTATAAAGTGAATGACTTCTAGGATTTTATAAACAAAACTTTTCCGAGTACTGGGATGTGGGGAATTTGCCTATATTCTTGTAAGGCGTGCGACGTAGACTTATTGGTGGCATTTAGAG
>NC_051408.1:30739459-30739535 GCF_015228065.2 Penaeus monodon
ATAAAATATAAATGATATACATAGAACAAGGAGGCTGTACCCTGCGACCTCCCTCCGGGGGGCTACCGTCCTGAAG
>NC_051408.1:30740117-30740871 GCF_015228065.2 Penaeus monodon
GTTTACATCCGTGTTGCTTAAATCACCCTTGGTTAAAATAATAGAAACCGGCACTGTCCTACAATATGATTAATCAGTTTATAAGGTAATAATATATTCCTGTGTGAGCAAGCGTAGTCTGATTACGTTGGTGATCTGAGAGAGATTCTATTAGATGTCAAATTTTGTATATATATTTAAGATGTGTGTTTACTCAAAATTTACGTTTTACATTTATCGGATCAAAATTGTTTCATTAATTAGGTTGAGTGGTGATGTCCATATTATCCTGGAAAGCAGATATGAAAAATACACATCAATAGAAAAATAGTTTTAGTGTGGAAAAATACATTCAAACAGGAAGAAATTTTGACAAAATTTCTCTCTGTTTTTCAGTGGGCTTAATAAGGCTGCATCCAACCCGGACTTGATCTCTGCGCCAGGGGATGGCGTCGTCGCAGTCGCCTTGTGCTGCAATATGTAATGACGAGGGCACGAGGAAATTTTGTCGAGAACAGCGAGTACCGAGAACAGCGGGTTTGTGGCACAGTAAGACGAGTTCGAATGTCACTAGTAAAGGAGTATCGTGTCCTAGACTGCTGTGTTGAACATGTCCTCTTATTTACTATGTCCAATATTTCAATTACTTGAGCGAGTAGCGTGAAGAGCAAAGCTCTACACGCTCCACATGCAAGTACCGGGCCCTGTTGCCGCCATCCACATTTATTGGGGCCAAGGTACATATAACCAGGTAGCTCCTTTCCATATAGCCTAT
>NC_051408.1:30741285-30741349 GCF_015228065.2 Penaeus monodon
AGGGAGAATGCCAAAGGGTTCATCCTCTTTGAGTGCCGTCCGGGTGGAGGCATGGAAAGTATGT
>NC_051408.1:30741658-30741885 GCF_015228065.2 Penaeus monodon
ACAGATTGTAGATGCAGTCAGACAATATGGACAATTTGAGATCCAAGGGTAGGCTTCAGTTTTTTCCCCAGGCCCAGGCATTTGCCCTGCACCACCCATTCATAGGTGATTGGATTGCTGACAAACCACAGTATTACTGAAACTGAATCATATATGCATATGAAACTTGATGTCAGATTAGCAGTAGCAGACACTGGAAAGTCAATCAACCAGTCTACAGGGTTAAC
>NC_051408.1:30742346-30743137 GCF_015228065.2 Penaeus monodon
ACTCTTACTCCCATTTATTTCCTGTTTCAACAGCTGAGAGTCACGAATCACACTACTGATATAACTAAACCCATAGCTTCGCCAGAAGGGACCTTCATGACAATGGTGGGTGAATTGAATGCGACATTGCGCTCTCTTCCGCCATAACCTCAATGACGGACTGATTGTTTCCTAGACTTAGTACCAGTCTGGGTTTCAAATTTACCACTGAACTTTAGATTAAGAGGTCAGTGGAAATTAGACAGATTAAATATATGTGCAATCAATCAAAACGACCAAACAGAATAATGATTAAACAAATCGCAGTAACCATTTTATCGTGATAAATGATATGAAAAAAAATGGTTTCACCTGAAAGATAATAATGAGGTATATGAAATTCAGTTGAAACAGGAAACTAAATTAATCACATGAAACTGGTTTGCAAGGCAACGCAACTATTAATTAAATTTATCTTATCCAAACAAAGCGGACGCATGTCTGCGGCTGCTGGATAAAGAGTGCTTCGTGTACATGCCCTGCAGTGGAAGGCTAAGAACATGTCATACTGACTTCTTTTGATGGCATTTTAAAATCACTGGATGTAGATAAAAAGGGCTTATAATTTACGTTTTCTTTTATTGGGAAAAACCGATCCGTATGCAGGATTGTTGAAGGGGAATAAAAAAACATAGTTCGTTATTTGTTATAACCTTGATGTACAGAGTAACACAATACGATACATGTCAGCTGTAGTTTCACTGGTCTGATATTGGGACCAGACTTAGAATTTTTGCCCATTTACTTGTTTA
>NC_051408.1:30746602-30746725 GCF_015228065.2 Penaeus monodon
GTTGTAGTGCAGTAACGGCCGGCTGGCCTCCAGCCGGCCGTTAGTGGCTCGGAGACAGGGTTGAGTCTAGAAAGTGAAAAGAAACTAAATGAATGACGGCAAGATGAAAAATGCATGAATAAG
>NC_051408.1:30746791-30747169 GCF_015228065.2 Penaeus monodon
TATATTTAAACACCTTCCTCACCCTACATACGCACGGCCCTTTAAAAAAAAACATAAGATCCAAAATCACCCTCCATAACGTATGTTACCACCAGTCTTTCTTACAATTGCACATATATATTCAACTGACTTCCTCTATATCTGAAGCGCCTGTATCTACCATCAGCAGTTACTCTAACTAGTCAATTCCAACACTGATATTTTTCAGTTGTAAAAATGATCAAGCAGTGGGTAATGAAATCCGTCTCGCTCTCCTCTCTTCCACGTTGCTTCAGCAGCTTCCCCATCATAGAGGTTGTTGTTTGTTTGTTTTTACAGACCCAGGGGTGGTGTTAAGTTCTCCCTCCTCTTGGCTCAGCTACATAACGCTGCACTGTT
>NC_051408.1:30747559-30747868 GCF_015228065.2 Penaeus monodon
CGCTATAGAGCCCACCCTCGAAACCGCCTAGTAACCGCAACAACTTGACAACAACGTGCAGCCGGCGTCCGTCTCCAAGGGCGCTCTAATTACAAGATGCAAAAGAGATCGTTATTCTGAGCGGAAAACAACCTATTTATCTTCCTTTTTTGTCGTTTTGCTATTCCAGCCGTCCATTCAAAATCATTGATCGGTTTAATTACTTACGGCAACTTTCAAATGACAATTTTGAACTTAGGATATGAGAGCATCCATTGCCGGCGCCGTGACCCCGACCTTGAGTTACATGAAGGGCGTCTTCATCTCTTC
>NC_051408.1:30748766-30749236 GCF_015228065.2 Penaeus monodon
TTTCACAGCGCTGCGTCTGCGAGCGGATGTTTTTCACACTTGCATCGAGTCCTGCTGCACTCCGAGGAGATGCCAAAGAGCAACATGTGTCCATCCTCGGCTCGTCTTGAAGCGCTTTATCGGCAAATAAACAACAAACTTATATAAAGAGGCATCGCGAGAGACAGCTCTTGATACAGTAATTTTGCAGCTTCCTTCGAGCAGGTGCTTCCTCTCCCCGACGGAAGTTATGCGTTTGTACTTTTCTCCAGAAGGATAAAATAGACCCAATCCTTTCACTTACCACAATAAAAATCGAACTTGATTAGCAATACCTCAGTATAATGTATGTGCGCATTTAAATATATATGATTTAATCAATAGATTAAAACATTTTCGTTACATATGTGACGCCCTCTAGCCACCAACATGAATTCAAATATTCAAGAGAGAACAACTACAAAAGGGTTAAAGTAAAGAGCTGATTCTGC
>NC_051408.1:30750038-30750107 GCF_015228065.2 Penaeus monodon
ATATCAGAGAGAAGAGTTACAAAAAGATTAAAGTAATGAGCTGATTTCGCATGAATACACACACACTCT
>NC_051408.1:30751289-30751774 GCF_015228065.2 Penaeus monodon
TTGTAGTTGTTCTCTCTTGAATATTTGAATTCATGTTGGTGGCTAGAGGGCGTCACATATGTAACGAAAATGTTTTAATCTATTGATTAAATCATATATATTTAAATGCGCACATACATTATACTGAGGTATTGCTAATCAAGTTCGATTTTTATTGTGGTAAGTGAAAGGATTGGGTCTATTTTATCCTTCTGGAGAAAAGTACAAACGCATAACTTCCGTCGGGGAGAGGAAGCACCTGCTCGAAGGAAGCTGCAAAATTACTGTATCAAGAGCTGTCTCTCGCGATGCCTCTTTATATAAGTTTGTTGTTTATTTGCCGATAAAGCGCTTCAAGACGAGCCGAGGATGGACACATGTTGCTCTTTGGCATCTCCTCGGAGTGCAGCAGGACTCGATGCAAGTGTGAAAAACATCCGCTCGCAGACGCAGCGCTGTGAAAGGCGCGGCAGGAGGGTGTGTTGACGCTTATGGTCATGAATTGA
>NC_051408.1:30751962-30752090 GCF_015228065.2 Penaeus monodon
CATTATGGTTTATGTGTGCATCACGCGACTTCTGGGTACGAAAATGATGTAGAGTTCTGAATGTCAATATTTTCGTGAGCCCGATACACACTGTGTGTTCCAATAATCGAATCGCCCCTTCATATTTC
>NC_051408.1:30752665-30752758 GCF_015228065.2 Penaeus monodon
ATCTACTTGGAACACACAGTGATGTATTCGGGCTCAACGAAAATATATGTGACAATTCAGAACTCTACATGCAGTTTTTCGTACCCTCAAGAA
>NC_051408.1:30753110-30753536 GCF_015228065.2 Penaeus monodon
CCTGCCGCGCCTTTCACAGCGCTGCGTCTGCGAGCGGATGTTTTTCACACTTGCATCGAGTCCTGCTGCACTCCGAGGAGATCCCAAAAGAGCAACATGTGTCCATCCTCGGCTCGTCTTGAAGCGCTTTATCGGCAAATAAACAACAAACTTATATAAAGAGGCATCGCGAGAGACAGCTCTTGATACAGTAAATTTGCAGCTTCCTTCGAGCAGGTGCTTCCTCTCCCCGACGGAAGTTATGCGTTTGTACTTTTCTCCAGAAGGATAAAATAGACCCAATCCTTTCACTTACCACAATAAAAATCGAACTTGATTAGCAATACCTCAGTATAATGTATGTGCGCATTTAAATATATATGATTTAATCAATAGATTAAAATATTTTCGATATATATGTGACGCCCTCTAGCCAACAACAGGAAT
>NC_051408.1:30754543-30756311 GCF_015228065.2 Penaeus monodon
CATTTCAATATATATGCAGCCTGTAGGGTCACGCAAACTACATATGGCAGGGAGGGTCATTAGCCTCGCAGAGAATCACAACGTATTTAGTATAAGCGCCTGGTAACTGCAACAACTTGACAACAACATCAGCCAAAGACAGGACTAGCCAAGGACGGCGTAATGGCCAGATGCGAGAAAGTATCATTTGCCTAATTCTAAAATGCTGTGATAGAAATAGTTTCAAAGACTGTTAGTTCTTCTACACACGAACATTGGTTCACTAAGATGGATCACGGAACATGGACAGATTCGCCAAAATGGTCGACTATCAGCCGACACTTCGGAGCCAATACGTGACATCAACCGCCGCCGGCATCGTGACCTCGACCTTGCCTATAAAAGGGTGGCGTCCCTCTCGCCCCTCCTACTTCTCGCTCGACCCCGCTCGCTAGACGTCCCCGTGCCGCCTCCTGACTGACTAACTGCTGCTGCGTCGGCGTCATTATGAAGGCCTTGATTCTGCTCCTTCTCGGTGAGTGTTCGGAAGAGAGGGCGATCAATGGACTTTGCCGGTATCGTTGTTCCGGCAAACGTTCTAAAAACATTATTTGTCAGTCATGTAATGCAAAAGAGAAGCTGTATCAACTTGTGTCACTGCATAGTTCTGATAGTGCTAATTATAATAACCTTACACTGTGGTCATTATTCATCGTGATTTAGAATATAACTAATATTGATATGCGTTTTGTATTGTAACTCTAAAATGTGTGGCTTTTACCAGGGGCGTGCCAGGCCCTGCAGCCGGGCTTGGAGTACCAGTACAGGTACAGTGCCCGGGTTGCCAGTGGGATACCAAGCATCAACAGGCAGTTCGCAGCTGCAGGGATACAGGCTGACGTCACAGTCCAGATGGCTGCAGATTACTCGGTTGTGGTGCAGGTCAGCATGAATTTGACTTTCCTTCTCTTTAGGGACAAAAAGGATATTACTATCATATGGTTAGACAATAAAAGAGCGCTAGCGTTTTGTAGCATAGATTTGCACAAAGATGACTGTTCTGAAATAAGAAATCATTTCCAAACTATCAAGTGAGATTTTCGAATCCTTCACCAATGCGTCTTCTGTTGCTGAGTATGACGTCACCTTCTCCCTTCCAGTTTAGCAACATCGAGGTTGGAGACTTAAACAAGGTCCTGGACTGCGACCTGCGAGCTCCTCTGCCTATCGAGTACCACCCCCTGGAGGACTACGTCGACCTCCTCGAGAAGCCCTTCAGGGTCATCATGAACGAGTCACATGTAAGTGGCAAAGCTGTCAATGTTTGCAGTGCAACAAGCTCATATTCCATTATAATCGACAGCAGATCCGGGAACTTGTGTTATGACCAAAGAAGCCTGTACGAGTGTACATTCAGAGTGCCTTTCCCCATCAGGTCCCAAGCTACATGGAAGGGCCTGAGGAACCCGTCTGGATCTCCAACGTAAGGAAGGGCTTCGTCAACATCTTCAGAGTGCCGCTGTTCTGGGTAAGACGTGAATTACTGCCTGTAGTCGATTCAATCCGTGAAGTATGTTGGTTGACAGTTATTACAGGAAATAGTTAATTAATTTAAATACGAGACACAGTTTGAGGCCTGCATGAAATGGCTCTATGGCTCTATTGAGAGGGTGACTCTGCCTTTACAGAGTACTGAATTACACTCCACCAAGCTTAACTACGGTGCCGTCGAGGAAACTTGGTCGGACGTTGCCAGAACTGGTAAGTCCCTAACACGGATCATTTTACT
>NC_051408.1:30756364-30758099 GCF_015228065.2 Penaeus monodon
AACCAAAACAAAAAAAAATAAAATGATCCGGTTAGGGACTTACATTCTGGCAACGTCCGACCAAGTTTCCTCGATGGCACCGTAGTTAAGCTTGTGGAGTGTAATTCAGTACTCTGTAAAGGCAGAGTCACCCTCTCAATAGAGCCTAGAGCCATTTCATGCAGGCCTCAAACTGTGTCTCGTATTTAAATTTAATTAACTATTTCCTGTAATAACTGTCAACCAACATACTTCACGGATTGAATCGACTACAGGCAGTAATTCACGTCTTACCCAGAACAGCGGCACTCTGAAGATGTTGACGAAGCCCTTCCTTACGTTGGAGATCCAGACGGGTTCCTCAGGCCCTTCCATGTAGCTTGGGACCTGATGGGGAAAGGCACTCTGAATGTACACTCGTACAGGCTTCTTTGGTCATAACACAAGTTCCCGGATCTGCTGTCGATTATAATGGAATATGAGCTTGTTGCACTGCAAACATTGACAGCTTTGCCACTTACATGTGACTCGTTCATGATGACCCTGAAGGGCTTCTCGAGGAGGTCGACGTAGTCCTCCAGGGGGTGGTACTCGATAGGCAGAGGAGCTCGCAGGTCGCAGTCCAGGACCTTGTTTAAGTCTCCAACCTCGATGTTGCTAAACTGGAAGGGAGAAGGTGACGTCATACTCAGCAACAGAAGACGCATTGGTGAAGGATTCGAAAATCTCACTTGATAGTTTGGAAATGATTTCTTATTTCAGAACAGTCATCTTTGTGCAAATCTATGCTACAAAACGCTAGCGCTCTTTTATTGTCTAACCATATGATAGTAATATCCTTTTTGTCCCTAAAGAGAAGGAAAGTCAAATTCATGCTGACCTGCACCACAACCGAGTAATCTGCAGCCATCTGGACTGTGACGTCAGCCTGTATCCCTGCAGCTGCGAACTGCCTGTTGATGCTGGGTATCCCGCTGGCAACCCGGGCACTGTACCTGTACTGGTACTCCAAGCCCGGCTGCAGGGCCTGGCACGCCCCTGGTAAAAGCCACACATTTTAGAGTTACAATACAAAACGCATATCAATATTAGTTATATTCTAAATCACGATGAATAATGACCACAGTGTAAGGTTATTATAATTAGCACTATCAGAACTATGCAGTGACACAAGTTGATACAGCTTCTCTTTTGCATTACATGACTGACAAATAATGTTTTTAGAACGTTTGCCGGAACAACGATACCGGCAAAGTCCATTGATCGCCCTCTCTTCCGAACACTCACCGAGAAGGAGCAGAATCAAGGCCTTCATAATGACGCCGACGCAGCAGCAGTTAGTCAGTCAGGAGGCGGCACGGGGACGTCTAGCGAGCGGGTCGAGCGAGAAGTAGGAGGGGCGAGAGGGACGCCACCCTTTTATAGGCAAGGTCGAGGTCACGATGCCGGCGGCGGTTGATGTCACGTATTGGGCTCCGAAGTGTCGGCTGATAGTCGACCATTTGGCGAATCTGTCCATGTTCCGTGATCCATCTTAGTGAACCAATGTTCGTGTGTAGAAGAACTAACAGTCTTTGAAACTATTTCTATCACAGCATTTAGAATTAGGCAAATGATACTTTCTCGCATCTGGCCATTACGCCGTCCTTGGCTAGTCCTGTCTTTGGCTGATGTTGTTGTCAAGTTGTTGCAGTTACCAGGCGCTTATACTAAATACGTTGTGATTCTCTGCGAGGCTAATGACCCTCCCTGCCAT
>NC_051408.1:30759289-30759766 GCF_015228065.2 Penaeus monodon
TCTGCAGAATCAGCTTTTACTTTAAACCTTTTGATTGTTCTCTCTTGATATTTGGAATTCCTGTTGTTGCTAGAGGGCGTCACATATTATCGACAAACTGTTTCGATCTCTTTGATTAAATCTATATTTTATTGCGCACATAAATTACGCGGTATGCTAATCAAGTTCGATTTTTTTGTGGTAAGTGAAAGATTGGGTCTATTTTATCTCTGGGAAAAGTCAACGCAAACTCCGTCGGGAGAGGAAAGCACCGCTCGAGGAAGCTGCAAATCTGTATCAAGAGCTGTCCGTCGCGAGTGCCTTTTAGACGTTTGTTGTTTATTCGATAAAGCGCTTCAGACGAGCCGAGGATGAACATGTTGCTCTTGCATACTCCTCGATGCAGCAGGATCGAATGCAAGTGTGAAAAACATCCGCTCGCAGACCAGCGCGTGAAAGGCCGGCAGAGGGTGTGTTGACGCTTATGAGTCATAATTG
>NC_051408.1:30760024-30760193 GCF_015228065.2 Penaeus monodon
AACACACACTGTAGTTCCATATATGGATTTATGTGTTCGCATCACGCGACTCTTAGGTACAAAAACTGCATTATGTGTATTATGAATTGTACATATCATTTCGTGAGACCCATATATGTGTGTTCCAAGTAGATCACATATCACACATACGCCCCTTCCAAGATCTCTT
>NC_051408.1:30760794-30760874 GCF_015228065.2 Penaeus monodon
ATCTACTTGGAACACACAGTGATGTATTCGGGCTCAACGAAAATATATGTGACAATTCAGAACTCTACATGCAGTTTTTC
>NC_051408.1:30761223-30761652 GCF_015228065.2 Penaeus monodon
CCTCCTGCCGCGTCCTTTCACAGCGCTGCGTCTGCGAGCGGATGTTTTTCACACTTGCATCGAGTCCTGCTGCACTCCGAGGAGATGCCAAAGAGCAACATGTGTCCATCCTCGGCTCGTCTTGAAGCGCTTTATCGGCAAATAAACAACAAACTTATATAAAGAGGCATCGCGAGAGACAGCTCTTGATACAGTAATTTTGCAGCTTCCTTCGAGCAGGTGCTTCCTCTCCCCGACGGAAGTTATGCGTTTGTACTTTTCTCCAGAAGGATAAAATAGACCCAATCCTTTCACTTACCACAATAAAAATCGAACTTGATTAGCAATACCTCAGTATAATGTATGTGCGCATTTAAATATATATGATTTAATCAATAGATTAAAATATTTTCGATATATATGTGACGCCCTCTAGCCACCAACATGAAT
>NC_051408.1:30762656-30764434 GCF_015228065.2 Penaeus monodon
CATTTCAATATATATGCAGCCTGTAGGATCACGCAAACTACATATGGCAGGGAGGGTCATTAGCCTCGCAGAGAATCACAACGTATTTAGTATAAGCGCCTGGTAACTGCAACAACTTGACAACAACATCAGCCAAAGACAGGACTAGCCAAGGACGGTAATGGCCAGATGCGAGAAAGTATCATTTGCCTAATTCTAAAATGCTGTGATAGAAATAGTTTCAAAGACTGTTAGTTCTTCTACACACGAACATTGGTTCACTAAGATGGATCACGGAACATGGACAGATTCGCCAAAATGGTCGACTATCAGCCGACACTTCGGAGCCAATACGTGACATCAACCGCCGCCGGCATCGTGACCTCGACCTTGCCTATAAAAGGGTGGCGTCCCTCTCGCCCCTCCTACTTCTCGCTCGACCCCGCTCGCTAGACGTCCCCGTGCCGCCTCCTGACTGACTAACTGCTGCTGCGTCGGCGTCATTATGAAGGCCTTGATTCTGCTCCTTCTCGGTGAGTGTTCGGAGGAGAGGGCGATCAATGGACTTTGCCGGTATCGTTGTTCCGGCAAACGTTCTAAAAACATTATTTGTCAGTCATGTAATGCAAAAGAGAAGCTGTATCAACTTGTGTCACTGCATAGTTCTGATAGTGCTAATTATAATAACCTTACACTGTGGTCATTATTCATCGTGATTTAGAATATAACTAATATTGATATGCGTTTTGTATTGTAACTCTAAAATGTGTGGCTTTTACCAGGGGCGTGCCAGGCCCTGCAGCCGGGCTTGGAGTACCAGTACAGGTACAGTGCCCGGGTTGCCAGCGGGATACCCAGCATCAACAGGCAGTTCGCAGCTGCAGGGATACAGGCTGACGTCACAGTCCAGATGGCTGCAGATTACTCGGTTGTGGTGCAGGTCAGCATGAATTTGACTTTCCTTCTCTTTAGGGACAAAAAGGATATTACTATCATATGGTTAGACAATAAAAGAGCGCTAGCGTTTTGTAGCATAGATTTGCACAAAGATGACTGTTCTGAAATAAGAAATCATTTCCAAACTATCAAGTGAGATTTTCGAATCCTTCACCAATGCGTCTTCTGTTGCTGAGTATGACGTCACCTTCTCCCTTCCAGTTTAGCAACATCGAGGTTGGAGACTTAAACAAGGTCCTGGACTGCGACCTGCGAGCTCCTCTGCCTATCGAGTACCACCCCCTGGAGGACTACGTCGACCTCCTCGAGAAGCCCTTCAGGGTCATCATGAACGAGTCACATGTAAGTGACAAAGCTGTCAATGTTTGCAGTGCAACAAGCTCATATTCCATTATAATCGACAGCAGATCCGGGAACTTGTGTTATGACCAAAGAAGCCTGTACAAGTGTACATTCAGAGTGCCTCTCCCCATCAGGTCCCAAGCTACATGGAAGGGCCTGAGGAACCCGTCTGGATCTCCAACGTAAGGAAGGGCTTCGTCAACATCTTCAGAGTGCCGCTGTTCTGGGTAAGACGTGAATTACTGCCTGTAGTCGATTCAATCCGTGAAGTATGTTGGTTGACAGTTATTACAGGAAATAGTTAATTAAATTTAAATACGAGACACAGTTTGAGGCCTGCATGAAATGGCTCTATGGCTCTATTGAGAGGGTGACTCTGCCTTTACAGAGTACTGAATTACACTCCACCAAGCTTAACTACGGTGCCGTCGAGGAAACTTTGGTCGGACGTTGCCAGAACTGGTAAGTCCCTAACACGGATCATTTTATTTGTGTATTTC
>NC_051408.1:30764596-30764828 GCF_015228065.2 Penaeus monodon
TGGGAGAGGGGTGTGATAAGTGTGTCGTGTATGTTTGGGCATGTGGGTATGCATTAGATCACAGTGACACAAGTAACTCAATTATGGAAAGGCCTTTTAAAGACCAGCCAGCATCCCACTAAGCCTCTATACACAAGTAACAAGTACAAACAGGTAGTGGAACGAGACAACAGCATTCACAAACAGCCACGTGATAACGCATGCAAATCTTTGTCCTTTTGCATGGAGGGAA
>NC_051408.1:30764853-30766644 GCF_015228065.2 Penaeus monodon
CAGACTAATAATTCCCTCTTCCTTGTCTTTCCAGGTACACGTCAATGAAGTTACCAGTGAACCTGGCTGAAGAGGTCAATGTCCAACGCGAACACTTCATGGAGGAGGATATCCAGCGAGATGCCTACTCCTCCAGGTACTTAAACACACTGAATTACTTTCCTGCGTGCATCAGACTTAAGCATACTGCTGGCAAGCTTTAGAAAAGGCTTTCGTGATATGGTATTGCAGTAATTAGATATATTCGTGTTTAAATGACACAATGAACTTTTAGAGAAAATGTTAAAATACTTATTGGTAATACCGTCATCAATATATTCAATTTTTATCAGTATCCCACAGCTTTATTTGGCTGTGATATCATCGTGCTATTCTTAAAGATGTTTGAAACGAGTTCCAGTACAATACTGTCTTGCTTTCGGCAGCTACACTACAAAAACCAAGTCGAAGACTTCTTCAAAGACTTCTTCAAAGACTTCTTCAAAGACTAGCAAGACCGGTAAAACATCTCCAGGTCAGCTGGCGAACGTGCCCCATATTGAGGATACGCTCTGGTCCGTCAGGAGAACCACAGACTTCGACATGTGTGAAAACTTGGTGTCTCTTCAGGTATGGAGTCACAATGCATGATTGTGCCTAATCCCTTAAATGTTTCCGTTTAAAGAGCAATCGTTTTAGGGACCAGGTCTCCGTGAATCACCGTGAATCATCGCTTCTCTAGAGTTCATAATGCAGGAATGATATGATTTAAATATTTTTGCTTCTTTGTCTGTCTGTTTTTCTCTATGCGTCTACTTTTGCTTAGCCGTCTACATCGCCCTCTCCCTCTGTTCCCAGATCCACAGCAGCAAGTACACAGAGGATATCATCCAGAGGAGCTCGGTGGCGAGCTACCTCATCCGCGGAGACACGCACCGAAGGATCGAGCAGGTCGTGGTGGAGGGAACCATCACTGTCTTGACCAACAAGGAGCAAAACGAGCATGTGGACACCTTCACCAACCAGGTTTGTCGTTGGGTCGTCTCTACAGATGTAAACAGATGCTTAAGGATATGATGATATGACTTTATACTGTTAATGAAGTTTTGGTCAACGGAGTGTAATTTTTCTCTCGACAGACCTTGGAGCTGAAGGCTGTGCGTGAGGTTGGCGAACCCATCACTGTTACTTATGATGTCCATCCTCACTACAACTGGCAGTATGATATCGAAAGGCCACAGGTTCGTTCCATTAACCTACATGGGGTGGACTTTAAGGGAGGCATTCTTATAAATCCTAGTGCAATATTACTAATTTGGTCATTATTTCTGCATTACACTAATATTACCCATTTCAACAGGGCGACCAATTCATTCCTCTGGAGCAGGTCCTCACAGGCAGGCCGGTCACTGACCAAATTGTCAACAGCATTATGGTAGGTTGAATTTCACAAGTTGAGATAGGATGATCTATTGTTGATAACTCCTTGCACTTGTAAGAAGGTGAAATCCGATTGACAAATGTGTCTATCAGGAATACATCAAGAAAACCGTCGACGACCTCTCGCACCGCATGGAGCATTACCCGGCCAAGCCAGAGAACCTTGCTTACATCATTGGCCGCCTCGTCGAAGCCGTCGCCAATCTCGACTATCCATACATCCAAACCCTTTACACCCACTTCGACGGTAAAGGCACAATGCAGAAGTAAGATTTCAAGTAATTTACAAATGTATTGCACGATAATCACAACAAGTGTTATCTAATAGATATTATTTGGATCTAAGAAATCCTTGTATCGGTATTTCGAGCA
>NC_051408.1:30766786-30768831 GCF_015228065.2 Penaeus monodon
TAATCAATCTACAGAGCCTGCACTGAAAAATATAATAAAAAATTTGACTATTCTTTCTCTTGTTTTAGATACATCTTTGTGCAGTTGGTGATCCACGCCGGTACAGAACCAGCAGTCAATTTTGCAGTTGATAACCTCAGTGATATTCTCTTCTACGTTACTTTCTACGAGAGTATTGGTGTCAGCCTTCGCACTCCGGCCCCCATTCCTAAGATCATGGTAAGTTCCTGTGAATGTTGCTGTGTAGAATATTCTTTCATAGATTCTTTCATAGTCTGCGAACCATAATTTACTGTTTTTTTCATTTCTTACAATATTACAATAATATCTGTTGAATTTCTTCATTTACTGCTGCAGTATTTTTTCAGTAGCCTGTCAACAGGTAAAAATAAAAACTACGAAATGCTCAATGTCCAGAATAGTTTAAGTATAAATGGTATTGTATTGCACTTTTTGAGATTACACTAATTTTCGTCCGTGACGTTTCTGAGCCGTTATCTGTGATTTTTGCTACTTCAGAATACATATTTGTAATTTCATATCTAAGATGCATTCTTCCTCTGCTATAGTTGGTTATATTAACCCATACTACTTATAAGTTCAAAATAAAGTGATTCATTATCATTATCATTGTTATTATCAGTGCTGTAAGAGTGCATTATATCACAACCTGTCCCTCCTGCCAACAGCACAGTTTGATAAACGGAGAAGAGGGTCTGCATCATAGCCTCGGCCTCATGAACTTCGCCACTCTGGCCCACGACGCGTGCCTCAGCGAGGACAGGAAGCACTTCTACTTCGACTACAGCTGCGGCCCGAAGACCACGTGCGATCCTGAGCTCATTATCACAAATTTCATCCCTTACCTCGTGCGAGAACTTGGGGTAAGCAGTTGTTGCTGCCGCAATCTTTGTCTGCCCACAGCTCATTTCCACTTCTTCATTCCTTCCATACCTTTTATTTGTCCACAGCTTCTTAGCCTTTTCCCCTGCTCATGTGCCACGTGTATTTGACATCGGCGGGAAGGCTCATCTTTGGAGAAGTTCTGTAATGGACGCCATCAATATTTCAGAATCAGGGGAAGGATGTCTGGCAGCGGCTCATATATCTTCAGGCGCTGAGCAACCTGGGAACTCCACAGACAATCAACGTACTGAAGCCCATCATTCTGGGCGTCACCGAAACCAACATCTTCATGAGAACGAATGCCATCTGGAGTCTGAGCGCTTACAACATGCATAAGACCGCCCTCTCGCAGGTAAAGGCAATCATGACGCATCGCTGGCTTCAAATTATACGAAGATTAGCTGGGATAATCCTTTACAGAATGTCTTTTATAAAGAGACATTTTAGGAAACTAAAAAAATATATATATAGTCACATGCTCTTATTCTTCTATACTTCCTGTCAGATCTACGAAATCCTGATGCCGATCATCGAGAACAAAGGGGAACAGTTTGAGATCCGAAACATCGCCTTCCTGACGCTGGCAACCTGGGGTCCTGGCCACGCCTGGTGGCAGCAGTTGGCGGTTTCGACCTGGCATGACCCTTCGCCCCAGTTCGCCAACTTCGTCACCACGACCATCTACTCCATCTCTGACAGCCACACCAAATTGTAAGATGTGAAATATTTTGCTAGTGGGGATCGAAAACGGCCAATATGTAGTAGACGATTACATAAAGCTTAGTCAGTCATTTCTTGAGAACAGAACTGAATAAACACGGGGCGAATATCATTGTTCCCCAAAACATAAAGCCTCGGTATATAACTTGAACACCTTAAAAAGCGTAACATGTTGCTTCTTGATACGCTTGATCGTCCAACGAGCTCTTGTCTCCCCAGGGCAGAGACAGTCTCCCGCATCAAGCACCTGTGCAAGCCAGCCGCCCCAGCGTCCATTCTTCACTCGACCAACTTCTTCCTGCACGAGTACCTCTTCTCAGAGGAGGTGAGTTAACAAAAATTTTGTGTCACCTCATTTCAAAAGCTGACTTTGAAACTGTGGTGTGCGCATATCAAAACATCTCTCCTGTCACGTGTCG
>NC_051408.1:30768875-30769089 GCF_015228065.2 Penaeus monodon
TTCGAAGTTGTGTATTTCTGATTAAAAAGAGGGAATACTTTGCAATTTGTTTGCGCAGACGAGAGCGAGCACATGTAACAACTATATGTGGCTAAAATTCTCAATCAATAAGAAATCTACATCCGTAAATATCTATTATGAGTATCACACCCGCATACGCATCTGTGAATGCTGAATTATCGACATCTGGTCCACCTCTAGAGACAAAAATCAT
>NC_051408.1:30769210-30769764 GCF_015228065.2 Penaeus monodon
CGTTCTACTCGCTTATTACAGGGAAAAAGATTAAGATCCTCTGAATATTCTCCTTCCAAGTACTATCATATATAGGGTAGCTATTCACGTAAGAGTGAATTCAGATGAGCTGTCCCCGGCCGCTAGAAATTGATGTCTCGCTTGCCCTCTCCTTAGCACGGATCACGAGTCAACTTCGCTTGGTTCGCTAGCGTTCACGGAGCCATTCCCGAGGAGGTGTTCCTGCGCATCCAGAGGGAGTTCTTCTATGGCTATACGAAGGTATTAAAGGTACGTCGTCGGTCCCTGTTGAAATTTAACAAGATCATACCATCGTACCAGCCCCATGGTCTGTATGTGGAGTTATTTTCTACTGTATATCACACAAGCTATTTTTTGTTTGCAGACTGATGACACACAACCCATTTTCTACTTGCAGATTGATGGACAACAACGAGGACTTTACAACCTCATGCAGCTAATGAAGCAGAAGATGACAAAGCCTCAGAAGAGACCTCAGAGCAGCGCGCAGGAAATCGTCTCCGGTATGTGGGAAGAACTAAAGGTGAGAAACG
>NC_051408.1:30769916-30770431 GCF_015228065.2 Penaeus monodon
CTCTCGACGGTAACTAAACGTCTGAAATATATTAGCATACTAATGTAATTATTGTTAATTAAAGTTAAGAAAATTATATACTATATACTATAGTATGTTGTCTTTTTTAATACTTTTCTTTTGACAATTAACAGGAGAAAATCGGCTTTACGTCACCTGAATCTGCTTCAGACGCAACGCTTTGGCTAAAGTTAGACAGACTCATTTATGTGGCTCTTCAGTACCACTTCATGGAAGGTATGCTGAACTCTCGGTGAACTGTCCAAACTGAACATAACTGAATTAATACCCGCAGCAAGAGGCAGCGTAACACAATACGATAACTTTTTCCCTCCACTCAGGGGCCCCCATACCCTACGGCATGTACTCGGGAAAGCCTTTCTACGACAAGGATCTCAACACCCTCATCGCCTTCCCGACCGAGATCGGAATCCCCTTCAGCGTGCTGGTAAACGCCCAGAGGGACTTTACTGTTTATTTGCTGACAGACCTATCTTTACGAACCATGTTTTTTA
>NC_051408.1:30771714-30771788 GCF_015228065.2 Penaeus monodon
ACAATGTATATTGCTGTATAATATAAGATTTGATTTTATGGAATATGTAAGATACAGATATAGATAAAGGACAT
>NC_051408.1:30771822-30771898 GCF_015228065.2 Penaeus monodon
GATAATATAAATAGAAGAAACATAGAGGGGAATAGATAGATAATTATAGAGAGATATAGAAGTATATAGAGTGAGA
>NC_051408.1:30772078-30772970 GCF_015228065.2 Penaeus monodon
GGGGGGGGAATAAATAAAAAGGGGGGGGGGGGGGGGAAAAGAAAGAAAAAAAGGGAAAATAAAAAAAAAAAAAAAAAAGAAAAGGGAAAAAAAAAAAAAAACCCCAAACCCAAACCAACAAAAAAAAAAAAAAAAAAAAAAAATAAAAAAAAAGTAAAAAAAAAAAAAGGAAAAAAAGACAAAAACAAAAAAACAAAAAACTTTAAAAAAAAAAAAAAAAAAAAATAGAATATAAATATATAAAAAAATATACTTTAAAAATAAGTATAAAATTTATAAAATAATATATAAATAATAAAAAATTTAAAAATTTTGGTTTTTAATTTTTTTTTTTATAAAAGAATGGAGGAGGGTGGGGTTTATGTGTGATAAAAAAGATGTTGATGAGATAAATATAAATAATATTTATAATAATATTATAATAATAAAAAATAAAATTAAAAATAATATAAAAAAAATATAATATAGAGATAATAAAAAGATATATGATATATATATAATATATATAATAAAAATAAAACTATAAAATAAAAATTTTTGGGTTTTTTTGTTTTTTTTTGGGGTGTGTGGGTGTGGTGTGTATTTTTGTTCTTAAAAAACCCACCCCCAAAAAACACACCACCACCACAAAAACCCCAAAACCCAAAAGGAAAACAGAAAAGAAAAAGAAAAAATAAATAAGAAAAATAAAATTTAGAAATATAAAGAAATTTTAAAATAGAAATAAGGAAAATTAAATTAAAAATAAATGAAATTTTATAAAAAAAAAAAAATTAAAAAAAAAAAAATATAAATTAAAAATAAAGACAAAAAATTAGTAAAAGGGAAAAATCCAAATAAAAAATAATATTACAAATAAAGATAAAAAATATACTAAGAATAAAAATATAAT
>NC_051408.1:30774981-30778274 GCF_015228065.2 Penaeus monodon
TTGAATATAAACGGCAATCCAGAAACCAGTATGACGAGCGGGAAGATGAAGATCAACGTGGATTTCATTTTTGAGTAAGTTTGCTCTCAGTATTTCTCACTAATGATATGAAACATTACCTGTGAATTTCCCCCTTCAGATTCAAATTAAGCGGTAATTTTTAAATACGAAACACAACATGTACGCTCTCCTCAGAAACACATATGTCCAAGTCTCATGTTTGTTAACTCCCTCCGTTCCTTCCCTTGTAGGACCAGCCAGGTGCAGTTCGTGGACGCCAGGGCCCATGTACCATGGTCAAAAAGACCTGCCGTCGCTTCTGGCGTGTATGCAGATACGCAGCTCGTCTTGCCCCTTAATGTCCATGCCTCCTTTGATATGTATAGCCAAGAGATACAGCTGTCCATAGAACCAACGAACACCCAGAAGGTTAGATGACATAGGCCAATATGCCTCAGAAATTGTATCGAAATGTAGTAAAATTTTTACAAAGAAGTATTGGTTAAGTTAAGGGGTAAATAAATAATGGTTTATTAATTTCCAGATTGACGTGATCAAATTCGAATTCATTCCTTACACTGTCCTGGAGAACAACTACCCCGGCGATGTTCTGGTCATCGAGAATGAATACAAGCCTATCCTACATGGAGAGGTTCCTTTGTTCAACGTAAGAAGAGCAATGAATTAGTAGATTTTGCGTATGTCTACATAGGGTTTGAAGGGTTTTATGAAGATATTTCATTATTACCAGTTGAGTGGGAAACTTATATATTTTGCTTGCTTCGATATCAACAGGACAAACATCAAGCATTCCCCTCTGATGTGGGCCTGTGGATTCAAGTTGCAACAGAAGGTGACATCCATCATACACCAAGCATCTATGAAATAATCACGTAGGTTCTCGAACATTCATCAAGAAAAGATGAAGTGAAATTAAAATTACCTTATCCGCTTTTGAATTCTTTTGAAAACAAATATTTACTTGTGTTTTTCATTGTTATTGTTGTTAAAATATAGTGTTCTTTTTCAGTCAGCTGTTCAGCGCACACACCTCTACGCACATCTGGGAACAGAGTATAGTCTTTGATCCTACTCTCTCTACCACCAAGACCGTCTCATTCACCTTCAACTATGGTAAGCTGATGGATATGGATCATTTGGTCTTGCGTGCATTTCGCTGTGTGGCATTTCTTTTTATCCGGCAACATAGCAACTCATCTGCCAGAAGTCTCACCGATATCCCCTCTCCATTTCCACACTGACGTGCACCTTCCCCCTCCTCTTCCGCAGTGTCGACTGGAGGCAGCGGGTCTCTGGTTGATCAAGGCGACTACGACGGCGGCCAGATATCGCAGGGGTCGTTCGATGAAGATTTCGGACAGTTCTCACAGGTGGCCGGCGGGAGTGATCAGGTAAGGCTGGTACACGAGCCCAGGTTAAAGGTCTCTCTCAGGTAGCTGAGCTGTTCAATAGTTCCCTCAACTTGAATGCCTTTGCCTGCTCTGTTTTACTTTGTGCTGTGCACTAATCAGTTTAAGAAGTATAAGGTCAGCAATGCCAGGTTTTGCATACAAAAATATCACTGTTGCTATTGCTGTTATAAGCTTAAACCTGGAAAGGTGACTGTTACAGTGCATTATATATTGGCATTTCCAATTCCCGGCAGGACATCATGGAAGTGGATAGCTTCGGAACGCAGAGCCAGACCATAGAACGCATCATGAGACTGCAACAGGCACTGATTTGTAAGAACATAATCATAGCTAGGGAGTATTTTTGTAGGTGGTTGCTTTGCTTACATATTGAGACTAAAAGGTAATGCTTGTATTACAATACCAAATAGGTGTCAAAAAAAGGGTTAAAGGTGAATATAAACTGGAAATGTGTGCAAGTTACTGCCATAAGAATATGTTCATAAGAAAATATTCCTATGACTAGTCTTAGTTTTTCAATTTCTTATAAAAAATCCCAATTGTTATTATACAGCATCTGGAGGGCATGTGAGAACCATAAGTGTGGAAGTAGAGCTTCAGGGAACTCCCACGAGGAACTACGAGGCGAGCCTCACCTGGGCGATCTCCAGCTCTGCTTCGACGAGATCCTCCAAGGTGCAAGTGACACTCATCAAGCATCCGGCCGTCGGTGTCTTGGAGGACCCATACACTGTACGTGGTATTTTAAGGCTTCTTCTTATTGAGGATGTCTTACATTGAGTCAATTTGTTTCATTTCTATATGGAGATCTACAACAACAAAAGTCAGATTTGTGATGCTGATCTTGCTTCTTCCAGATCTGCTTGAACGCCCAAATCGTGAAGCCGCACTTCAATCCGTTCTTCACCACTGAAGATGTTCTAACAGCCAACTACCATTCCACAGTCAAGGCTGAGTTGTTCGAGGGCGAGACTTGTGAGGAAGCACCGGTCTTGTTGTTGGAGGTGAGAAAGAGAGCAGAAGAGAACTTGCCCAAGAGAGCATGGGTATAAACGTTTCATCTGATCGGATTGCACGACAATACATTTCTGTTTTGCTTCTTTCAGGCTTCATTTGATGTCAGCAGCAATGTCAAGGAGAGAGTGAAGGAAGCAATTGAGAAGAGCTGTGACTACAGTACCTATGCTCCTGGCATTGACATCATCACTTCTCCTTTGTATGACCACTCTCACATCACTGCCACCTGGACACCGGTAAGGAAGCTCCCTGTTCCAAAACCCTTTGAAAATCGGCAGATACAGTCACTGATACTTGATCCAAGCTTTGGTGTTTAAATAGCCTCCTATATTGACCATGTGACTGTAACTCACACAACACCTTTCTGCTTCTAGGACTTCCCAGACAACCTAAAGAACCTTACATACTATGTTGATGACATCATCAAGGCTTCTCTGTCCAAGAAGATCGAATTTGACCACACCAGCGCACATCACGCTTCCAGGGTTGAAATTGACGCTACAAAGTAAGTCACTAGAATTCAGAGTCTGCTTTATGATTACTCATTGTTAATATCCTCAGTGGCACAGACCTTGGCAAACTCTCCCTTAATCCTTATCTGATGTATTCTCTTTATCTCCAGGTGTATCGAGACTGGGCTGTGGACCGTAAGGACAGAGAAGCCCTATGCAGTGTCCATCATCAGCGAAGTGGAACTCCCTGCGTGGGCCAACCCGATCTTCACGCCCGCGCCCTTTAGCGACCACCTTGCTCTATGACCTCGCTGTTGGTCGCACGCCATTGGCCTGCACCATCGAAGAAACCAAGGTACAGTGTTTCGTGAATTTTATGCGGTGCCTTTTG
>NC_051408.1:30778297-30780358 GCF_015228065.2 Penaeus monodon
AAGTCTGTACCCATACTTGTGTGGCACAGTGCGTTATGTGTTGATATCATCAAGAAACATATCTAAAAATGCAATTAAAACATATTGGATTGACATCAAACATTAATAAGCCATAATTTATTATCGTTTCAAATATTATCCATTATGTGTAATATGGTGTAATCATATGTCCATGATAACATCAGTCTGCAAGAACAAGTATTAATGTTGCCCATCTTTTCAATGGCTGCTTAAGTGACATTTTTTTTCAACAAACTTACAAGGAACAAAAAATCAAACAATAAATACGTCTCATATCATTCCTGTTAATGACAGATTACCGGCTTAATGAATATAATATTAATTAGAGTTTGAAAATAAATAAAAAATGGTCGCGTGTATGCCACGGGGAAAGTGATTTTTTGTCAGGTATGGAATATTTTTGGTCAGGCTGATTATATGAAGAAGACAACATATCGCAATCTATTTTTCCTGTTTACGGAGCTTTAGCATGTCATTCTGTTCTTATACGTTATCTCCAGTCTAGAAGCCAAGGAAAGAAAGAAAATGAATGATGTAACAAAGAGAATATTTGATTTCAGAACAATGAAATTCTGAAATTCACTGTCTTTTCTTTGTATTTTTCCTTTATATCTAACTCATGAATTGCAGATTAGGACCTTCGACGCCAAGGAGTACAGCTACGAGCCCAACGTCTGCTGGAGCGCCATGTCCATCGACATAAGCCACAACCAGCGAGGCGCCATCCTCGTCCGCAACACAGGCCAGTGGGAAGTCCGCATCATCTGGCACATGGAGGGACTCGTTTTTGATTTGACCCCGACCAATTTCCTTGTAAGTTTTGTTGATATTATCAATATGATTTTTTCTGCTATCACACCATTGTATTTATTCTATTTTGGAGCGATATCATAATAAACCAACAGCCTTGCTTTGTATAATCTGATTCTTTACGTCAGCATGCATAATCTTCATTCAGACCAAGTCACCTGTCCTAATATATTCCTGTATCCCCTGAAACAGGTGAACGGCGAACCAGCCCAGGGAACAGATAACAGATATGCCGTCTTGCACCATGATAACAGTCATACAATTGTATTCGAAAGTGGAACGCGCATCAAGGTGTCAGACAAAGTAGAGTTCCTGGTAAGTGTTGAATGGTGTCTGGAGTGACGTAGGTGATATATATTTAGATTCTGTATTTGTGTCGCCTGTGAACTGCGCAAACTGAAGAATAGAGGTATATCTTGTAGTTATGTATGTATTCTTTTTTGCATGTGAAGTATTTAACTGGTTTAATTATATAAATTACGCCAAAAACTGTAGCTACAGGGCAATCGTATATCAACAGATGGCTATGTACCACCGCGGGAACACAGCCGGCCTGTGTGGAAACTTCGACGGCGAGCCATCCAACGATATGGTAGGACCCCTGGGCTGCTACTACACGGACGGTCGCCTTTTCTCCCTTTCCTGGGCCTCGCCCGGAGAAGGGTGCGCCGCTTTCAACTTCAAGGGTTTGAAACGTGAAGTCGAGCGGTACCAGGAGGACTGCCCTCTCTTCGCCCATGAGCCCACAGGAGTCTCTCATACCGATGGTTGGTTTCGTGTGACTAAATTATAAAATATAATCATAAAACCTTGAGTCACATTCCTGAATGAAAATTACTTAAAAAGCCCAAGAAATTATGATTTTGAACATTCTCACCAACACCCGAATTTCTTCGGCAGCTCTTTACGACTGCACGGAGTGGGTGTACCACGAGAGGACGGAGGGCCAGTACCACTGCAAGGCTCTCAGCCCCATGCCAGTGTGCAGACCCGAATGCGTTGCCAACCACCCCATCACCGCATCGGTAAGTTTTATTCTTTGTACCAAATATGTCCGCTTTACTTGGCAATACTAAGTACCAGCAAAGTGTCTGCGAATGTTTTCAAACTCTACTTACCATTTACTACCAGCCATTTGTATCAGTCAAAAGGAGCGTCTTTTAATCTTTCCATATTAAGTTTTACCAATTCTCTCACCAGGTCGAGTATGAATGCAAATTCAGCGGACGT
>NC_051408.1:30780398-30781067 GCF_015228065.2 Penaeus monodon
GGACACAGTGGGAGGAATGCTTCCCTCACTCCTACACCCTGACCTACCCATCTTCATGTGTCCCACACTAATTGCCTTCTGTCCTTTTTTACCTAATTTCGTCTTTCCCTTTAGCTATCCCTTAGTTTGCAATCGCCTCTCTCTTAAATAAGAAATGTTTCATTTTCTCCAGCAACCCTCCTTCTTCTATCCATAGGAATACCCTTTCAATTTTTTCTGGTTTATTTTCAATTGAACTTTCATACTTTTTCCATCTTGATCTGAAAGAAGTTTAGTACTAATTAACAAGCTTGTAAAATTAATGAAAACCTTTTTTGCACTAGTTTCTTTTCCTTTTCACTTTCTGAGAAAGAGAAAAAAAATTAAAAATGCATTTTATAATCATTCATACTGCCGTGGCACAGCAAAGGAAAGGTGGATATTGTATGGGAAACATGGCTAGACGGAGGTGGATTTTAACAGGAGTCGATCAAGCGGGAATGTAGTGAGAATGTGGGTCAGAATTCTCTTATGTTTGATGTAAAAGGACACCCTCTACTATGAAATAAAATTGGGATCTTTTAAGATTTTTCAATGCCCTGTTATTTACGCTCAGAAAGCAAAACAAATGAAGTGCAGCTCAGAAATCTTTCAAATTCGAGGATATTACCTCGAAATTTACCTTTGAGT
>NC_051408.1:30783787-30783883 GCF_015228065.2 Penaeus monodon
CGACCACCACCTGTCAATATCGACTTTGGCATTACTGAGTTTATCTTGCTAAGCTGAAGCATCGCCGTTGGTGACTGAAGAATCCTATTTGGAATG
>NC_051408.1:30786351-30786441 GCF_015228065.2 Penaeus monodon
ACTCTTAGTCGGGCTTGGTTGATGAGTCCATCTGATCCTGTATGGAGACAGATGCCTTCAGATGAGGTACTAAAGGCATGGCGGAGTAAA
>NC_051408.1:30786562-30786818 GCF_015228065.2 Penaeus monodon
CGTGAAAAGACTTGATCATGCTGGAGACCCATCTTGTGTAGGATATGAAAAAGTCATTTTCTGCTCACAAGGTCGAATGTCTTTATCAGGTCGATGAAAGCGACACACAGAGGCTCAAGACATTTCTTCTGCAACTGGCGAAGAGGGAAGATCATTACTGTAAATCTATAAGCACAGAAGCCACATTATGACTCAGGGTAGATGAGATCCGCTAGCTTCTGCAGGCGGAATTTTGCCTGCGATATTCAAAATTGCG
>NC_051408.1:30787874-30788131 GCF_015228065.2 Penaeus monodon
TTTGTAGCATCAGAGCTGAATAATTTGAACTCGTCGGTAGACCTTAACCTGACTGTCGGCTACAAAGCAACTGCTTCTTAGCACACTCACGAGCTGAACATACAAGTGTGTATTACCTCATGCATGTCATGAATTCGATTGTCATAAGCATGAGTCATAAATATACTATTCCATATCCTAAATCATAGATATGACATATGTATGACTGTGTATTTGTTGTCTTATATATAGTGATATTTGCAAAAATTATGTGATCT
>NC_051408.1:30788471-30788664 GCF_015228065.2 Penaeus monodon
CATACAGAATAATTAATTAATATATAAATATATATAATATAATATTAACATAAATATTTTTTCTATTATCAGTATATATGTTATACTGAATACATAATATAGAAATAAAAATATTAATCAGAAACGTTGCGATTGATTGTGCTCATTAGTTATGCTGTTATGAGTAAATAAATTAATTAATATATGATGTTAT
>NC_051408.1:30788714-30788782 GCF_015228065.2 Penaeus monodon
TAATTAAATAAATTAATATAAAAAATAAATTTAAATATAATATTATTTTTTTTATATAATTATTAATA
>NC_051408.1:30789107-30789782 GCF_015228065.2 Penaeus monodon
ACATATATGGGTGTGTGCGTATTCGTAAATTTGAAAGCGCTCCTTCTTATTCCCAGTTCCACAACGTGAAGGTCGGAGTGCACCACGGCGCCGTGGGATGTGACGCCAGGGAACCGCTTCCCATCAGATACCACGAAGATGAATCCATCGGCTTGCTCCAGAAAACTTTCAGGATCGTCTTCAACGAAACCGAGGTGAAATTCTAAGCCTGCGGAGAAATAGGGAAACTGATATAACTAGAGATCAGAGAGGGGGAGAGAGACAAACTAACAGACAAAGACAAAGTGTAAGGAAGAGGCAGAGTGCCATACATTCAGAGAAACGAACAGATAGGTTGATAAAGAGCCAGATAGACATGGGCAATGTAAACAATTAATATGAGTCTTCTACAACAACTACTAAAAAGCAAACTAAATAGCATTACAGACAAGAACAATAAGCACTCGTCTACTGCTTCTCCCTCAGCACGGAGCTCAGCTGGTAGCGCCTCAGGAGCCATCTTGGATCACAAACATCAGGAGAAGCCATCTGTAGCATCTTCCTGCTTCCCCATCTGCGGGTGAGGTCACACAGGGTCAAAGTTTATTTTATATTGTTCTTTACTGAATCTGTGCCTTTCCATATTCTTTTTTTTCACCGAGGAATGATGGATGATTTTATAAGCTAAAACGGTGG
>NC_051408.1:30792237-30792339 GCF_015228065.2 Penaeus monodon
ATTTTTTTTTGTATTGCAGACACCATTCGTGAAGCCTGTCTTCAGTATTTACAGTGACACGATTGCTGGTCGATGCAAACACAGGTAAATGTTTCATTCGAG
>NC_051408.1:30792556-30793511 GCF_015228065.2 Penaeus monodon
TTGAGTAAAAGTAAAGCAAAAGAGGCTAAAAGGAAACAGTAAAATTTTAAAAAGCTGTAAAAAGGGCAGTGAAAATAGAAACAAATAAAGAAAAAAGAGAAAAAATGACTGCTAAAATTTATCCCACAGGTTTTCTACAACAAAGCTGCCTAAACATTTGGCCGGTTTCGAGAACCAGCGTCTTAAAACCGTCTTAGAAGAGGACGAGCAGCGAGGCACATTCTCCTCTGAGTAAGGAGGCCTCTTGAGTCATAGGCAGAGGTTTCATGTGTTAAATATTGCTAAAATCAGGATAGTGGACATATGATCAATGTTTGCATTAAGTCGTAATTATGTTTGTGAAAATTAAATATTGGATATGTTCTTTAAAAAATATCTCTGGTTAAAGAAATCAATGAATTATATTAGTAATCTATTATGCCTCTATGTTTCCTCAGTATTTTAACAGCATTGGCAATCAGGTCAAGCTGTGTTGAAACAGATATGCTAATTCTATCTACCAGCACCACTTGCCTTGTTCCTTCCAGCCAGGCGTCAGCAAAAACGCCCACCAAGACTCGCAAGGGCGCCTCCGCCAAAGGGCGCAACGCTTCACAAGTAATAAATGTGAACGCCACTCAAGACAGTCTTTGGAAAGTCACGCGAGCCATAAACTTTGACGAGTGCCAGCGTTTAGTGGCTATTAAGGTCAGCTTTGATGAGATGCTCCCATTTTTACCCATAACCAAAAACAGACCTTTCCGTGAGAATTAATATATTCAAGATAACAATGCCGCTTTCATCTCCCGTCAGATTAACGCCGACAGGAGCACCAAGAAGTCCCTCAGCAGGAGCTCGGTGGCCACTTACATCCTTAGGGGAGAAGAAGGACTCAGGATCGAGAGGGCAGTTGTGGAGGGTTCCATCATCGCCTTCACGAACTCAGACCAGGAGGAGGGCATCGACACCTTCACTA
>NC_051408.1:30794865-30795579 GCF_015228065.2 Penaeus monodon
ACAGATCATCAGAAATATTTATGTGATTTTGATTATGCCATAGTTATTTCTATCATTTGTTACCAGGGTGCTGATTTTACTATTATCATCAGTACCATTATTTAGGTCATAATCCTCATGATATATGAATGATTACTGCAGCCATTCATTTGTTCTTCCATGCATCTTACCACTACCCTTTACTTACAGACATTAGAACTGAGAGCAGTACGTCGCATAACTGAGAAACTACCTATGGATCATGACGTTTATCCCCGCCCATGGTACTACGAAGCTGCACATCAGGTAAGGAAGAATGATAAAAGAGATGACGGGAAAGGTCAACGACGTGCTATAGCTGGATGTTTAACAGGAGAATAGGAAATGTTTATTGATGTTACCTCTCTAATTTACGCTGGTGGATCTTTTTCTTTGGTTATATATCACCAGTTTCCTATTCTCCAGTGTTTTATGTTTTTGTTTTTTTAGCACAAAGTCTGTTTCAGTGTCTTATATAGATATGTTTTGCGTTTATCCTTCCTTTCTCTTTCTTCCGTCATTACTTTTTATTCATATATCATATAAGGCTTATCAGAGGGGTTTACTAAGCCCAGGGATCGATCTACTTCTGTTAAATCTCTCGCCTGACAACAGCATAGGTTTCATGTATAAAACAATAGCTCGTCTGCGAGCTGGGTGATGATCCCCTGCTGCCCCTCCTTGGCTCTTTATCTA
>NC_051408.1:30795754-30796110 GCF_015228065.2 Penaeus monodon
ACGTGTACTGTATGATATTGTTACTGTTACCCGCTAGACCTCATTCTTTCACTTTTATTCCTAGTTCATTTATTCTCATCGCCTTGAAAATGCAGCACATGTCTTCTTTACAGATAAAAGATGCCTCTGCATTTTCTTTTTAGACTGGCGATGCTTACCCGTCTGTGGAACAAGCCGTTATTGGGCTGAATCTTAGCCAGCGAACCCTCGAAGAGAAAAAGGTAGAGTATAACTTTTATTTTTATTTTTTCTCACTCTTCGCTTATACTACCTTTAGTCTTCATTATTCTGCTCTGCTAGCCATCTTCTCTCTTCCAGCGCTACAGTCTATTTTTTTCTCTCTGATCACTAATCTC
>NC_051408.1:30796806-30796991 GCF_015228065.2 Penaeus monodon
ACCCACTAGTTCGCATACACGTGTTTTGATACCATAGATATAGCTATGAATAATGAACACTTTGTAAGATTCGGTCGCAACTAGATAGCCTTCTCAGAAGCAGGGCAGACCTGACGTTGATCGAATTAGTGGCGATTACAGTTTTCTGGATTAGATTTCTTTTATGTTTAACTATCAACAATAAT
>NC_051408.1:30797913-30798794 GCF_015228065.2 Penaeus monodon
GGGTGTGTTCCTCTTTCTTCTCTTCTTCCAAACTCCTTTTCTAATGCAGCAATCGGTTATTTCGTGACACACACTATGATACATCCAGAGAACTCTTTTCTCCCACAGACATACATCTTGGCGGAGCTCGGAGACTTGTCCCAGAGGGCAACAGGCGGCGAGCATCGAGGTTTCCCGCTGATCAAGCAATACACAGGACTCGTGGAAGCCGTTTCCTGCCTCAGCTACGAAGACCTAAACCAGGTGTTTACTCATCTGGGAAGAGAGCTGGTGGAGGCGGTCGACGGCCATTCCGGATTCGATTTAGTCAACGTCAATCTCTGGAAAATGTGAGGAATTCCGATGGATGGAATTAGCAAAGTGCGAAATGTATATGCTCTGTTTAATCGTTCGGGAAAATGGTGTTAACGGGAATAACAATTTGTTTTTATACCTATTTTTTAAGCAAATTTCCTTTTCCAGTACCGTCTTCCAGCAAACGCTAATATCAGCAGGGACAGAACCAGCCTTGAAGCTTATCTTAAACACCCTAAAAGACGAGTCACTCCCAACGTCGGAGGGAACTGTCCAGCGGCTCTTCGCTCAACTGCCGATGACCATCAAAACGCCGACGCTCATGCCGCAGATTCTGGTGAGTGCGGCAGGACCTGCGAGCTCGTGCAAGTAAGCAAGGCAGTCAGAGCAGTGTTACGGCTGACGTGTTGACAAACAGTGAAAGGACAGTGTTTTACCTTATTATACAATACTACATCTATTACGTTTCTTACGGATTTTCTGCATTATTTATTGGCATGATTATTGTAGAGGAGGTGTTGAGACTATAATACGATAGGGTCATGACTTACATAATGCGAAAGAAACGAAGAGAGAAGATACGTACC
>NC_051408.1:30798822-30799143 GCF_015228065.2 Penaeus monodon
AACGTAGTAGATATGGATAGATTCTAGATCTTCTGACATTATTAATGGAATGACTACATATGCAAAATCATCATTATATAAACCTTTAATATCACTAATAACTGCAGGAGTTCGTCAAATCCTTAACATGGTCGCGGAAGGACAGAGACGCCAAAAGCGTAGCCATGATCGAATTCGCCAAACTGGCTCGAACGCTGTGCCTGGACACGAGGAAAACGGAAGTCTACGGCGACGCGGAGTGCGACCCCGGGCGCGCGTGCGGACAGCGGCTCATCCTGGAGGAATTCCTGCCTTATCTGGAGCAGAGCATCGTGGTAAGGG
>NC_051408.1:30799835-30800183 GCF_015228065.2 Penaeus monodon
TGAACATCGCCGCCCATTTCAGGACCAGGCGTCGCCCATGTGGATCCGCCTGTTGCACATCCACGCCCTGAGTCAGCTGCGAGTCCCGCACGCCCTCGCCATCCTTCAGCCTCTCGTCCTAGGGCTCTCCAGGACAGAGCCACGCCTCAGGATCCACGCAATTCGGGGTCTCAGCTTCTTCAGCGTCCATCCTGTTGTGCGTGACGAGGTGCGTACCGAGCGAGAACCTTTTTGTATTTCCGTTTTTGCATGGTTTTGTTTGGTTTTGTTCGTTTTCTTTCTTTCACGTGTATGGGTATGGGTGGAAAGATTAATGCGGCAGCGAAGGGACCTTTGATTCATGATTGA
>NC_051408.1:30800917-30801411 GCF_015228065.2 Penaeus monodon
TCCCCTCCTGCCAGGTCTTTGAGCTTCTGACCTCCGTGGCCGACAACCTCGGCGAGAACCCGAGGGTGCGCAACATGGCTTTCCTCACGCTTACCACCTGGGCTCCCGACCTCAGCTGGTGGCAGGCGGCGGCCGCGTCCACCTGGCACGAGCCTTCTGTCCAGGTGGCCAACTTCGTATCATCTACGATCACCTCGATGGCCAATAGTGACACGGCTATGTGAGTTCCATACTTAATAAAGCTCTATAGTCGCATGGCATATATTATATTCTCATGATTTTTTTATTCAGCAGATAGAATGGACAAAAACTGTAGTTCAACCAAAGGTTTGTTTGTAAAAAGAAATCATATGGTCCTTGTTTCAGTTCCCAAATGGTATCTCGCGTCGTCCCCCTGGCCAAGCCTGCAGCTCCGGCCTCCTTTTCGTTCTCCACCAACCTGTTCCTTCACGAATACCTCTTCTCACGGAAGGTTAGTCGACGTCAGCTCTGGG
>NC_051408.1:30801688-30801900 GCF_015228065.2 Penaeus monodon
TAAGCATTTCCCTCAAAGGATTTATTCAGTCCGTGCAACATAAGCGCCGACAGCTGTGCTTATGCAGTGAGTGATTAAAGCGTCGTTGCAGTGCGGCAGTGACATCGGCGTGGCGTGGCTGGCCAGTGCTGAGGACCTCTTCCCTGCTCACGTGTTCCTGGCCCTGAAAACGTGCGCCCTCTACGACGCAGTTTTCCACTCAGAGGTTAGTT
>NC_051408.1:30802264-30802413 GCF_015228065.2 Penaeus monodon
CCACGCAGTCCGAGGTGCACCAGCGTAACCTTGCGAGGCTCTGGCTGAAGAGGCCTGGGCCGCCGGCGAAGGCAGAGGAGGAGGAGGCTAGCGACGACGCCTTTGAAATCGTCATGGGAATGTTCAACGAGATCAAAGTAAAAGCATCA
>NC_051408.1:30802461-30804475 GCF_015228065.2 Penaeus monodon
CAGTAAAGCGTGTTTTTATTCATATTTTTTATTACCTATGTGTTAAGGATTGTTTACCACTGGTCGTCTATACAGGAATATCTAGGAGTGGAGGCACAAAGAAAGGTGTTAGATGCTACTTGGACGATCAAGTTCCAGCAACTGCTCAGACTGTCGCTGAAATTTCTACCGGGAGCGAGATGTAAAGAGTATTTTTCTCTTTTTGTATATTATATGGATTGTTTGTAAATACATATATAAAGACACGAAATGATGCGGATATGCACACATGCACACTCATGAAGGAATGATATTCTCACGTTTTGCATTTTACACTAGTCATATCACAATAGCATAAACCATATTACTATAATTGGATGATCGACAAAGGAAATAGATATATGATATGACAGAAGCTAAATTAAAGACATGATCATATACCATCTGGCCAGTAGACAGTTTCTTCCCGCAGTCAAAACAGTCAGGGAGTTCGTAAACGCCATGAAGAGCAAAATGGGGAACCACGTCCTGCTTTTTCACACGTTCATTGACTCCACTCTCGTCGTCCCTACGGACCTCGGTCTCCCGTTGGTCGTGAAGGTCCTTAATTTCTATTTTTGTTCTGTTCACTAGGGTTGCTCATGGTATTCTGCTGTTACACAATACATCCTGTTGTGATTTGAAGCCCAGGGTTTAAGAGTCCGTTACTGTTTGCAGTACGACGGCAGCTTCGTCTCCTGCACGACGGCCCGCCTTGAGCAGCCATCCAACCCGCGCCTGGACGTCGCTCCTGGCGTCCCCATGTTCCTCGGCGCAGAAGTCGCCTCAGAGTAAGTTGGAGGCGAGGAGCAGTCATCTCATGGCCAGAAAAGAGGCCACGAAAAAACGGTGGTGCTGGTTTACCCCTCCAAAAATGTAGTCCAATATATGGAAATGATAATGTGACAAATCACAGCATGCCATTACTTCTTCCTAAAGTGGTCTGAATCTAAATAAACCACACACGTTCTTCTCCAGTACGGATCATCAAGTCTCGCTCGAGGCCAAGACACTCCTGCCGTGGTATGAAAACCTAGCTGTGGGAGCTGGTTTGCAAGGAGGCTGGTCTCTGCAGCTGCCCTTCGTTATCAGGACCTCGGACCTCACTCTGGGGCACGGCGGGGGCAGCGTGTCTTTCGAACCAGTCGCTACCCAGAATGTGAGCATCGTAGCTTTATTTTCTCGATAAAGTGATATTTCCATCAATATATTTTATATTTCGAGGCGTCTATTAAGAGCAAAGATCAATGAGATAAGGCCTGTGTATTTTGGGTCGTAATCTTCGTAACACAATATGATTTTTTTTTATAATAAACTGCAATATATAAACAAAAATTACTTCATTACAGTTCAATCTGGTGGCAGCTTACAATACCCCATTTACCTTCGTCTCCATTCGCGACCCTAATGACCTCATTACTAGGCCAGACTTGAGGACCGTTACACTCTCTGATTTGAAGAATTATTCAGTACGTTCTCCTTTTACTATGGTTTACTTACTAATTATTTCGAAAAAAATATGATTTGTATGAAGCTTTACCCATGTATATGCAACTTTGTTTAGTTTTTGTTTGACCATTTCACTATGGATGTACCTGACATATATAAATATGCCTATTTGCGTTTATACCAATCCTACTTTCCTTGCACTTCCATAACTTTTTATACGCCTATATAACTATATATACGAGAAATTAATTAACAAAAACTGAATATCCAGAACATATCTATTAACCGATTTACCTTCCTACCCACTCTGCAACCCCCGCCACGACAAGGCGCCCGTTCTTTCCCCTACCTTAGGGCTTCGTGTCGAGTCGCTGTGGGCGGGCGACGTGCCTCAACCGCAGGCTCCGGGTTCCCTGTTTAGGTAAGCGTGTAATTCCATTCTTGCGAGTTCGTTTTGGTGTTAATGAGATTTGAAACTAAGATTTTGAAATGTATTTAAGCAACTGTTGTTGAAATAACTTACAAGCACGTAGATATTGGCTTACGT
>NC_051408.1:30804531-30805135 GCF_015228065.2 Penaeus monodon
GTGCAGGCAAATGAGCATCCGTAAATATAGCCAAAAGTATTATACACACCATAAGTTATCTGAATGTGAGCCAAACATGCAAAGTTACTTCGAACATGGTTCTCCTCAACAGCTTTGGTCTAAGTTCCCCCATATCATACCTTTGGAATTACTACGTGACCTTCGACCCCGCGGCTTCTACAACCAAGAGCGTTGTTTTCTCCTTTGGTAAGAATGATGTAAAATGTTCATTTCTGAATGCAATTAACCGGGAATATTTTTTCGTGCTGAATTCTCTTCACCTATTTCATCGACTTGTGTTAATTTCTTCTTTCCACTTCCTTCCCTTTTTATAAAACAACAAAACATTATATTCTCTCGCCCCTTCTCTTTTTTCCCCTCATTCTTCCGTTTCTTTTCTGCATACTTCATTCCTATCTTTTCCCTTCACACCTCTTTTCCTTCCCTTCACAAACAAGCATTCAAGCACACAGAGGCGACGCAGGTCCCGATCAACCAGGATTTTGGTCAAGAGTCCCAGAGCAGCGCCGACTTCGAAGATTTTTCACAGGTGCCTCAGTCTCCTGCGGAAAGGCCAGAGGTGGGTCCTGCAGAGCTGTTTGGG
>NC_051408.1:30805526-30806372 GCF_015228065.2 Penaeus monodon
TAGTTTATAGCTCTGTCATTAGATGACTTTTAAAAGTGGGGCTTAGTCGACAATTATAGTTTTCAAAGCTTTAGCTCACATTGTTTAACGTTTAATGAAACCATTATGAATCCCTATGCTTAAAAATGTTATCCCATAGTACTTTTTTTTACCTCTGTTTATAATTATTTTCTCTTAGCTTTTATTAGACTCTTCATATGTATGAACGCTTTATATACAGAAAAAGACCCACATGAAAAATATTTCTGTGTATGCATCACGTCCATCAAAGAACCTGTATCACGCAATTCCCACTCTTCCAGGAAACAGGCGATGGTGAGACGCCCGAGAAAATGGGTGACTTCCAGAGGCGCGTCAGCCTGGTCCAGCAGCCTCTCACTCCCGGTCAGTCTGGCGCCCTCGGGACACTCTTGTCTTTGTTGAATGTAGTAAATTCCTTTTTTTTCAGGTTTGATTCTTGTTCTGTGAAAGTGGAGATGAGTCGAGAAATATGTAAATAAAGAAATCGTTAATGTGGTACAGGGAAGGAAAGAAACCATAATGATATGGTACAAGGTACTTAAATGATGCCCTTCATTTTACTGAATTCTGTAACAGAGAAAGAAAGGAAAAAATAAATTATAATTATATAGTAATTGATATTTAAATGACGCCATTATCTGAAAAGGGCCTTCCTCTCCCCATATAATCCCTGCTTTGTGAAAATTATAATAAATCGTATACAATTTTAAAAAACGAAAGAAACCTTAGTCATATGGTATATGATAGTTAAATAACACCATCGTCTAAAATGAATGTATTAAGAAATATTATAACTCCTTCCTCCCATATAATCCTCGCTATCTG
>NC_051408.1:30806415-30806889 GCF_015228065.2 Penaeus monodon
CATAACGATATGGCACACAATATAAATCCACATTGTTGGCTTTACAGATTCGGGCCACGTCACTACAGTTGGTATCGAGGCGGTCCTCCACGGAATACCTTCGAGAAGTTTCCAGGGCTTCCTCTCTTGGGCCCAGGCTTCCGACTACAACAAGACCGCTTCAAGACTGCAGTTGATGATCCAGAAGAATGTCGTGGAAGGGGTACTCAGAGAAAACCAGGCAGTGAGACACACGTGGTTCTCCCTTGTTTCTGTCAATTTTTATTTTTCCACGAACAAAAAAAAATGTATTGATTGAGTACCAGATAACATTATCTGCGAATCTTTCTCACAGCGCACTTACCAGATCTGCTTGAACGCCGAGGTGGTGAGTCCAAAGCACAGACTGTTATCTTCGCTCCAAGAGGTCTTGCTAAGCGATTTTTACACTCCTATCAAGGTTCATCTGCACTCAGGCAGCTCCTGCGATCTCCC
>NC_051408.1:30807242-30808058 GCF_015228065.2 Penaeus monodon
GACCCTTGCATATATGAGCACTTGGCTTAACCCTAAAACCAGTTTGTCCATTTAGGGATTTCTGGACTTGAGTGAACATTCCAAAAAGGTGGTGCGAGAGGCCACGACGACTGGCTGCAGCTACAACCCTTACCACCCTGCCCTGGACATCATCACAACACCCCTGTACGACCACGTCCACCTCACGGCCTTCTGGACAGAGGTGGGCGTGCCTTAATACATCACATATTAAGTGTCCACAACTGCAGTCACCTATGTCATTTTGTGCAGCATAATTCGTATAAGGTATACATGGCACATATATATAATACAAAGCACAGTACTCGTTATAAATCCATACTACATTTACAGGAATTCCATAACACGCCTCTTAGCGTTTCAAATTCCGTCTACGAAAAGCTGGTCCATTGGTTGTTCCGCCCAAACTTGAGCATCTACAACAGTCCTCAGCACCCCGGCTCTACGCTTACTCTCAACGCCACCAAGTAAGATGCGAGGATATTTTGATTAATTGCAATATCTGCTGATTCTCGAACACCGTCTCCCATGGTGGGGCTGTATATATGTGCTGTGCGTAAATATTTTGTTATTATTAAGATCTCAGTTCTTTGTATTATTATTTTATATTTTTTTACAGAAACGTAGAGACTAGTGAATGGAGTATGAAGACAATTATGCCACGGCAGGTCTTAGTGGCAAATCATATACACATTCCAGGTTGGATTGAGACTTTTATAACTCCCGCCTCAATCCAGGACATGTTAGTGCATAGCCTGGTCAATGGCAGACACGCGCCAGTCTGTGTCCTCGGCCTAG
>NC_051408.1:30808318-30809656 GCF_015228065.2 Penaeus monodon
ATTTCTATCTTTCAGTACAAAAAGTCTAACCGTTATGAAATTTGGCAAGGCCTCCTATGAATTCCTTTCCCACGACCACCGACGTGAGAGCGAGCCTCTTTCTCTGCAGGCACGGACCTTCGACGGGCTGCAGTTCGAGTACCACCCTGACGAGTGCTGGGCCGTGGCGACCATGCACCGCGCAGGGGGCGAGGAGGGCCTCGTCCAGGTGCGCCGAAGGAGTGACTGGGAAGCGCAGGTTGTCTGGAGGCGCGAAGGACTCCTCTTGCACATCACCAACTCGCAGTTGCTGGTACGGCCTTTAAGTCTGCGGTTTCCTTTGACACCTGTGTAGGTGTTCGTGTGTTTTTGTAATGTACAAGACCTCCGTTAAATGTTTTGCAATTTAGGATTGTTTCCTGACATGCCGTCCTCGCATTTATTCAGATTTGTTTATTTAGATGACGCTGAAAACTTATAGAAATATAAAAAATATATAGACTAGCAAATGGAAGGAGGTATAAATAGAGAGGTTAATAGAAGTCGATATCTTTATGTTTGCATTTTACATACATTTCTTGTTCACACCACAGCAATATTTTTCCCAAGCCTTTCACTAAACTAATTATTCCTATTGCCATGCAGGTGAACGGAGAAACTGTCGATAGCAGTGACCCGCGTTACGAGGTTGTCATTCAAGAAAATGCAGTGATGGTTATTCTCAACTCAGGCCCCATAGTTAAAGTCTCGGATAAAGTGGAAATTCTGGTATAGCACAAAATTCACTCTGTTCACTCGAATAAAAGTTCATTGTTTACACATTTGTAAATACTTATATATTCCTTAAAGATCTGACGTATTACTTTATATAGTTTACATGTACATACACAGACTATCCTTTACAGCTGTCATCATCTTACAAATCCGAGGTAGGCGGCCTGTGCGGAAACCTGGACACGGAAACCTTCACAGACATGCAAGGACCACGAGGCTGCACGTACACCGACCCCGCCCTCCTCACCCTGGCGTGGACTACTCCCGGGGATGGCTGCAGCTCCTTCTCCTTCCAGGATAAGAGGCGGTCGGTGGAGCGGTATCAGGAGGATTGCCCCCGGTTTTCCTACGTGCCGACGGGCGTCTCGCATAGCAATGGTGTGTAACTACCGCCATATACGGCATTTCTACCATCTCCTATGTTTTTTCATCGGAAAGTTGGATACGACGTTATGTAATTTACAAGGACAACTAAATTAAGACATCTGTTGTTTGGTTGTTTTTATCAACCAAACAATAGGGTTGTTATTTAAAATGAAAAATAGCCTTAACCTTTAAGATATTCGTGACGCACGCACGCACGCG
>NC_051408.1:30810483-30811278 GCF_015228065.2 Penaeus monodon
CATTCTAGTCGTGATAAACTGCACTGAATACAAATACCAAGATGAGCATGACGTGTGTGCCTCAGGTGGTCCGCAACCGGTGTCGCTTTGCCAAAAGAGTTCCTCAGATCAACCTTATTCAGTATCGGTAAGTACTCTGTAACGTTTGCAGCTGATATATAATTCATATAGTAATATTTAGTGACATAGCTAAACTTCGGACCCGTGGGAGAATTCCATTGAGGAACCTTCTTTATTTGTTAGGATGGATGAAAAATATGACAAATCAATCATATTGGTTTACTTATTTGCGGTAAAAATTGTCCATCCTGGCTACGCCCTCTCATACTCATGGGGGTAGCATTGCGAGAGTGTTAAATAATAGAAGAGTGGTAGCTGATAGATATGAGGTATCATTGCATTCCCAGATGGAAAGCAATATTGTTTTCTTTATCATTCCACTCTAATTACAGGACAGAGATGATGAGGCCACACCTTGGTATAACTGCCTGCATATGTAACTGACATAAATGACTGCATGAAAAAAGTATTGATACTTTTGCATATTTGCGCCGGTAAGTTTGTCCTGTATACGTGTATATGTAACTGGTATTAGAATACAGATATTAGAATTTTCAGACGGATATGCTCATTACTAAGGTTTCTCTGTTGGTTACTTTGATGCAGTCTCATTGGTCTGACTTTAAACAGAACTTTATGAAATCTTGAATAAATGAACTAATTGTATCTTACACTTTTATTCCTATCCTCACTGTATATACAGGAAAAGCACGTGATCCATGTAGACAGTAATAT
>NC_051408.1:30811924-30812716 GCF_015228065.2 Penaeus monodon
ATTCTATTATTTTCTCAAATCCATATTTAACATCATCTGATGTTTGAGTTTCTTCTGAGGAAAAGCCAAACAGTAAAGGATAATATATTAACAGCCATGAATAACAAAGAATCATATACTTGTAAAAAAAACTTTATTATTCAATAAGATTTTCACAAAAAAGCAATAATATTAGGATTCTCTTTCAATCACTGGTACTTGCATGAAAAAATTCAGGTCAAAGCTATCTAAATAAAATACCAAAATTTTATTCTTTTATCACTTTCCTCTGAAATATCCTTGTTACTTTCTTATTATTGATAAAATCTTGATTAAACAGTTATCAGTGGTACCAAAAATGTCGGAAGCATCTAAAAAATTATGATTTAAACATTATCAATTTTCCAGAAAAGGATCCTGCGATCAGATCCAACTGCCAGGTATGGTAAATTCTGGTGCCAACTAATGCCTCCAACAACCTAAAAAAGGAGAAACATAATCTACATTAATAAGATTGCATAGGATAACCACATTAAGAAGAGATTTAACAGAAATGAGATGTTCTTCTAAGCTTTTACATTCACTTCTTTACTTATCAGTTTGACAAGATTAAACATCATACCTTGAGATGAGCTGCAATAGGAACTTTGTTGGAGTGCAGATGAGTCACCCTAACAGTGTGTGGTGCAGCATGTGTTGCCACCAAACCTGTTACAGACCTACATACTGCCACATTTAAGACTTTCTCTCCACCTCCGACTTCCACATGTTCACTGCGAGGCCTGGATGACAAGAGAAGCAAATATAGCAAGT
>NC_051408.1:30812770-30813364 GCF_015228065.2 Penaeus monodon
AATCTACAATCACAACAATGTACTTGTAAACATTTTGTCATATATCTAAAATGTAAAACCTAATATTTCTATTCATTCTTCAAACAGTTATCCCTCCATATATTTTCATTCATCCCATAAGGTTTTAGCTATCAATCCATTCACCCACCCACCTGCCTAGTTATCCATCCACCCTTCTATATAGGAAATTCATAGCAAATCTATATCTGTATTTCAAAATCCCTTACTGTTGAGATGCAAGATTCCACACTGTGAGGCCCTTTGCTCCAGCTGCCACAAGTAGTGAAGGATCTGGGATTGACCAGTCAGCTGACAAGAGAGGGCCAGGGCATCGCACCGACAATGTGGAACATCCGCCACTTACTGAATATACTCTCAGAACTCCAACCTTCTCAGCTACTAGGAGTAGATCAGGATCTTCTGGGTGGAACCTTACCACCATTCCTGATACAAACAATTAGTGTTATAAATACAGTAACGGTATTTCTAGACTGTAAACTCATGTGAATTAAATCAGAGCAAATAGAAGTGATTGTATAGTGCATTTAAGTGTTACATAAACATCAGATTAGAAAAGTATACTATGGACAAATC
>NC_051408.1:30813749-30814096 GCF_015228065.2 Penaeus monodon
TAGACAGTGTGATAACCTGACACTATTGGGTAAGTTAAAATATATAACTTCACTGTATTACAAATGCTTCAAAAAGAGTACCTGGTGATGTCAGAAGGAATTTCGCAACCTGGGACTGTAAACTGCTGTCCCATACTCGGGCTGTGAGATCATCACCAACAGAAGCTACCAGATTACCACTGTCTCCATTATATGTTACACTGTTAACAAAATCAGTGTGACTTAATATATCCTGAAAAATAAAATAAAGGGATGACAAAGAAAGTTTTGAAAAAAATCTGTCCAAGGTCAAAGCCCCAGGGAGGGATGAGGGACCAGGGGCAATATTCACAAAAGATCTTATTACT
>NC_051408.1:30814315-30815785 GCF_015228065.2 Penaeus monodon
AAAAAGTCTGTTTGTCATTATTGATGTGTGATTTTATTTATATGTATTTAACTCAGCAAATTTGTTTACTCTCCATGAAAAAGTCTTGAGAAGAAAGTTTTTGTCTAAGGCTCGGCCAAAGGTTTAAGACAGGTGTGGAAGCATCCCACATGTGCAAGGATTGTCTTTAAAGCTATAATGAAATTTTACACAATTTGAAGGTAATTTTACATCAAATATGATTTTTTACAGCTATGGTGGTCAAGCTCATACTCTTTTATTAATGCATTTATGGGACATTGGAGCTTTTTTTAGTGGCTCAATAGTTTTGGAGTTATAGAATAATAGTAATAATAAAAAACAAGGATCCCCTAGTTCAAACCCAGGTCAATTTTTTTGCACTAGAAAGATAAATAGAGGTAAATGTAGCATTCTTTTTTCAATCAATCAATCAATCATTTTAAACATTTTCACAAGCCTTTTTTATTATATTTTGAAGAAAAAAAAATCCCTAGATCTAAGTACAGTGCCAATTTTTTTTAAAACAGAACCCTGGTAATGAGAGTAACTTTTATGGAACCAACTCCCCTCAAAAAATAAATCCCAAGGATAAACTTAGCAAGACTGGGATAGTTAAATTCACTTTCATCAACCTATCAGTGACAGTTGATGTGATATCATATCATAGCAAATAATAACAGACAACAGGTGACCCCTTACCACATCATGAGTCTCTGTCCCTATCACCAGGATACAATCTCACATGTATTACCATGTGCCAGACAACTGCACTCGCATGGAACAGCATGCACTATTTGACTCCCATCCTCACCCAACTTTACCAGAAACTTCTCATCAGAATTAGGTTAAAATGTCTAAAATTGCATTTTTGGCCAAAAAATCAAGCAAACAGTCTCATTAAATCCACAAATTTATTTGCACTAATTTACACTGATCTCAAGGATGATCCTTTTGGTATGATAAACCCAAAGAAAATTCCTATCCTTACATGAAACTTATCAGGTATTAACATCTGCAATCAACAAATGACATGCACACTGGAAGTTTATTTCATGAATTATCTAGTCAAATTAACTAATTACGTAATTTATCTTATATATTCTTCATTATGTCTTAATCTCAATCTCAACTCTAAATTGCAAAGTTTCCAGCACATGTTAAACATACATTTACAAAACTAAGACATATATGATTACACTGTACCTGTGCTGTATGGGAATCACCAAGGTCAGATGTGAGCTGAGTAACCTTATGATCTGTTGACCCCAAAGTCACTTGCAAGCATCGAGGAGCAGCTCTTAGTGTAGCATTTGGACTCCAAGCAAGACAAACTGGCTGGCTGGAAACATGCCACTCCCATACCTGGCCACACTCTTCACTAACACCATCTCCCTCTTCCTAAGGTAAGAAGCTTGTCTTTAGGATTTTTCCAGCATTTATAATGCTGCCACAATTGTCCTACTTTAGAAA
>NC_051408.1:30816535-30817029 GCF_015228065.2 Penaeus monodon
AAACTTAATCAGTTAAATATTAATGAAATAATTTTTAAGGGACATGCATTTGTTGAGAAAATATTTCTTCATAAACACATATCAAACTTCAGATTTTAACTAATAATTGGAAAATATGCTACCAACTGTAAATACATATAATACAAATAAGTACATCCTAACTATATAAAACATTCAAAGAAAAAAAGTGAACATCAAATCCTACCTTCACAGAGTACAAACTTGAGGAGGTAATTCTATTTTTAATGTACTAAAACCATGTAAAACTACCAAATTAAAAGAAGCAAATAAACACATCACACCTTGAACTTAATGGAATAAACCGCCACAGATGTGGGAAGAGCAACGGCCAGCAAACCCCTCGACCATTCATATGGAGAGAACTCAAGAGCTAAAACCTGAGTTCGTGTGTTCACACTCAGTGCTGGGGCGATGTTTACTTCCATTGCTTAGGGAAAACCTGTAGCATTTGAGAGGAATTAAAGTAAGAGTTG
>NC_051408.1:30817190-30817272 GCF_015228065.2 Penaeus monodon
CATATTTAATCCTGGTTCCTCCCCTGCTATTGGGTTTGGGAAGGTTCTGCTGCATAATTTCTACATAAATTTGTACTAGACG
>NC_051408.1:30817339-30817793 GCF_015228065.2 Penaeus monodon
GTGGGGGGTTTCCGGTCTTTGACAAAAGCGGGACCTGATGATCAGGACATTAATTGAGGAGAAAGATAGATAGTCACTTCATTATTTTTGTTCTATGTTTATTTCGTTTATTCCCCATATACACATAGCGAGGCAAAACAAATCAACTATAAAAAATCAGCGTCTAATCTAACTTGAAATTGTCAAGGCAAACATGACACGAGATGAAGTTCGCACCTTTATTATATCCTTACACCACTTGATAAGGCACTGTTAATGTATTTATATGAAAGAGCAGACAATTTTAGAAAACCTAGCTCTCACTAAAAGAAATATAATACACAAAATAGTTAGCAAACAGGAAATAAATGTATTTTTCACCTTTCCCTCTCGCGAGACAGAATTGAATAACAATAGGGATCCTGGCGATAAAAGTTGCTTTTCTTGCATATATTTAGCCATTGATTTATTCAAA
>NC_051408.1:30821769-30822251 GCF_015228065.2 Penaeus monodon
TAGTATCCGTTACTTTATCTATCCTTTTTAGATACATTTATGGTCCCTGACTTCATGTAAACAAACATGATGGCCGCCCTAGCTTGGACAAAATTACAAAGTGTTCACAGATATTTTGGGCACAATAACTTACTTAAAGCTTGTTTTCGATATTCTCAAAAGCATGAGGATTTATGTATACTTAGTAAATGTAACAATCGCATTATTCAACCTGTCAATGTATTTTACACGAGAAGAAGTACTGTGAGATATGGTGCCGGTACCATAGACTCGCGCAATTATTCAACATCAGCCTCAAGGAAACGTCAGGTAGGTTGCTTTTATCTTTCCTAATATTATTCCGATAGGAGGCCAGTGTCGCCAGACATTCGTCTGCTATATGGGAAACTGCCAAAGATTGTGATATAAATGCTAAACACTGATGCCACGCTTCTGCAGCTGCGGTAATTTATTATATGTTTTGTTTGTGCTTTAATAGTGCA
>NC_051408.1:30822383-30822472 GCF_015228065.2 Penaeus monodon
CATACAACTGTCTTTACTTTACATGCTGCATAGGTTTTGTAAGTTCTCAGATGCATAGGTAACTTACCTGCTACTGACAGCACAAAAAT
>NC_051408.1:30822631-30823745 GCF_015228065.2 Penaeus monodon
AAGGGTTCCAGTCAGTTAAAACATCTTGTCCATCTTGTCCAAGTTGTTGGACAGGAAGTTTCAAATGCAGCAGAATTGCCTACTTATGCAAAATACTCTGGGAATGGTGTGAGATTGCATTTATGAAAATCTTTTGTAAATAGTTGTGTTTTCAATACTTACCAATTCTTAACTCAGAAACTTAGCTCATCTTTTCATGTTTTTAATGTCTTTATGACTTGAATGCAGAAGTTGGGTTATTTGGTTCTAAAGTTTTTATTTTCCTCAGCTGGTATTGGGCATTGAGACAAGCTGTGATGATACAGGTGCATCTGTGGTTGATGATCAAGGAGTAGTGCTTGGTGAAGCATTAAACACTCAGCAGAAAGTACATTTAATGTAAGTATTCTGTTATACAGTTAAGAGGAAGATTAGGCCTGTTGTTAAGAAATAAATGCTAATTGAAGAGGATACTTTGACTTCACCTCTTTCTTAAATGATATATTGTGCAGATGTGCATTTGCAGAACCTTTGGCTTTATGAGATATATGTACAACATTACATGTTTTATCAGCATGTGCACCAAACTAAGGGGTTCAAATTTATTTAGTTAATAATAACTATGATAGCAGGGGAATATTTTTGTCAGATGATAAAGAATATTGAGAAGTGCTCTTATATTGAAAGGCATGGTGGAATTATTCCTCCAGTAGCCTGCCGTTTGCATGCAGAGAATATTGAAGAGGTTGTCAACACTTCCTTGAAGAGATCAGGAGTCTCACTGGAAGAAATAGATGCAGTTGCTGTTACAGTTAAACCAGGTAGGTGTTAATATGAAATAGAAGATAATATAAGGTCAAAAAAGAAAAACATAGTTTATTTAACCCAAGGGGACCATCCAGTGATTTTTGGACAGGGATTAGAAAAATGGCTACTTCTGAACAGTTACTAGTCAAAAAAATTACTTTCATGAATATTATGTCCTGTCCTATCCAGTTGTTTTTTTACAGTGTTTTACCATATTGGCTCTGTGCTTTTCTTACATAGTCTATAGACAACCTCATTATAGCACCGTCATAGGGCATAATATTAATGAAAGTAATTCTTTTTGACTGGTAGCTGATCAGAAGTAGCC
>NC_051408.1:30824038-30824256 GCF_015228065.2 Penaeus monodon
CACCTTTTCAAGCAAAACATCCTTATAACCACACAAATGAGCAGTTTGAAGCAAGCAGTTACCATTATTACCAATTTTTAAAATCTTTTTATCACACTGATCAAGTGTTTTATTTGTTGGAAGTATTAGGCTTGTTATTTTTATAATGTTCAAACCAACTGTTTGATAAAAAGGCTTAGCTTTACCTTTGCTGTGTAGATGTCTGATAACCCCCCCCC
>NC_051408.1:30824275-30825271 GCF_015228065.2 Penaeus monodon
TTACTTTCCACTCACAATTTTTGTCATCTCATAAAGCTTTCATCCCTTTGTATGCCTTAGATGTGCAAGAAAACCTCACATGTCTTGCCAATACTAATGTCAAACTGTAAGACCTTTTTCTGTTCTTACCAAAAACCCAAAAACCTGTGCTATCTCAGGGATGGTCCCCTTATTTACTGATACTTGGCAGTGTTTCTTAATAAAGGGTATCAGATATAACATGTATGAGTCAATTATTAATACTTTTAACAACTAGCTATATCATATACTGAAAACTCTAGTTCTGTTTTGTGAGAAATATTCCATACCCAAAAGATTCACTTAAAAAAAAAAAGGAGAGAGAGAGAGTAATGTCATATTTTTTTATTTTTATACAGGGCTGCCCCTTTCACTTAGTGTTGGTACTGAATATGGGAAACAGCTAGCACTGAATGCTAGAAAACCATTTATACCAATTCACCATATGGAAGCACATGCTCTTACTGTCCGTATGGTAGAACAGGTAAGTTAAAGACTGAGGATTGAAATGTTAGAAACTTGCCTTTAGTATTTCTTCCAAAAATTTCATCTTTCTTTTTTTTATTATTAATATAATTGTTCTTAGCTTCCTCTTTTATACTCCTTGTGTTCCTTCTGATGTTTTACTTTTCTAGTTTATGTGTTTTTGTTTTCTTCATTTTCTTCTTTATATCCTATCTTAATTTTTGTCATTTTTTCTGTTAATTCCCTTTAGTCATGAAATATGAGAATTGAGAAATATAATTCTTTTATATCTGTTATTCACCAAAACAAAAATGTGCCCCAAATAGTTGACAAGTAATAGAAAATTAACACAAAGAATGTTAAACTTTCAGATTGAATTCCCATTTCTGGTTTTGTTAGTGTCAGGAGGCCATAGTTTGTTGGTGTTGGCTCATAGTGTTGACAGGTGGTCAATTATTGGGCAAAGTATTGATGATGCACCTGGAGAAGCACTTGATAAGGTAAGTGAATATG
>NC_051408.1:30826593-30827338 GCF_015228065.2 Penaeus monodon
ACATGTCCTCCTACCATGTGTAAGTTAAGTGAGGTAATTGTATGAAATCTTTTTACAGGGTGCTCGTCGGCTGAAGTTGCGCAACATTCCAGAGTGCTCATCCATGTCTGGTGGTCAAGCTATTGAGCATTTGGCTAAAGAAGGAAATCCCCGAGCCTATGATTTTCCAACACCAATGTGGAAGTATAGGGACTGTACCTTCAGCTTTGCAGGTCTAAAACACGCACTGTTGAAACTGATCACAAAGTTAGAGGAGGAGTTTGGTAAGCAAGTCTAAATGTTACTGATATTAAAATCAAGTAGAAGACATAGGTTATAGCTGCCCGTTGGATGTGTAGTTTTTATGTAAAAACCTCATAGAAGAGATAACAGATAGAACAGTTAAGTTAATGCCATTATCAGCTATAATGTATTATTGCCTTAGTAATGCAATGTTTTATGGCTTTATCACTAGGAAGAAAATGTAAAATATTTTGTACCTGTGATTGTGTAAAACTGTTTTAAATATATATTAATTCAAATTCAAATTATGTCTATAAATGCAAAACATCTTTAAATATACCTTTTTCTTCAGAGGTTGAGGGTGGTAATATAATTCCACCTATCAGAGATGTATGTGCATCATATCAGTATGCTATAACCAAACATCTAGTCCGGCAGACTCAAAGAGCTATGGTTTACAACGACATACGTGGTTTGCTTCCTAAGGAGAATTTGAAACTGGTATGTGAATGCAAAGAGCACG
>NC_051408.1:30827810-30829350 GCF_015228065.2 Penaeus monodon
AAAAATGCACACATACACTCACTAATCACAATGTATTCCACGACAACAGACACAATGCTCACACAACACTACATTCAGCATGCACACCACAACAAATGCACAACTACAGTCACCACCAAATGCCACTCACACACACAAATATGCACAAATAAATGAACATAATGCACATGAAGTACATGCAAATGCAAACCAATCAAGGGTATCAAATGCAAAACACAATAACAAGACAAAACACCAAGCAAAGTAAGATACTATTCTGTAACTAACTATATCACTTCAATTGCAGCTCATCACTAGACACTGACAAAAGTGAATAACATACATAAATATAATTAAAATGAAATTGTACACTAAAACTAAATGCATTCAAACAAGCACATCAATGCACACAAATCATCACAATTAATGACCACATGGAAAACACAAATTTGCCATAAACCTTAGATTCAGGATGGACAAATGCCATGCCATGTCCACTAATACTTTTTAATGACATTATAATAATCATAAGTTAATTATGATACATACAGGAAGAATATTAATACCATTAAAAAAACAACAACGTTTTCCTGAAATAGACAGACATATTGTTAGAGGAAGGAAAGAGATCAAAATGATCAGAAGTGACAAGCATCAGTAGCGGATGTTTCACTATGTATAAGTTTCTTGCAAGTAGAAGAGGAAAAAGGGTTGTTGTTAGAAGCCAAGATGTATATTGACAACTTAAGTTTCCTGTCAGAGTCAGTGGGTGGAGAAATAGCTTTGGTGATAGGCCAGAATCTAGAAAAGTGTATTGACTCTTTAATGTTAGGAGTTCATAACAATAGATGACAAAAGAATTTCAGTACAGAAAAAATAATTTACAACACTTACATATCTACTTTCAAGAAACTGAATACTAATCACTATCTCCTAATTTTTCAGATGTCCTATTGGAGTGGATTTGACGGAAGATGTTCGTAGTCTGGGAATCAAAATTCAGAAATGGGTCAAATTTAGATGATGCTAATAGAATATTGTAATTTGTTATTCTTTTCCATAGTATGTTAAAAGAAATAGAAAGTTCATTTTAAAGAGCAAGATAAAAGGAATATTGATACTAACTGTTTTGTATTTTCTGAGGTAGATAATGAGAATTAACTATAAACTTCACATTTAAGTCAAACCAGATTTTGTGGTGTTTTTGCTGTTTATAATGAAAATGAATTGTTTTAAATATATTTTGTTTTATTTTCTTAAAATATTCTAGTGTTACTCCACAAAAGAAATTTGATATTTGAATAAAGTTACTGTTGTTATTCTCTGAGAGGAAATTGCATTGACCAGCTTGCAAAAATAATAGACAAAATAATACTTTTGAATATCTTTGCTCTGTTCATTGTTGGTGAAATAAACATAATAAAACATTAACTTGTACTACTTTTAGTGATTTTTGAAACGTGTCTGGAGGGGGGGGCGATCTACCACCCAAACATTATATTTTTTTATAGTCATTTACATCCTACAAATATTAAATGAATTTGAATCATTTGTATCTTGT
>NC_051408.1:30831397-30832191 GCF_015228065.2 Penaeus monodon
ACTCTTGGTAATCCCTATTTTAGTCCAATTACTTCCTCTCTACCCCTACCCCTCTTGCCATCTTCAGTGCCATTTTATCCTGAACTATATAACTTTTGATGTGGAGCACATTTAATTACCAGCTAATTTCACTACTATACCTTTCTATAGTGTCTAGCCCTAATTGGTTTAAGTAATAGTGACTAATGACAGTGTACCATCGACTTGTGAGTTGCTTTAAATAGGTATTTTTTTACTTCTTATACCGACAAATTTTCCTCAAATTGACACACAGGTGATCTTAGTTATAGCTGTTGAAGACAAAAGGCTAAATTGGATAATTGGATGGAAAGCAGAATATATTGTGTAGATCAAGGGCAGTCTAGATATTTTTTTAAATATTTGTAATAATTACTTCATACTTAAATTAATCCTGATTACTTATTTGACTAATCTGTTACATGTTTATTGTATCAGATACTGCTATTAGATTGTCTTGCCTGTAGTTATCTAACAAATGTACTCTGCAAGTATACTCCGGGGGTAAATTGTACAACTTTATTTATCTTCTCAACCTGTCACTCCTATGTTTGAAAATATCAAAGAAAAAACTAAACTTTGAGGTATGAAGAAAAAATTACAAGATACTCATCTAATTTATTCAACATGCAACCAACAGCAAACACACAAATGTTTGTATGACACAGTCCAATCTACTGAAAAAAGATGCCAGCAATACTCAGGCTTAAATTAATTCCCAACAGATATGACAAGTTACCAATAGGCAGTGGCAATGACCTTAAATGTTGTAAGAA
>NC_051408.1:30833442-30833542 GCF_015228065.2 Penaeus monodon
CAATTAATTCATTAGTACCCCCCTTTTCCCCCTTAAACTTCATATATTCTAAAAACATATTTAAATAATATATTTAGGAATATTTTAAAACCCCTTTATG
>NC_051408.1:30834165-30834350 GCF_015228065.2 Penaeus monodon
TCACTCAATTTCCCGGGAATCTATTTCATCATCCCCCTTGTTCCCTTAAAAATTATCTATCCTCCTAATAACGAACTTCTCCTTATATAAAAACAATTCTACAATACCCGTTCAAAACCCTTATAAACACCATCACAATGATCATATATAACTCTCATATATAAATCTATTTCGTAATAAATTTT
>NC_051408.1:30836086-30836177 GCF_015228065.2 Penaeus monodon
CATAACGCATGTATGCATGTACTCCCTGTGTCATCGGATTAATACTGCCATTATTTATACCTCATTACTGCTATCATACATACAGTATATT
>NC_051408.1:30836353-30836559 GCF_015228065.2 Penaeus monodon
ACTACTTATTACCTGCATGAATCTACAGAGAAAAATTACCATGCTAATATTCAAAAGCAAAACAAAATATGTTTTCTGTTCTCAACCTAGCACAGTACACAGATGTTAAAGTGTATAGATTGATATTTATTACAATAAAACCGTTAACATAAATTTGGCAAAGAAAAAAAAAAAATTATGGCACCAAACAAATGGTGCAAATATGT
>NC_051408.1:30837707-30839367 GCF_015228065.2 Penaeus monodon
TTGACTGCATTAATATAAATTTGCGGATGTGTTTACCAAAAAAACACATGCACATGCACATTTTCAGACTGATACCACCCTTGCAAAATGCTTTACATTTTAATGTGACTTCAAATATCCTTCTTTAAATTAAAATCTATGACAGGTTTCATAACGGTAATTTATTCAGCAATCCCTTTGAAGCTAGCCAAACATCAGTGGAGAGATAATGGAGATAGTGGGGGACTCTTGAAGAAACACCAATGAAATAAAAATATTCCAAATGCGAATCATATTCAACTGCAAATTTGTCTCATAAGATGTACTTCATAGGATATTGAAAAGAAACTGGTGATGCACACTGCACTTTAAGGATTAATAAAAATTGTCTGTAGATGTTTATAATTCAATACAGGGTTCCACTTTGTTCCACTTTTTCTTTCTAAAGACTAAAATAACAGTGAGAATAAATGCCTGTAAAAAGTAGCTTTGTGCTTGCCAAATCAGCATCAGGATCCTCCAGCATAATATGTTTGGGTGTAAGGAGATAGAGAGGAGAGGAATAACGCTATCAGAAGATGCAAATAAATACCATATCATCTGGTACTCAATCATTTGAGGGACAAAAACATGATAGGCATAGTGATCTCTGAATGTCTGGTGACTTCAATATTCTCATCCAGCACCAAGGGGGATATCCACTTGATGACAAATGGAAATGTTATGTGATCATGACATAAGTGGAAAGGAACTTATTAACAACTTATATTATATTTGTCATTAATTGTAACATTAAGAAGTATACAATATTAGTTGTCATGGCTTTCTATTACCTGTAAGACATTAATATCTATATTCCATTCTCCTTAAAGGAATTTCAAAAAGAATCAATTTCTGACCACAATCTTATGATTTCTTTTTGGAATACAATTATCTCCACCTCCCTCAGTCATAATTGACTTATAAATTAATCATTTTGTGTTAAATATTTGTAAAAGTATAAAGAATAAAATTAGGTATAGTCTTTTCTCTTAACTATTCCTTATAAAGATAGACATACACTATTGCCTTATAATTATTCACAACTTAACTTAAATGGATATCATATCTTGTGCATTTTTACCCAATCATGCTGGTTGCATCTATTCTTGCCATGACACACAACGTTTATATGCTCGGCGGCATGTATTCATGCAATTCCTGGTTCTGCCTGCTCTATATTGTGCATGTTAAACAGTAGTTGGTTTGTTTTGGTCAACTATACTCAGTGAGGAGGTACAGCCATCCAAAGCAGGTTTAGTCTCTTTTAAACCTCTTTATTGGATGACATATATGTAGTGTATATGCTGTGGCTACTGCCACAGACAGAAAGAAAAACATATTTTCCATGCCCCTGTGCAGCAAGACAAAGTTCTCTTCACAGGGCTAACAGCCATTATATGTCCTATTATAATTAAGTTTATTAGAATTGTTTGTTTTAAGATGTGTGTGTATGTGCACAAACAGAATGAAAGAATGCAAAAAATTTTATATCCATCTTTAGTTAAAAATACACTAATTTTGGCTGCATAGTAAGTGAAAACTAATTATTACTTTTATTTATTGCTTGTGCAAGAAAATATTCAGCACTTGCTAAAACTATTTTTTTTAAGTTTAATTAACAGAAAACCTGCAAAAACTG
>NC_051408.1:30839404-30840639 GCF_015228065.2 Penaeus monodon
GAGAATACTTAAATTCTTAGAGCATGTTACCTGTTGTTCTTATCAGATATATCTAAATCAGAGATAAACCCATATGAATATTTTCTGTAATATTTAAGAAAGGAATTTCTTTTCCCATGTTTATATGACAATCTCATACTTCTGTCTTCACCTGCCTTTGAGGAAGACTTGGTTGTTTTGGACAACAGGAAAAAAGAACCATTGCTTTCAGATATTTAAATCTAAAAATTTAAACTTTATGGGCTACTGATATACTGTGATGCCTTGATATGCTGTCTTTACTTTACTAGATTACCAATTTTTGTATTTTAAGGATCTTAAATGTTTCCACGGCTTAATATAAAACTTATTCAGTCTAAATCTGCTAGTTACATTATATCATGTATGACTTGTAAACTACCTTTTCTAGGAGATACTTTTTACTATGACATGTCTTTTGTTACCTTAAAATTTCAAGATGGGAAAAGTTCTAAAATAACGGGCAAATACCATATACTGAGTATTTTCGTAAATAAAAAATATACTTTTTACTCACAAATTACAAATAGCTCATGGTTTCCTAAATGCCAAATCTCATATATTTTTAGTCATTTTTCTTTAAGTCAACAATCATGATTAAGTTTCTTTTTACGAGAATGAACAGTTATCTCCTCTATGTAAGGACTGAGGCAGGAATTTCAAGGAAAAGAACAAAATAATACTTCACTGCTTACTGTTCTTTGCCAGAAAAAATAATAAAAGTAAAAGTAAAAAAGTAAAAGGCATAGCATGTGGTCTATCTGAATCATTATAAACAAAAAATATGCTGATGAGCTGAGACGGTTATGAGTTTCCTACACTTCCTAATATCATGCTTATTATAATCATTATAATCTTGCTTGATCAGACCTCTGGCTCATCTTTTCCACAAATTTCCTGATGGTTCACAGCTGTAAAGTTATAAAGCAAAGCAAGCTTTTCAGATCAGAAAACTGAATTAGTAGGGGAAATGGATATGATTTTTTTCACATATTCTCTCAAACCACTTTTGCACTGCATAATCATCCAAACATTACAGAAAGGGTTTTCATTTCCTAGACACTAACATTATGCTTATATGCTAAGGTGGCTGACTGGCTCATCCACTTTGGAAAATGTGATTAAAAAATATTTCCTGAAGCCAAAATCATACCTTATGATAAATGCATCCAAATTACACATGCAACAAATATATTTTTAACATCTTGAAATTCTAT
>NC_051408.1:30840733-30841112 GCF_015228065.2 Penaeus monodon
CTTTCAACTAATAAAGAAACTTCAGGTTCACTTGATTCCCTTTTGGCATCAAGATCATGCACCTGCTCAGTCTACATCTATCTTCAACTAATAACTAGAAACCTACATCACCCATATACTAACTGCATTCACACATTCCTTTATATCTAAATGTCTAGTATATGTTTAGAAATATTGAAAAATTGTGTTGTTAATATTTCCCTTTTCTCTTTATTTATTTCTGTTAAATCAGTTTTGTATAATGGTGAGATTTAGGAAAGAAGAAATCTGCAAAAGACATTTTTGCTTCCTTTCCACAAACACAGTAATATTTTCAAATATATATTTACAAAATGTGTACAAAGTTTGTAAGATTGTCTAACGTTGATTTAGTCACTTG
>NC_051408.1:30842126-30843845 GCF_015228065.2 Penaeus monodon
TTAATTTCTTTAATTAATCACCATATTCTAGTATGTGCATAAGAGAAGTTCTGAAGTGTTCTAGAATTTGTATAACCATCTGCTGGCTTGAAATCAATATATTATTAAATGTTCAACTTCATAATGATGTTGGCAACATATACTGCACTGCGAATAATTCACACAATAATACAAGACTAAAGTTGTGAATACGACATCAACAAACTGTCTGAACTAAAACTTGAAGAAAACAAGTTGCATCTTTTAACTGCACAATCACATCACAAATAACAGTGTAATATCCACAGCCATAAAAGCAGGATGGTTACTCTAAAGCTGTCTATCTCACAACCACAGATTCAACTTTGGTTTTCAAGATAACACTAAGGCCTCCAAGTTCAACTTGTACACAATAAAAAAAAACTCTCTCTTGTCCAGATACCCAAAACAATAAAAAGCTTACTACATATATGACTACAGTATATACTTGAGGTAGTAACAAAAAATGCAGTCAGCTGTTACATGTTTCTATATTAGGTTGTTAGTAATATATTTTAGAACTTTTAACAACTTAACAAAACATTAACTTTGAACTTTCTTTATATCCTTATATTCACAATTTCCCACTTTACATAGATAATTTAGTAGACTTTAATCACTTAGCAAATAAAAGAACTAGCAACAATTACCCGACACTTAGGATCTGACCTTTTTTTTTTCCATGCATTTCAAATATCATATTCATGTGAGTCAGCATATGCTAAATTCTTGGAGAAGCCACTATCTGTACCACAGCTAAGTAGATAAAAGGTCCAAAACATAGCCATTTTAGAACAGGTGACAATATTGTTTTCAATTCTACATTACCACTTCTGTGTCATGAACAAAATAATGACACAACACAGAAATAAATTAGACTGGAAATGATACATAGAAAACACCTAGAATAAGGCTGTATAGATCAAGGGAATTTCTTTTTAGTATATACATGTCTGCTGGTTAACATTTTGTCCCACTGTTGTCAATGGGATAATAACAGGTATAAAACATACACAACAGCAATTTTCCATATAATGCTTACAATCATAGGACATTAACAGAGTCTAGGTAAAAAGATTAATGTCTAGTAATGGCAATGCTATCCAGGTGTAGTAACCTTGGATGTGCAGTAGTTACGAGTTGATAACTCTTGTCAGTATACTTTTACTTCCCCTGCATAAACTATGTATAGACTGTATACAGTCTATATTTAGAGCTTAATCAGTTCCTACAAAAACTACTTTGTAATATATGCTTTATATATCACAATGATGCTTTAAATTCATTAAAATGTTCGTTCCCAATTTCCAATGATTTTTACATAGAAGAACATGTATAAATTGTGATCAGAGATATGAACCTATCAACTACTTAACTATGGAAACGGGGTATGGATTCTCTGTTAGCTGACTTTATTGTCTTTAATAAAATTTCTAAAAATCACTCATATTCTGAAAAACAGACAAAAGTAAATTAATTATCCAATCCATATTCTACAGTTTCTAATCACTCTTGAGTATTATTGTTACCAAATTTACCATACATTCAATCTGCTATTTCTATTTTTTTTTGTAAATAATATTCCCTTTTTCATCTCTATACTCATTCCTTCTTTCCCTTTCTCTTTCCTTGCATCTTTGTAGAAGACCCTGTAAAGATAAAAAACACTTTTATAAACAAGGCTACTATATGCCTGCACAT
>NC_051408.1:30843896-30844010 GCF_015228065.2 Penaeus monodon
CGGGGAAATAAAATTTTTTAAAGGGGAAAAAACTTTGGGGAAAAAATTTGATAAAAAAGGAACACCAAATTTTTTAGGAATTAAGGCCCGTAAAAAGAAAAAAAATTTTCAAAA
>NC_051408.1:30844505-30844579 GCF_015228065.2 Penaeus monodon
AAAAAACGTTCCCCCCCCCCCCATAGCCTTTCTTTTTTTTTTTTTTGTCCTCTTCTATTCTTTTCCCCTTCTTC
>NC_051408.1:30848068-30849345 GCF_015228065.2 Penaeus monodon
CCCTTCCAGCCATTACCCTTTCTCTACATATGTATCCTTTTTTCAACATTATTTGCTTTTTAGTCTACTTTACATACCATATATTTGTGTATTACTTCTTATTGTTTCGAAATAATTACTTCCCAAGGACATATTTACCTCAATAAATCAGTTTCCTATATAATCATTACTTTTTTTTACTTACCCCAAATCATGTTATGCAGTCTGGGTCCTAAATGAACAAAAAGGAGATTGGGCAACAGTAGTGCAGCGAGGAAAATGGTTCGGCCTTTCATATCCAGAACCTCAAACACGGGATACACCCAGAAACCAGCTGCATATGCAATGTAGCAAATCCTGAAATAAAAAATCATTAGTTGCTATTAATTTGCATGGATTAATTGGGTTATCACTACTACTTTCAACCACAGAGAGATTGCCACCAAGAGTATTTTCTGAAATAAGATGGCTGATTAGGAAGAGAAGACCTATATTTGTAGTAGTGTTGCAATACAGGACAGGTAATATCAGATGTAATAACTCTGGAAATACTGCATATACTCATGCAAAATTCACCTGTTGTTGATAAGCATATTACCTTTCTTACAAATTTCTTCTAGTTGCTCCCACCCTAATGAACTGTAAGACGGCATCCTAAACTTACCATGACAGATAGAGAAAGTATGCCACTAGAATAGGATAATACATCTTCATCCCCTTTTGGAAACAGTGGCACACTGAGTATAATTCTGCGATGGCACCAACGGCTGGAAGCGTGTGCATAATATGGTTCAACCACCCTGGGAACCATGAGTCGAGAGATGCAGGAAAGATGAGCTCACGATCAACGGCATACAGTGCCCAGAATATGCAAGACACAAACTGTGGAAACAATAATCATAACAGTGTTGCTTCCTACTGGGAAACTCTTGTTTTAAACACAGATATTTTTACTCTAGTGTGGCTCTGCCATTTTCTTTCTTTTGATTTACATAATCAACTAAAGAAGTTGATTCTAGAATAACTTTTATACATGAAATATATATAAACAAATAAACAAAACTACTACTGTGTAATGCATGCTGTTGCTACAGCAAGAAAATTTAAATGATCATAAAGACAATTATCATCTTTTAAAGAATATGCAAAGAGACTGGCAATTACATTCTGTAACTCAACGAAGATTAATCATTTATGTTCAAATAATTTTAACCTTCATAGGCACATAGACCCTTTTTTTACTCTTCTTTTTTAACAAAGACTTCTGCTCTTAACTTTTATCCTGAAGTTTCAATGCC
>NC_051408.1:30849374-30849442 GCF_015228065.2 Penaeus monodon
AAAGTTCTTTCTTTTAGAGAAAAAAGTATGCTACACTTATAGCAACTGCCATTTAGGGGTTATTATAC
>NC_051408.1:30849479-30849576 GCF_015228065.2 Penaeus monodon
TGTATGATGGAATATTTTAACTGAAATTTCTAGAGGCTATCCTCACTAAATAAATATATATTCTTAAAATGGGGTAAGCCTCCTACATTTCCTCATA
>NC_051408.1:30849735-30851026 GCF_015228065.2 Penaeus monodon
TGACACCTAGATCTAATGGGTTCATGAAACTATTTTATTAAATGTGATCATAGACATCAGAACATCAATGATAAATTAAGTGCTCCATCATCAAAAAAATATTTCATATAATGATTTAGAAATAATTAGATCTTCAAGTAAACATTGTCCTCACATCACTCTGGAAAGGGTTGATGTGAATAAAAATAAAATCTTAAATAAATGCCAAACTTTCCATATATATCCCTTACCACTCCCATTGGCAATACTAGAGATGTGAAGAGCCAATCACGTAGCCTCTGCAGCAAACTTCTTCGTGCATACACTGGTGATTCTGAGCCTATGAAGTCGTTCAGAACACATAGTCCAAAGAAGCCACATTGCAGAAGCTGTAACATGGGAATACTTTTACATTTTGTTGAACAAATGTTCATTTCTAAAAAATGACTTATAATCTAACAGTGAAATTAATCTTCGTGAAACATAGTAATGATAATCATACTGATCAACTGTTTCATTAATTAATAAATACATTAATAAAATATTGTCCATCTCTATTATGGATATCCTTACCAAGTCAAGATGTGTAAGATATTTATATCTTCCACCAATACTGTTTCTATGTAATTCTGCTCTTGAACCAGGTGGGGCCTTATTATAGGTATCATAATAAATACCATACAAATACAGAGTCACTAACGACACATGAAAAACTGAAATCTTACTGCTCATGTTTAGGAGTTAAACTCTTCCTGAAATATATAATAATTTCTAAAGCTACTGAACTGATTGTTAGAAACACGTAAGAGCCTTCACCCACTGAACCAAGCTTCAAGCACTTTCACCAGATGAAACATTGCAAATTGGAAAGTGTTTTCTCCACCATGCTTATCAGAAACCTAATCTTTGATGATTGAACTGATAAACCTCATTTGATTTTAAAAAATGACTTATCTAACAAAATGTGCAAGTACAGTAGCATGCATAGCATCTTTAGAAAATGACTAAAAATAAATGCAGTGTGAGGCGTAATCCAAAACACTGTTTTTATATATTATAGTGATGTACTTTAATTTCTAGTTTGAAGAAAAAGGTAGCACAGCTAGTATCACGAAAAAAAAACCCTATGCAGTTCCCAGGAAATCTTATTTTACTTAATCTCCTTCTTCTATAAACAAATAACCAATCCTCAATAATTCCTCACACAAGTAATCATTAATCCCTGTGCCTTAAACAGACTCAAAGTCCAGCTATAACTATGGGTTGACATCCTAAATGGATCCTAAGAAAACAAATATTCTATGATACTAAT
>NC_051408.1:30851053-30851264 GCF_015228065.2 Penaeus monodon
AGATATTAAAAACTTCATCATGAAACAAAACTTGAAAGTAAGATAGTTATAAGATATCCTGATAACAATCTTGAGTTTAAAGGTGAAAGGTTTGTGCCTTATCTCTATAATAACTTTCCCTTATCTACACTAAGACGCCACACCTATACTACTCTTGGTAATGTTGTGAATTATTTATATCTGCACTGGGTATGAGCATAGATATGGAAAA
>NC_051408.1:30851850-30852065 GCF_015228065.2 Penaeus monodon
ATACCAATAAAGAGTAATACACAGAACAAAAGAATGAAACACACTAATAATGAATCAGAAGATATCAAGGTACTTCTACAACAGGCAGCATCACCCCGTCTTGCTAAAAATCATCATTGGCAAATGCCAAGCTACGCACCATTTCTTTGCCATCACTTACTGCAAACATTAACACGGCGTTTCATTTTTTCTTATTCTGGTTTCTTTTTAAATTA
>NC_051408.1:30852364-30852779 GCF_015228065.2 Penaeus monodon
TTTATCTTTTTAAGATCCTTGTTAGATACGTTGCCAAGGTTTAACAGATTTTTTTTTCTTTTAAGCATTACTGAATGATGATTTCTTCCCTTCTTTAAGTCCATACCAACTTTCACTGGCTAAGCAATGGCAGACCATTTTTCTCTACTAGAAATTAAATATAACACTAAACTGCAACATTTTAACAACATAATATTTATGGTTCTTCATTCAAAATATATTTGAAGAAAATTAAATCCCACGTAATGTTCACTAAAGTTTTGCCTTATTAATTTGTTTTACACAAAGATGCACCAAAACTAGGAACTCACTAAAGTAAATTATTTGGGCCTCCCCCCTCTTCACCATTTACCCTAGCCTTGAGTTTTCAGGATAAGTCTTTCTATTTTCATTACACTAGTATTGTTTTTAACAT
>NC_051408.1:30854738-30855363 GCF_015228065.2 Penaeus monodon
TGTGATGTAAATGTGAGAGGGATGTGATGATGTGATATATCAAATACTAAAAAAAAATCTGGAAAAATCAAAAATTTTCCAAATTTAAATTTTCCTTTTAAAAGATTTAAAAAAAAAACATTACTCACAGCATTCAGGAAGGTTAAGAACTTAAGACGACCCCCAAACTGTCGGTAGGCAAAATCCAAAGTTGGAGAGGAAGGGGGCCTCAATTTCGTAACTTTTGGGAAATTTCCTGCATTTTTCAGAAATACCAAAGGTAAAACGATGATTTTACACTCATTTTTTAAGTTTGTTTTGCTGTTGTCCAGGAACTGATGATTTAAGATACAAAGAACGTTAAGAGGTGAGGAACATTAAATGCATAATGAGATCACATCTTTCAGAACACAAAGCATACATAAGAAGTATTAAATTAAGCAAGCACAATAAAAGGTAATTAAGTGTAGAAACATTCTGATTATGGTTTTAAATCATAACATTGTCTCAAGCCTGACAACAAAGCATTCCACTGTCTCTTGTAGCTAGATGTTAACCAAATCCACGACACAGTACAATAATTGAAATGGGGATGAGTAAAAACGTTGAGTCATTGGATATAACTACTATGTATATGTAATTTATA
>NC_051408.1:30855392-30855910 GCF_015228065.2 Penaeus monodon
CTCTGGATCTTATTCAAAAAAATTAATATAAAGCATATATGTTTTTAAAAAATGAAAAGAACTCTTTAAAAACCCATTTGTTTTCTCTTTGTATTGTAAATTAAAAAATTTAAAAAATTTGGTAGACTGTCAAAAAACAAATAATTTTTTACACAGACGGGTATGCAGCGTCGCAAGGCTTCATTTGGTAGCCTTTTCCCCTAAGTATCAGAATCATATGACTTTATCTCTCTCACAGTATCAAAAGACCAAAACCCCTTTCTTTAAAATGCTGATGCAGAAAAGGGGGTTTTTCACAAATGATCAAAAAAAAATTTAAGGGCTTTTTTTTAAAAAAAAAAATTTTTTTTTAAAAATTTAAAAGTTTTAAAATGTTGAGTAAATCCACAAACACGTATCTCAAAAAGAAAAAAGTAAGTCAAGGTTACTTTTTTTTTAAACTTCTGGTTGCGTAAATACTCACATAACTTCGAGATGGAAATAAAAGGGGTTTTTTTAGACTAGATACAGTACCATAT
>NC_051408.1:30856269-30856425 GCF_015228065.2 Penaeus monodon
ACCCTTACCTATCAGTAACAGTTCTACCTAGCCATACTAAAAATGGAATAACCCCCTCACTATAATATACTTTTATCATCACCACCTTTATTATCAAAATAATGATAACAAAAACCCAAAAATAAAACAATTGTTTTTTATTTTTGTTGCCAAATG
>NC_051408.1:30857192-30857766 GCF_015228065.2 Penaeus monodon
ATTCAAACAATTACAAGATGGTAAGACTGAAAAATTTAACTTTTTTTTGTGAAAGCAGCCCTTATTAAAAATTTCCCTTTTCATATTAACCAAATCAAAAAGGAGCCCCCAATCCCCATATGACCATTCAGGATGCACTAGAGCAGCTGTTTAAGGAAAAATAGAAGCGAAAACATGAAAGTAACCCCCTCCTAATCTCTGCTGCGTATAAAAAAAGGTAAGGGGGGCAAAAAAAAAAGGGGTTTTTTAAGCCAATTCTCAAGGGCTTTTTAGCGCAAAAACTTAGAGAAAGGGATTATCCACTGTTTCAAAGAACAACCTAGTGTGGGGGAAAAGAAGGATAGGACAGCTTTTAAACTCTTTTGTGAAATTTAATGTCAATTCTGTAACTACCAACTTGTAAAAATCAAAAAATTAATCAAAAAAAAAATGAATTAAAACAATGATCATTCGCTCATTTACAGAGAATTCATTCTTTAATGCTCCCCCTTTTCCTTTTCCAAACAATAATATTGTGATTTTTTTTTTCACGGAAAAGGATAGCAAGCATTTTATCCCTCATGCTAGAATATGT
>NC_051408.1:30858269-30859519 GCF_015228065.2 Penaeus monodon
ATATACTTTTAAAATTACAAATAATAAAATTTTTTAAAAAATTTAAAAAAGGTTAAGCAAAAGAACATTAGAGGTTAATGACAAATTTTAGGCAAAAAAAAGTTTTCAATAAAAAGAAGTTTTAAAACCATGTATTTTGTATTCATTTGAACTTTTGCTTTGAATTTTGACTGAAACATAGACTTTTACAAGTAATATATTTACTCTAAATTAAAACCCCTTATTAAAAAAAATTTTTCAATTTACATTACTGATGTTTACTAAAAAACCTATTCAGGGATAAAAAAAAACAATCTCACTGCAATTAAATTTAATTTTTCCCCAAAACTCCTGCTATTTTTAGTTATTGCTAGACCTTTCTTTGAGATTAAAAATAAAATGTACCTAAAACATGGATGTTAACCCATCCCACCGGGAAAAATGTTATGCTTTTTGCGTATTCTTTGAAAAAGGTATCAAAACACACTGTCTCCACAAGGCTCGCCACCAAGGTTTTTTTTCCCCTTCCTTAAATTTTTCAGGTAAACGGTGAAAAGGGAGACAAGCATTGTAAAAACCATCTATGTGTACCACATCAAAAAATTAAACCTTTTTGGCATGGTTTTTTCCATACTAGCCATCCGCACAGCACGATTTTAAGGGATACAAAAATATTTACATTTTTGGCTATCACCCAAATAATTACAGTTTTATCAGTACGGGAGTCCAGTGTAGTTTTTGCATAAATGTGTTTTTCCCCCAAAGACAATCATAACCAAATTATCAAGAGGTTAACTTGCATAATTTCAAAAAAAAACCAAAGATATACCCTTATGTACACTCTAGTACCCAGCCCAGTTTGAACCTCCCCCTTTGTACTAGGATTTTTCCCATGTTTCATGATATGCTACGTCCCCAAACCCAAAAATAACTGGACAATGAACCCTCAATTTTTTATGAGGTCTTTAGTTTTTCCCCAAAAGGTTTTTAGCGACAGGAATAGGCCCTTTGGCAGATTCCTGCAACCTAGCGCTGTCGTCGCCCCCCATGAAACCAGATAAAAGGCCATCATATTTTGATGCAAGACCCAGGTTTGCAAAAACAACTAAAACTAATTTTTTTAGTTTTTTACAATCTTTACTTTATATTTCTCTCTCCCCAGCCTATCATATAATTACCAACTAAGAGCCAACAGATGGGGAGATTTTCGAGTTTTTCCCTTTATAGCCATTGCATCCTCCAAATTAAAATGAGGTCTATATCCATAAAGC
>NC_051408.1:30859561-30861119 GCF_015228065.2 Penaeus monodon
GGTAGAATCCATGCTATTAGCACAAAACCTCCACCAAACAGTTAGATGTTCAGCGTAAAACACCCTTTTCCAGAACAAGAGAAAAGGCACACCAAGGGGGAGATTTCACAGATTAGGGGCAAGCAACAAAAAAAGTGCTTATAAAGGGGGCGAAGAAATCATAAAGTCTGGAAACCCCGTTATTGTTTTTACAGTTGTCAAACTTTTACGAAGGGCCCCCTTTTAAATGCCAAAAGGGTTTTAAAAATGTTTTTTCTTCTTGATTTTGGACTCATTTTAAAAAAAAAAAAAGTATCAGTGAAGTATCATATCATTGTTTTGGATAATGTAAGTATGTGATATTTTAAAGTATGGTTCAAGAACTGAAAAGTTTTTTTGCCCAACATGGGAATGCGGTAAAGAATGGGTCAATCAATACATTTTATCATTATGTTCAAAAATCCTCTACATTTTAAAAAAGGGTCATTTATGTGTGGGGCAATTGAAAAAGAGTGTCGCGACAGGCGCGTAAAACTACAAGAGAACGGAAATTAGTCACCAACCTACAATAACCCCTTAAAAGCAAACAGAAAAAAAAATTATCAATAAGGCACCAAACCCCATAAATAATTCTAGGCAGTGTTTTGGGTTAAGAACTAAGTCTCGGGGAAGTATGTTTGATATTTCTAATGCGGGCACATGGATGGCGACTTTCATGCAGCCCCGGTATTTCCGCGTCAAGAAATTCAGATTTTTAAAACCCTTTCCGCCCATCGCCCAAAAAGCGATTCATATTTTGAGCCCTGAGGGGGCTTACATCAAATATAGCCATAGAATGCCCCGAAGATGGGATGTAAGTAAAGTCTGAAAAAAACTCCTCTGCAGTTCGCGCTGCGGCAAACCCGGGCCCCCAGAAAATGCCGTCGAGGTGGGGGAACTGAGGAATTGGCCGCCCTTCGAGCTGGCCCTAGGCTCGGGAATGCTGACGGTGTTCGATGGCCCGACACGGCCCCCACCTTAGGGAAACATTTATAGGCTCGGGGCATGCACAAGCCCAGGACTACCGGTCGCTCCCGCAAAAATTGGGGGACGTACGAGTCGGGGAGGCCGAGGGGCAGATCCCCGGACTCACTTTTAAAAATTTATTCTCCCATCATTACACGCAAAATAGAGAAACAATAGCTTCGTTTGCGAATTGTGGGGGCCCCGGTGATGAGGAAGGGAAAATTTTGGGGAGGGGCGACCGTTTTCTTCTTTTCCCCGGTGATATGAAACCGGGACCCCGGACTCCGTGCTTTAGTGGGTGACGGAGTATGGGTCCCCCGAGGAGGAAGGAAATGAACCCTGCATGGACGGGCTACGCGATTTATTCACGATAATTGCCAGAAAAAAACTTGGGGAAATAGGCGTTAATAAAAAGTCAGTAGATCAGAATAAAAATCTGCCAAAAACATATTTAAAGAGTTTTTATACGCATGGGAATAAAAAAGGGCATGCAGGATAGAGAATTAGCTTGCACAGATATGACATACATTCACACCATAAGCATGCGGTGCCCACACACACATATGGTGTTGAA
>NC_051408.1:30861294-30861769 GCF_015228065.2 Penaeus monodon
CAGAGTGTTTTTTTCACAGCAACACCAGGCCATGCAAAAAATTTAAACCCCAAGCATCACAAAACAGGCGCCCCATTTACGAAAACCACTCTATATCGACTGCCTTCCCTCCATGCTAGATTTTAAAGGTAAAGGTTTTGGCGGTTCCGACGGAGCTGCAGGAGGGGTGAGGGGGGCATGTGAAAAAAAATCGACTCTTCAAAACCGCTAGACGTTTATCGACCTTCGGGGGGGGTTTGAAAGGAACCTGAAATGGGAAACTCTTTTCCATTCGTGAGAGTGGCACCGTGGTAGGCGGGAAAATCTATAAGGGGGCCACGCCCGGTTGCGAGTGGGATGGGTGCCATATAAAAAAATAGAAGGTACGCCCCAAAGGGGGCGGGGCTGCAGTATTCCCCAGTACGTGTGTGGGCTCGAAACATTGACGTTTGTCAGCTGAACACTCTGGCTGCCGGAAGACACACAATGGTCTGGC
>NC_051408.1:30862009-30862931 GCF_015228065.2 Penaeus monodon
AAAAAAACCAAAAGTTATTTCGTCTTTGACGTGTGCACCCTTAAGCAATGCCAGCGAGGGCCCCAAGTTCGCCATGCCGATATCCTTTCGACGCCAAAAAGGGGGTGAAAAAAAATCGAAATGAAATAAGGGGTGAGCCGGGGCGCAGCTGTTTGCCCCCACACACAACTGATGCTGTTTGGGGATTTGAAAAAAATGGGATATAAGCCTTACACATTTCTAATTGGAACTAATGTCTGGGGTTTTTTTTTTTTCAACAGTTGCTTTTCAGTGAAAGGTAGTGAAAAAAAATGGTTTCATGATAAAAAAAAAAGTTTTAGGGCTCCCACCCTCCCTGAAAAATTCTCGGGTTCAATTTATGGAAAGTTAATGATACTTTTTATATAACTATTGCGCTAAGTTTTAAATTTATTAGTTTATGCCAAATTTCCAAAAAACGTACATTTGCCAAAAATTTGTTTTACCCAAAATTTTATAGGGCAGCCTTTAACCACAAAAAGGGGCTTATATTCCCCCAAATGCTAAATGCAGTCTTTTGGATTCGTTGTATATTTTTGAACGAAAATATTGCCGTGTACTATTGTTTAATAATTTTAATTAAATGGGGCTATCATTTATTCTATTTTTTCCCCCTTTCCTTTAAACTTTGGAAAATGTAAGTAATACGTATTTTCTGCCAATTCCGATAACTTGGAGTACCTACAGATTTTTTAAAATACACAAAATGACTTGCATTATGAGCCTTCTCTGTGCCACTCTGATTAATTAGCCTTAGGGACAAAAGGGAACCCTAGCTATATTTTCTTTCCCCTTTTTTAAAGGATATATGGTAACCTCTAGATTCTTCATGGCAAGCCTCTAAAAATAATCCCTTAAAAATATGTTGGGATACACACCGAACAGTTTATAATGGGGTAACATA
>NC_051408.1:30863333-30863921 GCF_015228065.2 Penaeus monodon
ACTCTGGTTTGTATGCTTTTTATCTGCATATATATGTAGTGTGTGTATATCGTATATCTTAGCCGACAAACCCCCTAACCTTTACGCCAGTGACGGCATATTCGTCCCGGTGGAATACCCCCATAAAAAAAACGTTTTTTTTGAATTTTCAATTTTCGTGATGTCAGTGACTGAAGTGCCCGGGCCCTGACGTAGTCAGGCGTCTTTAATGCCAAATTTACCGATTTTGGGCACATTTGGAGTGACCCGAAGGCTAAAAAAAACAAAGAACCAAAGGAACCAAAAATTTTTTTCTATAACCTGGATATAGCAAAACTAATTCCTGGCGATTCACAGGGTTTTTTGGGGTACAAAATGAGACGAGTTCTAATTGAGGTTTCCGAGGGCTCCCGCAGCAGGTAGAGATACGAAGGATTTTTGGTGTGTGTGTGGTATATAATTATGTATTGTGTATCCCACACAAACAAAATACGTGTGTGAAAAATGTGTGCGTGTGTGTGTGAAAATATACATTATTGTATAATAATTTGTGTGTGTGCAACATACGTACATAATTTATTGTAAACACACAATGGTTTTTTGGGGTGG
>NC_051408.1:30867513-30869594 GCF_015228065.2 Penaeus monodon
AAAAAACATTTGGGGGAAAATTTAAAAGAATGATGATAATGTAAAAAATAATGAAAAAAAATAAGAAAGAAATAAAGGCAATAACACAAAAATTAAAACAGTAAATAGAAATAAAAAGAACATTATCAGCTGGCCCCAGAAACCCCTAACCAGGGTTCCCGAAAAACAGTACCGTCCGTTGCAGTCAAAGTTAGGCTTTTGGGGATAAAGCTATGGTTGGGGTCAAGAAACGTGAAAAAGGGGGGCGGGAGCGAACCCGACAGGCATTTTAGCTCTTTCGGTGTTAACGATGGGTTACGAGGTCCTGGGCTCAGTGATTTTTATCGTATAGACTTGCTTTTCGGCGTTTTTGTTCGCATGTATGTCGGGGGACTGTACCCTTTCGTACTCGACCGAAGGTTTTTGTGCACAGCCAACGTTGGATTTGCATCCCCGCTTTTGATTAGTTTACCTGTTTTTGCTTCCCGCTTTTTTAAGAAACAATGAGCTTTTTTTTAAAGTTATATTGATTATTGTGGTTACACGGTCCTTTAACAATTAAGTAATATGATTAAACTGTAAAGTTAAAATTTTTTTCTGCTCTACGAAATGATTTAATAAGCACAAGATTTTGTTGGTGATTTGTGTAAACTTCACACACGGTAGCCGATTGGTCCGCCTAACTGTGTACTCGTATCACATCTGCCAAATGATTTTGACACCGTCGTCTAAAAGTTGTGACAAAATTTCAGGGTTCAGCTAATGATTAAAGTGCAATTTTTCAAATTTTTTTGGATGGATTCTATCCTGTTATTTATACTTTTTTAATTAAACTATGTAAAATTCCCTTAAAGAAAAGTTAGCAAGTGTAACAGGAACAATTAAGATTAGTCAGAGGCTAGCAGGCTGCATTAGCCCTTAAAGTTTCAAAAATTTTTCCCTAAGCATTTTGTTACTTTTTTCGTCTTCGACAAAGGTAACATACACATCTTTTAGTGGGAAAGCCCTCAAATACTGAAAAGAAACGAATTATCACCAAAAATTCCAGTGATATATTGCAAAAGTAAGGTGATTAAAACAATTATCCCGAACTGCTTAGATTTTAGTAGGCAAATACATATCCTCAGCTTCCGCCAACTGAAAATGTTGAAAGATTCTTTTTCTAATGGGATAAAGAACGACAACACAATTCTTCATAAAAAATTTAAAGAAAGGTGGATAGTTGTCTTGAGGTTAAAAATGGAAAATAAATTTGCTACAAAGATGAGAAAATTCTTTTCCCAAAACTTTCTGCATGCAAAGATATTGAACCTTTTTTGCATTTATCTTACTCATTTCCCCTTTTTCCCCATTTCGCTTTTTTTTCTTTCTCCTCCTCCTTTATTTTTCCTTTCCCACTTTTTTGGCTTTAAGGACTGCTTTTATGCCCTCGCCTGTCAAGGTGACGAGAATGTTTTTCTGCAGTCAGGGTTTGGCCTCGGGGGGTGCGCTCCCTTTTTTTCGCATTTTATCCGATTTCTTCCCTCATTGCTTATTTTATCACGTTCTTTTATTTTCTAATCATTATATTTTAATCATTACTGGTAATAAATATCGGCAAAATTAGCATTATGAATATATTTGTTTATTATCAGTATTTTTGGGTTTTGTACAATTGATTGGCATTATTTTACCTTATTGAGGCTACTATACTCAAATTGAAAAGAATTTAATTTTCATTTCTGCTTCGCATGTTGCAATCAAAACTATCATTACCTCCGCTGAACGAAGGTTTTGCCTAGAGTTACTGGTTGACAAATAAGTTGGTTTATACTTAGTTGATAAATTGTTGGGATGACTGCACAAAAAATTACTGCCGGATTGTATGAACATTTATGGATGGGTTGTTCATGGGGCTAGAGAAGGGAAATTCGATTTATTGGGAACTGGGTTGCACAAGAATTCTAAGATCAAATTAAAGGCGAGAGAAGAAAAAATTTCCCGATTGGAATTCTTTCGCAAATTTCAAGTATTCATTCTTTTCTTTCGCCCTGTTTTTTATCACCCTTAGAAATGTTTTCCAGAGCTGTCTTAATGTTATATGTATAAAATTTTGCAGTCAT
>NC_051408.1:30869927-30870067 GCF_015228065.2 Penaeus monodon
AATGGGGCTACTGTATGGGCTCCCAAGGTACACAAAACCCAATATTCCCTTAGACCCATTATTATCTATTGGAAAATTTTAAATTTTAATACTGCTAATTTCTGGGTTTCCCCTATTTTTCTTTTTAATTCCAAAATAAT
>NC_051408.1:30870741-30871307 GCF_015228065.2 Penaeus monodon
ATTAACTTTTTTTTTGTGAAAGCAGCACCATTATTTAAGAATTCTACCTTTTCATATTAACCAAATCAAAACAGGAGCCCCCAATGCCATACTGACCATGTCAGGATGCATCTAGAGTCAGCTGTTTAAGGGAAAAATCAGAAGCACAGAAAACATGAAAGTAACCCCCTCTCTAAGCTCTCTGCTGCAGTATAAAAAAAAGGTAATGGGGCTAAAAAAAAAGAGGCTTTAAGCCAACTTCTCAAGGGCTATTTAGCATGCATAACTTAGAGCAAGGTTGATCACACATGATTCAAAGACATCATCCTAGTGTTAGGGGGAAAGAAGTGATAGGACAGCATTTAACATCTGGTGTGAAATTAATGTCAATTCCTGTAACTACCAACTTGTAAAATCAACAAATTAATCAAACAGAAAATGAATTCAACAATGATCATTCTGCTTCAGTTACAGAGAATTCATTTCTTTAATGCTCTGCCCTTTTCTCTTTCTCCTAACAATAATGTTGTGATTTCTTTCACTGGCAAAGGATAGCAAGCATTTTATCCCTCATGCTAGAATATGCA
>NC_051408.1:30871887-30872378 GCF_015228065.2 Penaeus monodon
GGTTAAGCAAAAGAACATTAGAGGATTAATGACAAAGTTAGGCAACAAAAGTTTTCAATTAACTAAAGAAGTTTATACCATGTATTTTGTATTGCACTTGAACATTTGCTTTGAATATTGACTAGAAACATATGACATTTACAAGTATATATATCTTACTCTCAATTACACACCCTATATTCAAAAGAAATCTTTGCAAGTTACATTACTGATGATTAGCTAACATAACCTACTTCATGGATGAAAAAAATGCAATCTCACTGCAATTGCAATATATCTTTTACCCAAAACTCCTGCTACTTTCTAGATTATTGCTAGACCATTCTTTGAGATTAAAAAATAAAATGTACCTAATAACATGTGATGTTGACCCATGCCACCAGGAAAATGTTATGCTTATTGCAGTATTCTTTTGAGAAATGTATCTATAAACACACATGTCTCCACAAGTGCTCAGCCACCAAGTGATTTTTCCCTTCCTTGAATTTTCA
>NC_051408.1:30872505-30874688 GCF_015228065.2 Penaeus monodon
TGAGGATACAAAAATATTTACATTTTTGGCTATCACCCAAACTAATACAGTTTTATCAGTATCGGGAGTCCAGTGTAGTATTTGCATAAATTGTGTTTTTCACCCCAAGACAATACATAACCCATACATCTATCTAATGAGGTTCAACTTGCATAGATTTCAAACAAAACCAAAGATATATCCTTTATGTACACTCTAGTACCCAGTCCTAGCTTGAAACCTCCACCTTTGCTACTAGGATGTTTCCCGATGTTTCATGATATGCTACGTCACCAACCACATAAATAAGCTGAGACAATGAAGCCCTACAATCTTTTATGAGGTCTTTAGTATTTCCCCAAAAGTGTTATTAGCGACAGGATATGAGGTCCTGTGCAGATTCACTGCAACCTAGCAGCTGTCGTCGACCCCATGAAACCCAGATATGATGCCACTCATACTTGATGCAAAGATCCACGGATTGTCATAAACAACTATAAGCTAATTTTTTTATGTTCTTTACAATCATTACATTATATTTTCTCTCTCCCCTGAGCCTATTCTATATAATTACCAAACATAAGAGCCAACAGCATAGGGAGATTTTCGAGTCTTTCACTTATAGCCAATTGCACTCCTCCTAATTAAATGATGGTCTAATATCCACTCAAGCTAAAAATCAGCCAATTCACCATTAACAATAAAAAAAAATCAGGTAGAATCCATGCTATTAGCACAAAACCTCCACCAAACAGTTTAGATGTTCACGCGTAAAACACCCGTTCCAGACAAGAGCAACAGGCACACCAAGGCCGGAGATGTTCACAGATTAGAGGCAGAAGCAACAAAAAAGAGTGCTATATCAGAGGGCGAAGATCATACAAGCTCTGTGACAACCACCGTTACTTGTGTTTACAGTTGTCAAACTCTTACGAAGGGCGCCTGTCTAATGCCGAAATGGTTTAAAATGTTATTTCTTCTTTGATTTTGGACTCAATTAAAAAAAAAAGTATCAGTGAAGTAGTCATATCATGTGCTTTGGATAATGTAAGTATGTGATATATCAAAGTACTGGTTCAAGAACTGAAAAGTTATTGTTGACCAACACTGGGAATGCGGTAAAGATATGGGTCAATCAATACATTTTTATCATTATGTTCAAACATCACTCTACAGTTATAACGGTCATTTATGTTGATAGGCAATTGAAAAAGCAAGTGTCGCGACAGGCAGCGTAAAACTACAAGAGAACCGGAAGATTACGTCACCAAACCTACATATAACTCCTATAAAGCAAACAGAAAAAAGTATCAATAAGGCACCAAATCCCATAAATAATTCTAGTGCAGTGTATTGGTTAAGTAACTAAGTCTACAGGAAGTATGATTGATTAGTTCCTAATGCAGGCACACTGGATGGCCGACTTTCATGCAGCCCCGGTACTTACCGCGTCAAGAAATGTCAGATATTTAAACCTTCCGCCCATCGCCCAAAAAGCTGATTCATATTCTGAGCCCTGAGGAGGCTTGACATCATAATATAGCCCATAGACATAGCCCGCGAAGATGGCACTGTGAAGTAAAGTCTGAAAAATCTCCATCTCTGCAGTTCGACGCTGCGGCAACCGGCCCACAGAAAATGCCGTCGAGGTGGGGGAACTGAGGAATTGGCCGCCCTTCGAGCTGGCCCTAGGCTCGGCAATGCTGACGGTGTTCGATGGCCAGACACAAGGCCGCACCTTAGGGAATCATTTATAGGCTCGGGGTCATGCACAAGCCCGAGGACGTACCGGTCGCTTCCCGCAAAAGTTGGAGACTGTACGAGTCGGTAGGCCGAGGTGGCAGATCCACCGGACTCACTTAAATGTCATTTCTCCGATCATTACACGCAAACATAGAGAAACAATAGCTTCTGTTTTGCGAATTGTGGGCTGCAGGTGATGAGGAAGGGAAATTTGGAGAGGAGGCGACCGTTTGCTTACGTTTCCCAGGTGATATTGAAAACCGGGACTCCTGGACTCCGTGCTTGAGTGGGTGGACGAGAGTTATGGATCCGCCGAGGAGGAAGGAAATGACACCTGCATGGACGGGCTACTGCGATTTATTCACGATAATTGCCAGAAACACTTGGGGAAATCAGGTCGTTAATAACACGTCAGTAGACTCAGGAATAAACTCATGCCAAAATACATATAGTATTGAGTT
>NC_051408.1:30874934-30875404 GCF_015228065.2 Penaeus monodon
CTTTCACAGCAACACCAGGCCATGCAAACAATAATCCCCAAGCATACACATATCAGGCGCCACTATTTACGAAAGACCACGTCCTCATATCGATCTGCCTTCCCTCCATGCTAGATTTACACGGTAAAGGTTTCGGCAGGTTCCAGACAGGAGCTGCAGCGAGGAGTGAGTGGGTGGCATGTGAAAAATATTCGACTCTTCAAAAACGCGCTAGACGTTTATCGACCTTCAGGCTTAGAAAAGGATACCTGAAGTGGAATCTTATACCTCAGTTGCCATGCGTGAGAGTGGCACTCGTGGTAGCGCCAGGAAAATCTATAAGGCGCCACGCCTGGTTCGCGAGTGGCATGGGTGCCATTATAAAAAATATACTGAAGGTCACGCCACAGGAGGCGGTCTCGCACGTATTCCACAGTACCGATGTGTGAGGCTCGAAACATTGATCGTTTGTCAGCTGAACACTCTGGCTG
>NC_051408.1:30875643-30876177 GCF_015228065.2 Penaeus monodon
AGTTCATTTGCGTCTTATGGCGTGCTAGCACCTCCTAAGCAATGCCAGCGAGGGCCCGAAGTTCAGCCATGCCGATATCCTTTCGACGCCAAAGAGGGGATGAAAGAAATCGAAGTGAATAAGGGATGAGTCCGGTTCGCAGCTGTTTGCACCTCACACACAACTGATGCTGTTTGGCATTTGAAACAAATGTCATATAAGCCTATACACATTTCTAATTGGAACTAATGTCTCTGGTGTTTTTCCTTTACAACAGTTGCTTTTCAGTGAAAGGTAGTGAAAACAATGGTGTTCATGATAAAAAAAAAAGCTTTTAAGGGCTCCCACCATCCATGAAAGTTCTCGGATTCATATTTACTGGAAAGTTAATGATACTTTGATATAACTATTGCGCTAACGTTAATTGATTAGTTGATGCCAAATTTCCAAAAATCGTACATTCGCCAAAATCTCGTTTTACGCCAAGTTTCATAGGGACAGTCCTTTAAACCACAAAATGGTCTTATATATTCCACCCCAAAATGTCTAAATGCA
>NC_051408.1:30876277-30876507 GCF_015228065.2 Penaeus monodon
ACCATTTTAAAGTTTTTAAGTGACCAAGGTTTTTACAAGATTTTTTTTGCTTTAAAGCATTACTGAATGATGGTTTTCTTCCCTTCTTTAAGTCCATACCAACTTTCACTAGCTAAGGCAATGACAGACCATTTTCTCAACTAGAAATTAAATATAACACTAAACTGCAACTTTAACAATATAATATTTATGGTTCTTCATTCTAAATATATTTGAAGAAAATTAAATCC
>NC_051408.1:30877645-30878220 GCF_015228065.2 Penaeus monodon
ATCTATTAAATACTCAAACAAAATCTGGAAAATCAAAAATTTCCAATTAAATTTCCTTTTAAAAGATTTAAAAAAAAAAACATTACTCACAGCATTCAGGAAGGTTAAGACTTAAGACGACCCCCAAACTGTCGGTAGGCAAAATCCAAAGTCGGAGAGGAAGGGGGCCTCAATTTCGTAACATTTGGTAGATTCATACTATATGTGCAAATACCAACACTGTTTTAAACATGTTTTTTACCTCTTTTTTTTAAGTTTGTTTTGCTGTTGTCCAGGAACTGATGATTTAAGATACAAAGAACGTTAAGAGGTGAGGAACATTAAATGCATAATGAGATCACATCTTTCAAAACCAAAGCATACAAAAGAAGTATTAATTAAAAGCAAAATAAAGGAAATTTAAAGGGGGTAAAAACATTCTGATTATGGTTTTTTTTTCATACATTGTCTCAACCCGCAACAAAGCCCCCACTGTCTCTTTTAGCTAGATGTTAACCAAAACCCACACAACAATAATTTGGAAATGGGGGAATAAAAAGTTGATCATTTGGGTTCACTAATGTATTTAATTTATA
>NC_051408.1:30878249-30878817 GCF_015228065.2 Penaeus monodon
CTCTGGATCTTATTCATAAAAATTTTTAAAATAAAAGCTATCATGATTTTCAAACAAGAACTCTATTATAAAAGCCATTTGTTCTTCTCTATTGTATTGCTAAATTAAGAAATTAATAAAATTGTGGTAGACATGTACAAAAAACTAATAATTCTTTACACAGACAGGTATGACAGCAGTCTGCAAGGCTTCATTTGGTAGCCATTTCCTCAAAATATCAAATCTTCATGACTTTATCTCTCTCACAGTATCAAAAGACCTAAATCCTCTTTCTTTCAAATGCTGATGCAGAAAAATGGGTTTCTTACAAAATGAATCAAAACAACAAATTAAGGCTATTCCATTAAAATGAAATGAGGCTTGTTTCTTGCTTTCTGATAGAATATATGTATTAAATGTTGAGTAATATCCCACAAACACAGTACTCTCTAAAAGAATAAAGCTCAAGTCAAGGTACTGTTAAACTTCTGGTTGCAGCAAATACATCACATAACTTCAGAGATGGAATATACAAATGGGCTTTTTAGACTAGATACAGTACCATATATTAGTATATGTATACAAAAGC
>NC_051408.1:30880049-30880658 GCF_015228065.2 Penaeus monodon
AAATCAAACAAATTTCAATGATGTAAGACTGATAAATTTAACTTTTTTTGTGAAAGCAGCACCATTATTTAAGAATTCTACCTTTTCAAAATTAACCAAATCAAAACAGGAGCCCCCAATGCCATACTGACCATGTCAGGATGCATCTAGAGTCAGCTGTTTTAAGGGAAAAGCAGAAGCACTGAAAACATGAAAGTAACCCCCCTCTCTAAAATCTCTCTGCTGCAGTATAAAAAAAAGGTAATGGGGGCTAAAAAAAAAGAGCTTTAAGCCAACTTCTCAAGGGCTTATTTACATGCATAACTTAGAGCAAGGTTGATCACACATGATTCAAAGACATCATCCTAGTGTTAGGGGAAAGAAGTGATAGGACAGCATTTAACATCTGGTTTTAAATTTAAATGTCAATTCCTGTAACTACCAACTTGTAAAATCAACAAATTATAAAACTGAAATGAATTCAACAATGATCATTTTTTCCTTCAGTTACAGAGAATTCATTTTTTTTAATGCCCTGCCCTTTTTTTTCTTTCTCCTAAAAAATAATGTTGTGATTTCTTTCACTGGAAAAGGATAGCAAGCATTTTATCCCTCATGCTAGAATATGCT
>NC_051408.1:30881201-30881763 GCF_015228065.2 Penaeus monodon
ATATACTGTTAAATTACAATAATAATAGATTTTAAAAATTAAAAAGGTTAAGCAAAAGAACATTAGAGGATTAATGACAAAGTTAGGCAACAAAAGTTTTCAATTAACTAAAGAAGTTTTTTTACCATGTATTTTTGTATTGCACTTGAAAATTTGCTTTGAATATTGACTAGAAACATATGACATTTACAAGTATATATATCTTACTCTCAAATTTCACACCCTATATTCAAAAGAAATCTTTGCAAGTTACATTACTGATGATTAGCTAACATAAACCTACTTCATGGATGAAAAAAAAAGCAATCTCACTGCAATTGCAATATATCTTTTACCCAAAACTCCTGCTACTTTCTAGATTATTGCTAACCATTCTTTGAGATTAAAAAATAAAATGTACCTAATAACATGTGATGTTTGACCCATGCCACCAGCAAAATGTTATGCTTATTGCAGTATTCTTTTGAGAAATGTATCTATAAACACACATGTCTCCACAAGTGCTCAGCCACCAAGTGATTTTTCCCTTCCTTGATTTTCAGGTAAACAGGTGAATAGGTCA
>NC_051408.1:30881865-30884025 GCF_015228065.2 Penaeus monodon
GGAGGATACAAAATATTTACATTTTTGGCTATCACCCAAACTAATACAGTTTTATCAGTATCGGGAGCCCCAGTGTAGTATTTGCATAATTGTGTTTTTCACCCCAAGACAAACATAACCCATACATCTAATCTAATGAGGTTCAACTTGCATAGATTTCAAACAAAACCAAAGATATATCCTTTATGTACACTCTAGTACCCAGTCCTAGCTTGAAACCTCCACCTTTGCTACTAGGATGTTTTCCCGATGTTTCATGATATGCTACGTCACCAACCACATAAATAAGCTGAGACAATGAGCCCTACAATCTTTTATGAGGTCTTTAGTATTTCCCCAAAAGTGTTATTAGCGACAGGATATGAGGTCTTGTGCAGATTCACTGCAACCTAGCAGCTGTCGTCGACCCCATGAAACCCAGATATAAGGCCACTCATACTTGATGCTAAGATCCACGGATTGTCATAAACAACTATAAGCTAATTTTTTTATGTTCTTTACAATCATTACATTATATTTTCTCTCTCCCCTGAGCCTATTCTATATAATTACCAAACATAAGAGCCAACAGCATAGGGAGATTTTCGAGTCTTTCACTTATAGCCATGCACTCCTCCTAATTAAATGATGGTCTAATATCCACCTCAAGCTAAAAATCAGCCAATTCACCATTAACAATAAAAAAAAATCAGGTAGAATCCATGCTATTAGCACAAAACCTCCACCAAACAGTTTAGATGTTCACGCGTAAAACACCCGTTTCCAGACAAGAGCAACAGGCACACCAAGGCCGGAGATGTTTCACAGATTAGAGGCAGAAGCAACAAAAAGAGTGCTATATCAGAGGGCGAAGATCATACAAGCTCTGTGACACCACCGTTACTTGTGTTTACAGTTGTCAAACTCTTACGAAGGGCGCCTGTCTAATGCCGAAATGGTTTAAATGTTATTTCTTCTTTGATTTTGGACTCATTAAAAAAAAAGTATCAGTGAAGTAGTCATATCATGTGCTTTTGGATAATGTAAGTATGTGATATATCAAAGTACTGGTTCAAGAACTGAAAAGTTATTGTTGACCAACACTGGGAATGCGGTAAAGATATGGGTCAATCAATACATTTTTATCATTATGTTCAACCTCACTCTACAGTTATAACGGTCATTTATGTTGATAGGCAATTGAAAAAGCAAGTGTCGCGACAGGCAGCGTAAAACTACAAGAGAACCGGAAGATTACGTCACCAAACCTACATATAACTCCTATAAAGCAAACAGAAAAAAGTATCAATAAGGCACCAATCCCATAAATAATTCTAGTGCAGTGTATTGGTTAAGTAACTAAGTCTACAGGAAGTATGATTGATTAGTTCCTAATGCAGGCACACTGGATGGCCGACTTTCATGCAGCCCCGGTACTTACCGCGTCAGAAATGTCAGATATTTAAACCTTCCGCCCATCGCCCAAAAGCTGATTCATATTCTGAGCCCTGAGGAGGCTTGACATCATAATATAGCCCATAGACATAGCCCGCGAAGATGGCACTGTGAAGTAAAGTCTGAAAATCTCCATCTCTGCAGTTCGACGCTGCGGCAACCGGCCCACAGAAAATGCCGTCCGAGGTGGGGGAACTGAGGAATTGGCCGCCCTTCGAGCTGGCCCTAGGCTCGGCAATGCTGACGGTGTTCGATGGCCAGACACAAGGCCGCACCTTAGGGAATCATTTATAGGCTCGGGGTCATGCACAACCCGAGGACGTACCGGTCGTTTTCCCCCAAAAGTTGGAGACTGTACGAGTCGGTAGGCCGAGGTGGCAGATCCACCGGACTCACTAAATGTCCATTTCTCCGATCATTACACGCAAACATAGAGAAACAATAGCTTCTGTTTTGCGGAATTGTGGGCTGCAGGTGATGAGGAAGGGAAATTTGGAGAGGAGGCGACCGTTTGCTTACGTTTCCCAGGTGATATTGAAAACCGGGACTCCTGGACTCCGTGCTTGAGTGGGTGGACGAGAGTTATGGATCCGCCGAGGAGGAAGAAATGAACACCTGCATGGGACGGGCTACTGCGATTTTATTCACGATAATTGGCCAGAAACACTTGGGGAAATCAGGTCGTTAATAACACGTCAGTAGACTCAGGTATAAACTCATGCCAAA
>NC_051408.1:30884357-30884822 GCF_015228065.2 Penaeus monodon
CTTTCACAGCAACACCAGGCCATGCAAACAATAATCCCAAGCATACACATATCAGGCGCCACTATTTACGAAAGACCACGTCCTCATATCGATCTGCCTTCCCTCCATGATTTTACACGGTAAAGGTTCGTAGGTTCCAGACAGGACTGCAGCGAGGAGTGAGTGGTGGCATGTGAAAATATTCGAACTCTTCAAAAACGCGCTAGACGTTTTATCGACCTTCAGGCTTAGAAAGGATACCTGAAGTGGAATCTATACTAGTTGCCATGCGTGAGAGTGGCACTCGTGGTAGCGCCAGGAAAATCTATAAGGCGCCACGCCTGGTTCGCGAGTGGCATGGGTGCCATTATAAAAAATATACTGAAGGTCACGCACAGGAGGCGCTCTCGCACGCATTCCACAGTACCGATGTGTGAGGCTCGAAACATTGATCGTTTGTCAGCTAAACACTCTGGCTGACCGGAA
>NC_051408.1:30885098-30885980 GCF_015228065.2 Penaeus monodon
GTTCATTTGCGTCTTATGGCGTGCTAGCACCTCCTAAGCAATGCCAGCGAGGGCCCGAAGTTCAGCCATGCCGATATCCTTTCGACGCCAAAGAGGGGATGAAAGAAATCGAAGTGAATAAGGGATGAGCCCGATCTTTCCGGTTCGCAGCTGCTTGCACCTCACACACAACTGATGCTGTTTGGCATTTGAAACAAATGTCATATAAGCCTATATACATTTCTAATTGGAACTAATGTCTCTGGTGTTTTTCCTTTACAACATTTGTTTTCAGTGAAGGTAGTGAAAACAATGGTGTTCATGATAAAAAAAAGTTTTTAAGTGCTCCCACCATCCATGAAAGTTCTCGGATTCATATTTACTAGAAAGTTAATGATACTTTGATATAACTTTTGCGCTAACGTTAGTTGATTAGTTGATGCCAAATTTCCAAAAATCGTACATTCGCCAAAATCTCGTTTTACGCCAAGTTTCATAGGGACAGTCCTTTAAACCACAAAATGGTCTTATATATTCCACCCCAAAATGTCTAAATGCAGTCTTTTCTGGATATCGTTTGTATATTTCTGAACGAACTATTGCACGTGTACTATTGTTTAATCACATTCAATATACTGGGATCTATCATATGTATCTCTATTGTATTCCCTTACCAGTAAGCTGTTAGGAAAATGTAAGTAATATCGTATATTTCTGCCGAATTCCGATAACTTGGAGTAGCCTACATGTATGTTCTAAAATACACAAAATGACATTGCATTTAATGAGCCATTCTCTGTAGTCACTCTGATTAATTAGCCTTAGGTACAAAGGAACCGTTAGCTATATCTTTCTTTCCCATATTTTAAAGGATATATGTGTAACATCTTAGATTTCTCTCAT
>NC_051408.1:30886529-30886617 GCF_015228065.2 Penaeus monodon
CGTCCTAACCTTCACGCCAGTGACGGCTATATTCGTCCCGGTGGAATACCCTCATAACAAACAGTTTATTTTGTAATTTTCAATTTTC
>NC_051408.1:30886665-30886866 GCF_015228065.2 Penaeus monodon
CGTCTTTAATGCCAATTGACCTGACTTTTGATCACATTTTGGAGTGACCTGAATGGCTAATAAAAAAACAAAAGAACCAAATGGAACCAAAATATTTTTTCTATAACCTGGATATAGCAACAGCTAATTCCCTGGCGATTCACAGGGTTTTGGGATACAAAATGAGACTGAGTTCTAACTTGAGGTTGTCCGAGGGCTCCT
>NC_051408.1:30887927-30888217 GCF_015228065.2 Penaeus monodon
CAAAAACAAAACAAAACAACACACAAAAAAAAAAAACAAAAACAAAAAACCCTTAAAAACAAAAACAAACAAAAAAAATATATTTTTAATAAAATAATATTTTATAAAATATATATATAAAATTATATATTATATAATATGTTATATTATATTAATATTATATATATAATAAAAAAATATATATATAAAAAATAATAATCAAAAATTTATATATATAAAAATATACAAAAAACACACACAAAAAAAACACACACACAAAAAAACACACACACAACAAAATTTAATTTTAA
>NC_051408.1:30888330-30888732 GCF_015228065.2 Penaeus monodon
TAAATATAATAAAAAAACCCTAATACTATCCCCTATCAACATACATATAATATAATATAATAATAAATCTATATAAAATATAATATACTATATATATAATATAACATATACCTAACTAATATATATCATATACATATATATATATTATATATTATTATCAATATATATATATATATTAATTTTAAAAATTATAATATATATTTTATTATTATATAAATATACAATATATATAATTTATAAAATTATAAATAATATTCCTAATATCATCTTTATTATTTCCCTATTATATTTTATCTATATTCTTATATATATTTTATATACTTATATCCCATTTATCTGTATATTTTTTATTTATTATTATTTCCTTACCCCTTTAAATAAAATTTTGTTACTTTATACATC
>NC_051408.1:30888957-30889225 GCF_015228065.2 Penaeus monodon
TTTTTATAATATTATAATATATTAAATAATACATAATTACAAAAAAACCCTTTAAGGAATTTCCCCGATTGCCATTTAATTTAAATTTAAATATAATTATTCTTATCCATTACCCAATATCTTTATATAAATGTCAGAATTTCCCTAAATTGGTAACCCCTTTGGGGAAAGGAAAGGGAAACCCACCCCCTCCCCTCCAAGAGCTCCAACATAAATAAAAATAGTACATCGAAAACCCGGCCTTCAAAAATGCCCCACCAAAAAAAGC
>NC_051408.1:30889774-30891315 GCF_015228065.2 Penaeus monodon
TACAAATAATAAAACCGATAATAAGGCAAAAAACAAAAATTAAAAACAGTAAATATGATATAATAAAAAAATTATCAGTGGCCCAAAAACCCCATAACCGGGGTCTCTAAAAAACAGGAACCCGTCGCGTTCAGTCAATTTTTGGGTTTTGGGGTAAAACACCTTTGGTTCGGTGGAAAGAAAACTAAAAAGGGGGACGGGAGCGAACCCCGACGGGCTATTTGATGCTCTTTCAGGTTTTTAGGCATGGATTCGAGGCCCGGGGCTGTGATGTTTTATCGTAAGACTTGCTTTACGGCGTTTTATTTTCGCAGTTTTTTGGGGGACTGTACCCCTTCATACGTGCGACCAAAGGCTTCTTTGTGCACGCCATACGTTGGATTTGCTCATCCGTCTTTTGATTTTTCACCTTTTTTTATGCTCTCTTTTTTTTAAGAATCAATGAGCTTTTTTCAAAGTTAATTTGATTTTGGGGTTCACACGTTCCTTTAAAAATTCAGATAATATGATTAAACTGTAAATGAAAATTTTTGTCTCCCCCTACTAAAATGAGTTAAAAAGCACAAGTTTTTTGCTTGGGTTTTGTGAGAACTCTCAGCAGCACGTGATGCCGTATTGGTCCGCCCATATACTTGTACTCGATCACCTGAAAAATGTTTTTGACATCCGTCGTCTAAAATGCATGTGAAAAAGTTTCGGGCTTCAGCAAATGTTAAATGTGAAATTTTATCTAATCTGTTTTGTGGGTAATTCTATCTTGTTATTTATCTTTTATAATTAACTAAGAAAAATTTTCCCTTAAAGAAACATTTATCAATAGTAACTAAACAAAAAATTTTCGAGCTAGCAGGTTGCATTACCCTTAAAGTTTAAAAATTTATCCCCTAAGCTTTTAGTTACTTTGATCTGTCTATCGAAAAAGGGGTAACATACACATCTGGGATGTGGGAAAGACCCCCAAATACTAAACGAAACGTAAATTATACCAACTTCCCGTGTATATTGCAAAGTAAGGGATTAAAAAAAATTACCGAACTGCTCTAGATTTGAAGATAGGCAACTACAGTATCCTCAGCTCTCCCCCAAATGTAAATATTGAAGATTTTTATTTTAATGAGGATAATGACACGACAAAACAATTCTTCATAAAAATTAATGAAAAGGTGGGTAGATGATCTGATGATGGTTAAAACTGGAATAATTCTGCACAAAAATGAGAAAAATTTTTCCATACCTAACCATCAAGATATTGAACTTTTTAGCATTTTTCTTATCATTTTTCCCCTTTTTCTCTCATTTCGTTTTTTTCTTTTTTCCTCCCCCCTCCTTACTTCTCTTCCTATTTTTTGTCTTTCAAATGACTGCTTGAGCCCCCTTCAAGGGCGATCGATGAAAGTTCCTCTGCGTCAGGTTCGGCCCCGGGGGTCTGCTCCGTTTTTTCGATTTTATCACGATTACTTTTCCCCTCATTTGCTATTTTTTTATCCTGCTTTTATTTTCAATCATTCTATTAAAACATTCTGGGAATATCGTATCGGCAA
>NC_051408.1:30891363-30891735 GCF_015228065.2 Penaeus monodon
CACAAAGTATTGGGGTTATTTTTCACCTTATTGAGGCTACTATTACACAATATTTAAAGAATTATAATTTTCATTACTGCTATCGACACTGTTGCAACAAAAAATTTCCTCCCCTGAACGAAGGTCCGTTTTGCCTAGAGTTCCCGTTGGGGGCAAATAGTCTAGAGAAGTGGAAATTTGATTTTTTGTGGTAAAATTTGCACAAAAATTCTAAGATCAAATTAAAGGCGAGAGAAAAAATATGCCTGATTGGACACTTCTTTTCGCAAATACTTCAAATATTCTGCCTTTTCTTTTTCCCCGTGTTATTATCCCATTATGAGAATGCTTTACCAGAGCTGTCTTAATGTTATATGTATACATATATCGTGC
>NC_051408.1:30891878-30891955 GCF_015228065.2 Penaeus monodon
GGTGGGGCTGGTTGGGCCGTGCGGGTGGTTTTTTGGGTTCTGTTATGTTATAATACCCCAAACCTTATTCAATAACC
>NC_051408.1:30892009-30892238 GCF_015228065.2 Penaeus monodon
CTCTACTTCCCCAAATTTTTACATATATTTAATTCCCCCTTTAAAAAACACAAATTAGCCAACTTCCCCATCTGCTATTCATAAAGTTTTGGAAAAAATATATATAAAACCAAACACCAACCCAAAATAACAAAAAAACCCCCCGAACCCAAAACCCCCCCCACCACAAGAAACCCCCAAAACACCACAAAGACCGCCCCCACGCCCCCAACCAACTTTTTTAATAATT
>NC_051408.1:30892310-30892383 GCF_015228065.2 Penaeus monodon
TACTAATCAACAAACAAACCCAAAACCGTGTTTTAAATTAATTTTATAATATATTAAAAATTAATTTATTTTC
>NC_051408.1:30893305-30893928 GCF_015228065.2 Penaeus monodon
TTTTTTTTATTCACGGTCATAAAAAAATTGTTACCTTGGCCAAAACCCTTTTTTTTGCAGAGAGCTAACAAAAATTAGACCTCACTGGAAAACGCTTGCAGATGATAAAGCAAAATTGATAATAAAAATTGACAATTGTGGATGAATCACAATATTATAATAACAAAAGTAACACCCTCACTAAACAATACAAGGATATATGTAACCTCACACCAATATTAAAGATAAAATACAAAAAAAAGTAATGATAAAAAGTTTAAAACAGTTTTTTGTATTGTAATCAAAAAATCCTAAAGTTACTGGTGTAATAACATGATAGGATTAAAAAAACTGAGGGAAAAAATCATACGACAGTTTTAAAAATGACCTAAAAAAAAAGCGAAATGTATCCTCTGTTTTTCTGCCACTGCAAGGGATTAAAAAACAAAACAATTAATATTATCAAATTAACCCCAAGTGTCCAATGCTCGTCGTCATGAAATATAATATTCGTATACAAAGATGTGCGGGATTTGTCTTCTAAAGAACTGATTTCTGTAATAAAAAGACTTCAATTTTTTTGGGAAAAAAATACTGAAAATTAATTATACATCAAAAAAAAACCACATGGGTTTTTTATTTCA
>NC_051408.1:30895307-30895890 GCF_015228065.2 Penaeus monodon
ATGATGTGATGATCTGATCTCAAAAATCTCCAAATCTGGAAAATAAAAAAATTTCCAAATTTGATTTTCCTTTTAAAGATTTAAAAAAAAAACATTACTCAAGCATTCAGGAAGGTTAAGAAAATTAAACGCCCCCCAAAATGTCGGAAAAGGCAAAATCCAAAACGGGAGGAAGGGGGGCCCCAATTTCGTAAAAATTTTTTGTAGATTCATACTAATGTCAAATACCAAAACTGTATTACATGATTTTACCCATTTTTTTTAAATTTTTTTGCTGTTTCCGAAAATGATGATTTAAGATCAAAAAAACGTTAAAGTGAGGCATTAAAAGCATAATGATCACATCTTTCAGAAAACCCAAACTACATAAGAAGTATTAATTAAAACAAGCACAAAAAAGGTAAAATGGGGAGAAACATTTTTGATTATGGTTTTAAAACATACATTTTCTCAAAACCCGACAACAAAGCACCACTGTCTCTTGTAGCTAGATGTTAACCAAATCCACGACACGTACAAAAATTGAAATGGGGGATAAAAATTTTGATCAGGGAAATAAAATACTATGTATATGTAATTTATA
>NC_051408.1:30895919-30896445 GCF_015228065.2 Penaeus monodon
CTCTGGATCTTATTCATAAAAATTAATATAAATGCATATCATGATTTTACAAAATGACAAGAACTCTATTATAAAAGCCATTTGTTCTTCTCTATTGTATTGCTAAATTAAGAAATTAATAAAATTGTGGTAGACATGTACAAAAAACTAATAATTCTTTACACAGACAGGTATGACAGCAGTCTGCAAGGCTTCATTTGGTAGCCATTTCCTCAAAGTATCAGAATCTATCACTGACTTTATCTCTCTCACAGTATCAAAAGACCTAAATCCTCTTTCTTTCAAATGCTGATGCAGAAAAATGGGTTTCTTACAAAATGAATCAAAACAACAAATTAAGGCTATTCCATTAAAATGAAATGAGGCTTGTTTCTTGCTTTCTGATAGAATATATGTATTAAATGTTGAGTAATATCCCACAACACAGAAACTCTCTAAAAGAATAGCTCAAGTCAAGGTACTGTTAAACTTCTGGTTGCAGCAAATACATCACATAACTTCAGAGATGGAATATACAAATGGGCTT
>NC_051408.1:30897788-30898361 GCF_015228065.2 Penaeus monodon
GTGGTAAGAATGTAAATTAACTTTTTTTGTGAAAGCAGCACCATTATTTAAGAATTCTACTTTTCATATTACCAAATCAAAAACAGGAGCCCCCAATGCCATACTGACCATGTCGGATGCATCTAGAGTCAGTTTTAAGGGAAAAAGCAGAAGCACTGAAACATGAAAGTAACCCCCTCCTCTAAGCTCTCTGCTGCAGTATAAAAAAAGGTAATGGGGCTAAAAAAAAAGAGGCTTTTAAGCCAACTTCTCAAAGGGCTTTAGCATGCATAACTTAGAGCAAGGTTGATCACACATGATTCAAAGACATCATCCTATTTTTAGGGGGGAAAGAAGTGATAGGACAGCATTTAACATCTGGTGTGAAATTAATGTCAATTCCTGTAACTACCAACTTTTAAAATCAACAAAATTAAACAAACTGAAATGATTCACAATGATCATTCTTCTTCGTTACAGAGAATTCATTTCTTTAATGCCCTTTCCCTTTTCTCTTTCTCCTAACAAAATGTTGTGATTTCTTTCACTGGCAAAGGATAGCAAGCATTTTTATCCCTCATGCTAGAATATGCA
>NC_051408.1:30898894-30899434 GCF_015228065.2 Penaeus monodon
TAAAATATACGGGTTAAATTACAAAAATAAATAGATTTTAAAAATTAAAAGGTTAAGCAAAAGAACATTAGAGGATTAATGACAAAGTTAGCAACAAAAGTTTTCAATTAACTAAAGAAGTTTATACCATGTATTTTGTATTGCACTTGAACATTTGCTTTGAATATTGACTAGAAACATATGACATTTACAAGTATATATATCTTACTCCTCAATTACACACCCTATATTCAAAAGAAATCTTTGCAAGTTACATTACTGATGATTAGCTACATAACCTACTTCATGGATGAAAAAAATGCAATCTCACTGCAATTGCAATATATCTTTTACCCAAACTCCTGCTACTTTCTAGATTATTGCTAGACCATTCTTTGAGATTAAAAAATAAAATGTACCTAATAACATGTGATGTTGACCCATGCCACCAGCAAAATGTTATGCTTATTGCAGTATTCTTTTGAGAAATGTATCTATAACACACATGTCCTCCACAAGTTCTCAGCCACCAAGTGATTTTTCCCTTCCTTGAATTTTTCA
>NC_051408.1:30899559-30901709 GCF_015228065.2 Penaeus monodon
GGAGGATACAAAAATTTTACATTTTTGGCTATCACCCAAACTAATACAGTTTTATCAGTATCGGGAGCCCCAGTGTAGTATTTGCATAAATTGTGTTTTTCACCCAAGACAAACATAACCCATACATCTATCTAATGAGGTTCAACTTGCATAGATTTCAACAAAACCAAGATATATCCTTTATGTACACTCTAGTACCCAGTCCTAGCTTGAAACCTCCACCTTTGCACTAGGATTTTTCCCGATGTTTCATGATATGCTACGTCACCAACCACATAAATAACTGAGACAAAGAAGCCCTACAATCTTTTATGAGGTCTTTAGTATTTCCCCAAAAGTGTTATTAGGACAGGGTATGAGGTCTTTTCAGATTCACTGCAACCTAGCAGCTGTCGTCGACCCCATGAAACCCAGATATAAGGCCCCCTCATACTTGATGCAAAAATCCACGATTGGGCATAAACAACTTTTAAGCTAATTTTTTTTATGTTCTTTACAATCATTACATTTATTTTCTCTCTCCCCTGACCCATTCTATATAATTACAACATAAGAGCCAACAGCATAGGGAGATTTTCGAGTCTTTCACTTATAGCCATTGCACTCCTCCTAATTAGATGGTCTAATTCCACCCCAAACTAAAATCAGCCAAATTTACCATTAACAATAAAAAAAAATTAGGTAGAATCCATGCTATTAGCACAAAACCTCCACCAACATTTTAGATGTTCACGGCTAAAACACCCGTTCCAGACAAGAGCAACAGGCACAAACCCAAAGGCCGGAGATGTTTTACAGATTAGAGCAGAAGCAACAAAAAATGCTATATCAGAGGGCGAAGATCATACAAGCTCTGTGACACCCCCGTTACTTGTGTTTACAGTTGTCCAAACTCTTACGAAGGGCGCCTGTCTAATGCCGAAATGGTTTTAAAATTGTTATTTTCTTCTTTGATTTTGGACTCATTAAAAAAAAAAAGTATCAGTGAAGTAGTCATATCATGTGCTTTGGATAATGTAAGTATGTGATATATCAAAGTACTGGTTCAAGAACTGAAAAGTTATTGTTTGACCAACACTGGGAATGCGGTAAAGATATGGGTCAATCAATCATTTTATCATTATGTTTCAAACATCACTCGACAGTTATAACGGTCATTTATGTTGATAGGCATTGAAAAAGCAAGTGTCGCGACAGGCAGCCGTAAAACTACAAGAGAACCGGAAGATTACGTCACCAAACCTACATATAACTCCTATAAAGCAAACAGAAAAAAGTATCAATAAGGCCCAAATCCCATAAATAATTCTAGTGCAGTGTATTGGTTAAGTAACTAAGTCTACAGGAAGTATGATTGATTAGTTCCTAATGCAGGCACACTGGATGGCCGACTTTCATGCAGCCCGGTACTTACCGCGTCAAGAAATGTTCAGATATTTAAACCTTCCCGCCCATCGCCCAAAAGCTGATTCATATTCTGAGCCCTGAGGAGCTTGACATCATAATATAGCCCATAGACATAGCCCGCGAAGATGGCACTGTGAAGTAAAAGTCTGAAAATCTCCATCTCTGCAGTTCGACGCTGCGGCAACCGGCCCACAGAAAATGCCGTCGAGGTGGGGGAACTGAGGAATTGGCCGCCCTTCGAGCTGGCCCTAGGCTCGGCAATGCTGACGGTGTTCGATGGCCGACACAAGGCCGCACCTTAGGGAATCATTTATAGGCTCGGGGTCATGCACAAGCCCGAGGACGTACCGGTCGCTTCCCCGCAAAGTTGGGACTGTACGAGTCGGTAGGCCGAGGTGGCAGATCCACCGGACTCACTTAAATGTCCATTTCTCCGATCATTACACGCAAACATAGAGAAACATAGCTTCTGTTTTGCGAATTGTGGGCTGCAGGTGATGAGGAAGGGAAATTTGGAGAGGAGGCGACCGTTTGCTTACGTTTCCCAGGTGATATTGAAAACCGGGACTCCTGGACTCCGTGCTTTGAGTGGGTGGACGAGAGTTATGGATCCGCCGAGGAGGAAGAAATGACACCTGCATGGACGGCTTACTGCGATTTATTCACGATAATTGCCAGAAACACTTGGGGAAATCAGGTCGTTAATAACACGTCAGTAGACTCAGGAATAAACTCATGCCAAA
>NC_051408.1:30902021-30902539 GCF_015228065.2 Penaeus monodon
GTGCAGTATGTGTTTCTTTCACAGCAACACCAGGCCATGCAAACAATAATCCCCAAGCATACACATATCAGGCGCCACTATTTACGAAAGACCACGTCCTCATATCGATCTGCCTTCCCTCCATGATTTACACGGTAAAGGTTTCGGTAGGTTCCAGACAGGAGCTGCAGCGAGGAGTGAGTGGGTGGCATGTGAAAAATATTCGACTCTTCAAAAACGCGCTAGACGTTTATTCGACCTTCAGCTTAGAAAAAGGATACCTGAAGTGGAACTTATACCTCAGTTGCCATGCGTGAGAGTGGCACTCGTGGTAGCGCCAGGAAAATCTATAAGGCGCCACGCCTGGTTCGCGAGTGGCATGGGTGCCATTATAAAAATATACTGAAGGTCCGCCACAGGAGGCGGTCTCGCACGATTCCACAGTACCGATGTGTGGGCTCGAAACATTGATCGTTTGTCAGCTAAAAACTCTGGCTGACCGGGAAGACACACACTATGGTCCCCCGGGTGCCAGTTTG
>NC_051408.1:30902753-30903698 GCF_015228065.2 Penaeus monodon
ACGCGTTTTTACTATGAAAAAAATCCAGAAATTCATTTGCGTCTTATGCGTGCTGGCCCCCTCCTAAGCAAAGCCAGCGAGGCCCGAAATTCAGCCATGCCGATATCCTTTCGACGCCAAGAGGATGAAAGAATCGAAGTGAATAAGGGATGAGGTCCGGTTCCCCAGCTGTTGCACCTCACACACAACTGATGCTGTTTGGCATTTGAAACAAATGTCATATAAGCCTAATACAAATTTCTAATTGGAACTAATGTCTCTTTGGGGTTTTTCCCTTTTCAACAGTTGTTTTTTAGTGAAAGGTATTTAAACAATGGGTTTCATGATAAAAAAAAAGTTTTAAGGCTCCCACCATCCATGAAAGTTCTCGGGTTCATATTTACTGAAAGTTAATGATACTTTGATATAACTTGCGCTAACGTTTGATTAGTTTTATGCCAAATTTCCAAAAATCGTAATTCGCCAAAAACTCGTTTTACGCCAAGTTTCATAGGGACAGTCCCTTTAAACCACAAAATGTCTTATATTTCCCACCCCAAAATGTCTAAATGCAGTCTTTCTGGATACCGTTTGATATTTTTCTAAACGAACTATTGCACGTGTACATGTTTTAACCCATTCAATTCTGGGATCTATCTATGTACTCTATTGTTTTCCCTTACCATAGCTTTTTGGGAAAAGAGTATATCGTATATTTCTCCGATTCCGAAACTTGGAGTACCTACATGTTTTTAAAATACAAAATGACATTCTTTTTAATGACCTTCTCTTAGCACCCTTGTTTAATTAGCCTTGGGTACAAAGGGAACCGTTACTATATCTTTTTTTCCCATTTTTTAAAGGAATTTGTAACATCTTAATTTTCTCCCTTGGGAACCCCTAACATAAACCCCCTTCAAAATTGTGTGTATCACACCGAAAATTTTTATAATGTGGGGACACATA
>NC_051408.1:30904073-30904331 GCF_015228065.2 Penaeus monodon
ACCCTGTTTTTTATGTCTTTTTTTTCTGCAATATAAATTTGTGTGGTATATCTTTTCTTAGCCGAATCACCCGTCCTAACCCTTTACGCCATGCGGCTTTAAATTTTCCCGTGGAAAACCCTCATAACAAAAAGTTTATTTTTTAATTTTCAATTTCCTGCATGTCACGTACGTAAGTGACCCGGGCATGACGTCATGTCACCCTCCCTTTTATGCCAATTGACCCACTTTTGGCACATTTTTTAGTGACCTAAAGGC
>NC_051408.1:30904360-30904678 GCF_015228065.2 Penaeus monodon
TTTTTTTTAAAACCCGGATATAGCAAACCAAAACCCCGGGTTCCTTTTTATAAAAAAGGAAAGGGCAACTTAGTTTTTCCCCGGCCCTGACAAAAACAAAATTTGGTTTTGGGTTCGAAATTTTAATTTTTGGGGGGAAAAACCAAAAAATTTTGGGGTGTTTTGTGGTTTTGTGTGTGATTTTATTTGTTTTTATTTTTTTTTGTGGGGTTTTTAATTTTTATTTAAATTTTTAAAAACAAATTTTTTTTTTTATCTATAAATTTTTAAATAATATATAATAAATATTTTTAAAATTTTTATATTTATATTATTTTT
>NC_051408.1:30904810-30904906 GCF_015228065.2 Penaeus monodon
CACTCCCTTTTTTAAAATTTTTTTTAAAAACTGTTTTTTTTTTCCTTTCCATTTTTTTTTAATTTTCATCATCCTAAAAACCAAATAACCCCCCCA
>NC_051408.1:30904940-30905108 GCF_015228065.2 Penaeus monodon
AATAAAAAAAAACAAAAAACCAAAAAGGAACCAAATATTTTTTCTATAACCTGGATATAGCAACAGCTAATTCCCTGGCGATTCACAGGGTTTTGGGATACAAAAATGAGACGAGTTCTAACTTGAGGTTGTCCCAGGGCTCCTGCAGCAGGGAGAGATACGAAGGAT
>NC_051408.1:30907983-30909214 GCF_015228065.2 Penaeus monodon
TATCAGCTGGCCCGAGAAACCCATAACCAGGGTCTCTGAAAAACATGAACAATACCCGTCGCGTTCAGTCAATTTAGGCTTTGGGTATAAAGCCTTTGGTTTCGGTGGTCAAGAAACGTGAAAAGGGGGGACGGGAGCAAACCCCCGACAGGCATTTGAGCTCTTTCAGGTGTTAGGCGATGGAGTTACGAGGTCCTGGGCTCAGTGATGTTTTATCGTATAGACTTGTTTTTACGGCGTTTTATGTTCGCATGAAATGTCGGGGGACTGTACTCCTTCAGTAGGGTCAAACCGAAGGCTTCTTTGCTGCTACAGCCATACGTTGGATTTGCATCATCCGTCTTTTGATTATTCACCTTTTTATGCTCTCGCTTTTTAATGAATCACGAGTTTTTTTTCAAAGTTTTAATATTGTTTTATTGGGGTTCCCCCGTGTTTTTTAAAAATTTTAAGAAAATTTTTAAACGTAATTTTAAAATTTTTTCTGCTCTACTGAAATATTTAATAAGCAAAAGATTTTGCTTGGTGATTTGTGTAGAACTCTCAGCAGACGTTTACCCGATTGGCCCCGCCATATACTGTTATCGTATCACATCTCCCAAAATTTTTTTGACATCCGTCGAAAAATTCAGGGAAAAAATTTTTAGGTTTCAGCTAATGTTTAAAATGGAAATTTTTACTAATTTTTTTGTGAGGGTTTTTCTTTTTGTTATCTTATATTTTTATTTTAACTAAAGTAAGTATTCCCTTAATAACCTTACCCCAAGTGTAACAGTGAACAATTAAGATTATCAAGGTTTCTGTTGCTTTTAGCCTTTTAAATTTTTAAAAAATTTTCACCAAGCATTTTTTATTTTTATTGTCTTCGACAAAGGGAACATAACATCGTGATAGGGGAAAATGACCCCAAATATGAAACGAAACGTAATTATCCCCAAAATTTTCCAGTCGATATATTGCCTGAAAGGGTGATTTAAAACAATTACCAAAACTGCTCTAGTTTTTGAAGATAGGCAAACAGTATCCTCAGCTTCCGCCAACTGAAAATTGTAAGATTCTTTTTTTTCAAAGAGGATAATGACACGACAACACAATTCTCAAAAACATTAATGAAGAGGTGAAAGTATGATCGTATGGTTAAAACGGGTTTAAAATTTCTGCTACAAAGAGAAAATTTCTTCCCACAAACTACAGCAAAAAATGAATTTTTTTTAGCAATTTATCTTACCTT
>NC_051408.1:30909268-30909870 GCF_015228065.2 Penaeus monodon
ACTTTTTTTGTCTTTCAAGTGACTGTTGATGCCGCGCCTTAAAGGTCGATCGATGAATGTTCCTCGCGCGGTTCGGCCGGGGGGATGCTGTCCGCTTTTTTTCTGTATTTCACCGATTACTTTTTCCTCTCATTTGCTATTATTTTTCCACGTTGTTATTTTCTAATCATTACTTTTTTTTAATATTACTGGAATATCATTTCCCCGGAAAAATTTGTTTTAGAATTTATTTTTTTTATCATATTTTGTTTGATACAATTGTTTTTGGCATTATTTTTTCACCTTATTGAGGCTATATTCACAATTTGAAAGAATATTAAAATTTTCATTACGCTATCGACACTGTTGCAATCAAACTATATTACCTCCCTAAACAAAGGGGACCGTTTGCCTGAGTTCTGGTTGAAAAATATCTAGAGAAGTAAAATTTCGATTTTAGTGGAAAACAGTTTGCACAAGAATTCTAAGATAAAAAAAACCCCAAAGAAGAAATACCTGTTTTTGGACACTTCTTTACGCAAATACTTCAGTATTCATCCCTTTATTTTACGCCCTTTTATTATCACCTTTATGAGAAGCTGTCCCAAGGTTTCTTTAAATGT
>NC_051408.1:30911407-30911626 GCF_015228065.2 Penaeus monodon
AAGGAAATAAAAAATATAAAAATATATATATATAATAATAAATAATAATAATATAATAATTAAAATATTAATTTAAAAATATAAATATAATATAATAATTAATAATATAAAATTTTAAAATATTATATATATAATTTTATAAAATAATAAATATAATTAAATTTTTTTTTTTTTATTAAAAATTTTTTTTGTTGTGGTGGGGTTTTTTAAAATTTCCCT
>NC_051408.1:30911648-30912212 GCF_015228065.2 Penaeus monodon
TTTTTTTTCAGGATAAAAAATTAGACATCAAATGGAAACTACCTTGCAGAATGATTTAAGCAACATTTATAATAAAATATTGACATTTTGATGATACATCACAATATTATAATAACACAGTAACACCACACTAACAATACAAAATATAATTAAATAACGCTCACTACAATATTAATGATAATATCAACAAAAGTATGAAATGTTTAAAACGTTTCTGTATTTTAATCAAAATAATGCTAATTACTGGTGTAATAACATGATAGATTAACAATAATGAGGCAATAAATCATACTGACAGTTTACAATGACCTAAAAACAAGCAGAAATGTATCTTTTATTGCCATGACAAGGATATTATAAATCAAAACAAATTAATATCTATCACTTACACACAAGTTCAATGCTCGTCGTCATGAAATATAATATTACGTATTACAATGATGTGCGGCCATTTGTCTTCATAATGAGCTAGTATTTCTTAATAAACCGACTTCAATTTTTTGTAAACAATATCTGAATATAATTATACATCAAAATAAAACCACATGTGGTTTCTAATTTCAG
>NC_051408.1:30912881-30912974 GCF_015228065.2 Penaeus monodon
TCCCAGCACACACCATACATCCGCACGCAAACATACGCAACACACGCACACCACACAGCTCCAACAACAGCAACAACACACACAACCCTCATA
>NC_051408.1:30918001-30919659 GCF_015228065.2 Penaeus monodon
AAAGAACTTAAATTAAAAACCATATTTCATCTCTAATTATGAGGTTTAATTATTGTTTAACAAACAACAAAAAGTGGAGATAATTTCAAGTAAAGTATGTCGTTAATGGTCATAAAATGAGAGCAATTTAGTTGTTTAACATCATTTTTTATACCAAGAAGTCTCTGTATATGCAAAAATGTTTTTGCTTGTTTATTTTTCTTAATATGAGGTCCTTAATTTTACTTATGAAATGAATACGATAAAGACTTTTCCTTCTATATTTGATTACAACCACGCCTCAGCATTGGTATGCTGGTGTGTGATACAGCGTGCGTCTGCATCCGAACGCAGAAATTTCTTTTTGTTTGCCCTTTAAAAAAGTAAACAGGTTCGTTTTCTGTCATTACGACTATGGCCTTGAGTTAGGGCGTTCTCTGTCAATTATTATTATAGGAAGCAAACAAAGAAAAAAAATTAGTGTAATTTAGTAAATAGTCATATCTTCAATAGGTTCAATATGCTATGAAGGCTTACTGAATAATTCCGACTCCATTGCAGTATTACAGCATAGATATTAAATAGGTAAGTTACCCTGGTTTACATTTATCATCCAGTAAAAATTTTTATTTATTTTTTCCTTGAATAACGCTGCATTACTTGCGATGGAAGTATATGTACTTCCACAAACCCGATTAAAATAACGATTCCATTGTTAGGTGAAATTATATATAGTATTCTTTGGCTCCAACAATGTGTTTTGTTTACGCTTATCGTGTGCTCATGTTTTTACATTTCAGTCAACAAAACTTCACTTCTTTATTCATAAAATTTCATATCGGAAGAACAAAACGGCCTTTATAGATTTACATCATGCATACCATTAATAGCCCCATGAAGTCTGCGACAATGTTACCTCTCAATTAAGGGGAAAGCCAAATTCCTAGCAATCCGCGTGAGTACTTATCCTCGGTTTCCTTGACACATGCAAAGAATTTGGGGGAAAAAACGGTTTATTCCCGCTGTCAGGGGTTTTTGAGCGCTGGCGTGAGAGAGAGGATGGAGGCAGTGGCTGCGAGCCCTCCCTGGGTGGCAACGTGTGACAATGTGTGTGCTCTCATCAAAACCTTGGATTTCTGTGATTCGGCGTCATCTGCCGTAAGACCGACGGGATGTGAATGTTCTTTCCTTGGGACTCTCTTGGGAAGCCAGAGAGGAAGGTGATTGCAAAGGGAAGTGAAACGGAACGACTTATTTTCCCGTGTTTGGGAGAAGGGGTAGATGCCGGACGTCGCTATGCGTCGGAAACTTTGCCTTGTTCAGATCCGGAATTACTGAATTAAATACAACAGAGGTTTTTTAGAACATTTAAATTTGTCAGTAACGGAAGAAAACATAAAAAGGTTTTGTAGGAAGCACGGTTGTTTAATATTATCGTGATCGATGTAAATAGAAAATTGATCGTCCTTCGATACTTGAAAAATACAATGTATATTTAGTTTCACATTTGACATATCGGTGTGGAGGAATGCATGTAAATACAATTAATTCATAGACCTGTGAAATTAGACGTGGCTGCCCGATAGACCCCTACAATACAATTTGTTTCGGGTGTAAACGCCTTCAGTTTCTCTCACGGCAAATAATCTAGTGCAGTTTTTTTTTTTATCTATTTGGTT
>NC_051408.1:30919723-30919825 GCF_015228065.2 Penaeus monodon
TATGTGGTAATTTCCGTCAACATTTCTTTTTCATTTGGAAAATTTCACATGAAACTGAAGTACGCACTGCCGTTACTATGGCATTTGTAAGTTGTGAACTCT
>NC_051408.1:30921147-30922628 GCF_015228065.2 Penaeus monodon
TTATCAGCTGGCCCGAGAAACCCATAACCAGGGTCTCTGAAAAACATCGGATACAATACCCGTCGCGTTACAGTCAATGTTTAGGCTTTGGGTATAACAGCCTATTGGTTCGGTGGTCAAGAAAACGTGAAAAGGGGGACGGGAGCGAACCCCGACAGGCTATTTGATGCTCTTTCAGGTGTTAAGCGATGGAGTTACGAGGTCCTGGGCTCAGTGATGTTTTATCGTATAGACTTGCTTTACGGCGTTTTATGTTCGCATGTATGTCGGGGGACTGTACTCCTACAGTACGTGCGACCGAAGGCTTCTTTGCTGCTACAGCCATACGTTGGATTTGCATCATCCGTCTTTTGATTAGTTCACCTGTTTTATGCTCTCGCTTTTTAATGAATCACATGAGCTTTTTTTCAAAGCTTAATATTGATTATTGTGGTTCACACGTGTCCTTTAACAATTACAGATAATATGATTAAACTGTAAATGTTAAATTTTGTCTGCTCTACTGAAATGATGTTAATAAGCACAAGATTTTGCTTGGTGATTTGTGTAGAACTCTCAGCAGCACGTGTATGCCGTATTGGTCCCGCCCATATACTGTGTACTCGTATCACATCTGCCAAATGATTTTGACATCCGTCGTCTAAAATGTCATGTGACAAAGTTTCAGGCTTCAGCTAATGATTAAATGTGCAATTTATCTAATCTGTTTTGTGATGGTATTCTATCTTGTTATCTTATACTTTTATAATTAAACTAAAGTAAAGTATTCCCTTAAATGAACAACAGTTAGTCAAGTAGTAACAGTGAACAATTAAGATTAGTCAGAGGCTAGCAGTGTTGCATTAGCCATTAAAGTTTCAAAATTTATCACCTAAGCATTTAGTTACTTTGATCTGTCTATCGACAAAGGTGAACATACACATCTGTGATAGTGGAATGACCCTCAAATACTGAAACGAAACGTAATTATCACCAAACTTCCAGTCGATATATTGCAATGTAAGGTGATTAAAACAATTATCCAGAACTGCTCTAGATTTGAAGATAGGCAACTACAGTATCCTCAGCTCTCCGCCAACTGTAAATATGTTGAAGATTCTTTATTCTAATGAGGATAATGACACAGACAACACAATTCTTCATAAAACATTAATGAAGAGGTGGATAGTATGATCTGATGATGGTTAAAACTGGATATAATTCTGCTACAAAGATGAGAAAATTCTTCCATACACTATATCTGCATGCAAAGATATTGAACCTTTTTAGCAGTTTATCTTACTCATTTCCCTTTCTCTCTCATTTCGCTTTTTATCTTTCTCCTCCCTCCTCCTTACTTTCTCTTCCTAAGATTTTTCTATCTTTCTTTTTTTTTTGTCTTTCAAGGACTGCTTGATTTTTCCGTCGCCTGTCAAGGTCGATCGATGAATGTTCCTCTGCAGTCAGGTTCGGCCTCGGGGATGCTGCTCCGCTTATTTCTG
>NC_051408.1:30922904-30923153 GCF_015228065.2 Penaeus monodon
CCTCCACTGAACGAAGGTACCGTTTTGCCTAGAGTTACTGGTTGACAAATAAGTCTAGAGAAGTGGAAATTCGATTTTAGTGGTAACTGGATTTGCACAAGAATTCTAAGATCAAATTAAAGGCGAGAGAAGAAATATGCCTGATTGGACACTTCTTTACGCAAATACTTCAAGTATTCATGTCTTTACTTTTACGCCCGTGTTATTATCACCATTATGAGAATGCTGTACCAGAGCTGTCATTAATGT
>NC_051408.1:30924854-30924994 GCF_015228065.2 Penaeus monodon
GAAAAAAATATAAATAAAATTGTTTATATCACGGCCCATAAAAAAATTGTTACCTTGGCAAAACCTTTTTTGCAGAGAATGCTAACAAAAAATATAGACCTCACTGAACTACGCTTGCAGATGATATAAGCACATTGAAA
>NC_051408.1:30925137-30925474 GCF_015228065.2 Penaeus monodon
AATGTTTAGAACAGTTTCTGTATTGTAATCAAATAATGCCTAATGTTACCCGGTGTAAAAACATGATAGGATTAAATACTGAGGCAATAAAAATCATACTGACAGGGTTTTTCAATGACCTAAAAAACAAGCAGAAATGTATCCTCTGTTATCTGCCACTGACAAGGGATTAAAAGCAAACAAATTAATATCTATCAACTTACACACAAGTGTCCAATGCTCGTCGTCATGAAAATATAATATTCGTATTACAATGATGTGCGGCCATGTTGTCTTCATAATGAAGCTGTATTTCTGTAATAAAACCGACTTCATTTTTTGGGAAAAGAAAATCTGA
>NC_051408.1:30931175-30932842 GCF_015228065.2 Penaeus monodon
AAAAGAACTTAAATTAAAAACCATATTTCATCTCAATTATGAGGTTTAATTATTGTTTAACAAACAACAAAAAGTGGAGATAATTTCAAGTAAAGTATGTCGTTAATGGTCATAAAATGAGAGCAATTTAGTTGTTTAACATCATTTTTTATACCAAGAAGTCTCTGTATATGCAAAAATGTTTTTGCTTGTTTATTTTTCTTAATATGAGGCCCTTTAAATTTTTACTTATAAAATGAATACAGATCAAGATTTTTTCCTTCTATATTTTGATTACAACCAACGTCCTCAGCATTGGTATGCTGGTGTGTAGATACAGCGATGCGTCTGCATCCGAACGCAGAAATTTACTTTTGTTTGTCCTTAAAAAGTAAACAGGTTCGTTTTCTGTCATTACGACTATGGCCTTGAGTTAGGGCGTTCTCTGTCAATTATTATTATAGGAAGCAAACAAAGAAAAAATTAGTGTATTTAGTAAATAGTCCCTATCTTCAATAGGTTCAAAATGCTATGAAGGCTTACTGAATAATTCGACTCCATTGCAGTATACAGCATAGATATTAAATAGGTAAGTTACCCATTGTTTATCATTTATCATCCAGTAAAATTATTTATTTATTTTTCCATTGAATAACGCTGCATTACTTGCGATGGAAGTATATGTAGCTTCCACAAACTGATTAAAAATAACGATTCCATTGTTAGGTGAAATTTATATATAGTATTCCTTTGGCTCCAACAATTGTCGTTTTGTTTACGCTTATCGTGTGCTCATGTTATACATTTCAGTCAACATACTTCACTTCTTTATTCTAATATTTCATTTCGGAAGAACAAAACGGCCTTTATAGATTCACATCATGCATACCATTATACCCCCATGAAGTCTGCGACAATGTTACCTCTCAAATTAAGGTGAAAGCCAAATTCCTAGCAATCCGCGTGAGTACTTATCCCGGTTTTCCTTTGACACTGCAAAGAATGGGGAAAACACAGGTAATTCCCGCTGTCAGGTGTTGTGAGCGCTGGCGTGAGGAGAGAGGATGGAGGCAGTGGCTGCGAGCCCTCCCTGGGTGGCCAACGTGTGACAAGTGTGTGTGCTCTCATCAAAACCTTGGATTATTCTGTGATTCGGCGTCATCTGCCGTAAGACCGACGGTATGTGAATGTTCTGTTCCTTGGAGACTCTCTTGGGAATGCCAGAGAGGAGGTGATTGCAAAGGCAAGTGAAACGGACGACTTATTTTCCCGTGTTTGGGAGAAGGGGAGTAGATGCCGGACGTCGCTATGCGTCGGAAACTTTGCCTTGTTCAGATCCGGAATTACTGAATTATAATACAACAGAGGTTTATAGAACATTAAGTTTGTCAGTAACGGAAGAAAACATAAAATGGTATGTAGGAAGCACGGTTGTTTAATATTATCGTGATCGATGTAAATAGAAAATTGATCGTCCTTCGATTACTTGATAATACAATGTATATTTAGTGCACATTAGACATATCGGTGTGGAGGAACTGTCATGTAAATACAATTAAATTCATAGACATGTGAAATTTAGACGTGGCTGCAGATAGACCATACAATACAATTTGTTCGGATGTAAACGCCTTCAGTTTCTCATCACGGCAACTAATCTAGTGCAGTTTTTTTTTTATCTATTTGTT
>NC_051408.1:30932905-30933008 GCF_015228065.2 Penaeus monodon
GTGTAATTTCCGTCAACATTTCTTTTTCATTTGGAAAATTTCACATGAAACTGAAGTACGCACTGCCGTTACTATGGCATTTGTAAGTTGCGAACTCTCACGC
>NC_051408.1:30933785-30933858 GCF_015228065.2 Penaeus monodon
CTTGCGGTGTGTTGTGTTGTTTTAGGTATAGGCCTATGTTGTATAATATAACTACACAACATACATAACTATA
>NC_051408.1:30933947-30934053 GCF_015228065.2 Penaeus monodon
TTTTAATATGCTGAAGTTCGCAACTTACAAATGCCTATAAGGGCAGTGCGTACTTCGTTTCATGTAAAATTTTTTCCAAAAAAAAAAATGTTGACGGAAATTACAC
>NC_051408.1:30934114-30935770 GCF_015228065.2 Penaeus monodon
AACAATAATAAAAAAAACTGCACTAGTTTAGTTCCCGGATAGAAACTGAAGGCTTTAATCCAAACAATTGTATTGTATGGTCTTCTGCAGCCCTCTAATTTCACATTCCCATGAATTTAATTGTATTTACATGGCAGTTCCTCCACACCGATATGTCTCATGTGCACTAAATATACATTGTATTATCCAGTAATCGAAGGACGATCAATTTTCTATTTACATCGATCACGATAATATTAAACAACCGTGCTTCCTACATACCATTTTATGTTTTCTTCCGTTACTGACAAACTTAATGTTCTATAAACCTCTGTTGTATTATAATTCAGTAATTCCGGATCTGAACAAGGCAAAGTTTCCGACGCATAGCGACGTCCGGCATCTACTCCCCTTCTCCCAAACACGGGAAAATAAGTCGTCCGTTTCACTTGCCTTTGCAATCACCTCCTCTCTGGCATTCCCAAGAGAGTCTCCAAGGAACAGAACATTCACATACCGTCGGTCTTACGGCAGATGACGCCGAATCACAGAATAATCCAAGGTTTTGATGAGAGCACACACACTTGTCACACGTTGGCCACCCAGGGAGGGCTCGCAGCCACTGCCTCCATCCTCTCTCCTCACGCCAGCGCTCACAACACCTGACAGCGGGAATTACCTGTGTTTTCCCCATTCTTTGCATGTGTCAAAGGAAACCGAGGATAAGTACTCACGCGGATTGCTAGGAATTTGGCTTTCACCTTAATTTGAGAGGTAACATTGTCGCAGACTTGATGGGGCTATTAATGGTATGCATGATGTGAATCTATAAAGGGCCGTTTTGTTCTTCCGAAATGAAATATTATGAATAAAGAAGTGAAGTATTGTTGACTGAAATGTATAACATGAGCACACGATAAGCGTAAACAAAACGACAATTGTTGGAGCCAAAGGAATACTATATATAAATTTCACCTAAAATGGAATCGTTAATTTTAATCAGTTTGTGGAAGCTACATATACTTCCATCGCAAGTAATGCAGCGTTATTCAATGGAAAAATAAATAAATAATTTTACTGGATGATAAATGATAAACAATGGGTAACTTACCTATTTAATATCTATGCTGTAATACTGCAATGGAGTCGAATTATTCAGTAAGCCTTCATAGCATATTGAACCTATTGAAGATATGACTATTTACTAAATTACACTAATTTTTTTCTTTGTTTGCTTCCTATAATAATAATTGACAGAGAACGCCCTAACTCAAGGCCATAGTCGTAATGACAGAAAACGAACCTGTTTACTTTTTAAGGACAAACAAAAGTAAATTTCTGCGTTCGGATGCAGACGCATCGCTGTATCTACACACCAGCATACCAATGCTGAGGACGTTGGTTGTAATCAAAATATAGAAGGAAAAGTCTTGATCTGTATTCATTTCATAAGTAAAATTAAGGACCTCATATTAAGAAAAATAAACAAGCAAAAACATTTTTGCATATACAGAGACTTCTTGGTATAAAAAATGATGTTAAACAACTAAATTGCTCTCATTTTATGACCATTAACGACATACTTTACTTGAAATTATCTCCACTTTTTGTTGTTTGTTAAACAATAATTAAACCTCATAATTAGAGATGAAATATGGTTTTTAATTTTAAGTTCTT
>NC_051408.1:30941323-30941584 GCF_015228065.2 Penaeus monodon
TGTGGTTTTATTTTGATGTATAATTAATATTCAGATATTCTTTTACCAAAAAATGAAGTCGGTTTATTACAGAAATACAGCTTCATTATGAAAACAACATGGCTGCACATCATTGTAATACGAATATTATATTTTCATGACGACGAGCATTGGACACTTGTGTGTAAGTTGATAGATATTAATTTGTTTGCTTTTAATCCCTTGTCAGTGGCAGATAACAGAGGATACATTTCTGCTTGTTTTTTAGGTCATTGTTAAACC
>NC_051408.1:30941856-30942018 GCF_015228065.2 Penaeus monodon
CTGCAAGCGTAGTTCCAGTGAGGTCTATATTTTGTGTTAGCATTCTCTGCAAAAAGGTTATGCCCAAGGTAACAATTTTTTTATGACCGTGATATAACAATTTATTTATTATTTTTTTTCCACGCACACACTCACGCATACATACACTCCACACAAACACAA
>NC_051408.1:30943850-30944407 GCF_015228065.2 Penaeus monodon
ACACGGGCTAAAGAAAAGGGCAGGAATATTAAAGTATTTCGTAAAGAAGTGTCCAATCAGGCATATTTCTTCCTCGCCTTTTTTTGATCTTAATTCGTTCAATTAGTTACCACTAAAATGAATTTCCACTTCTCTGACTTTTTTTGTCAACCAGTAACCTAGGCAAACGGTACCTCGTTCGGGAGGTAATGATAGTTTTGTTTTCAACAGTGTCGATAGCATAATAAAATTATAATATTCATTTCAATATTGATGTAATAGTAGCCTCATAAGTGAAAAATATGCCCAAAACAATTGTGAAAAAACAAAAATCTGGAAAAAATACATAATAAAATTCTAAAACTAATATTGCCCATACTGATATTACCATAAAGATTAAAAAAGTAATGATTAGAAAAAAACAAGCATGATGAAAAAAAAAATGGAAGGAAAAGTAATCGTGATGAAATACAGAAATAAGCGGAGCAGCATCCCCGAGGCCGAACCTGACTGCAGAGGAACATTCATCGATCGACCTTGACAGGCGACGGCATCAAGCAGTCACTTGAAAGACAAAA
>NC_051408.1:30944445-30945733 GCF_015228065.2 Penaeus monodon
ATAAAAAGCGAAATGAGAGAGAAAGGGAAATGAGTAAGATAAATTGCTAAAAAGGTTCAATATCTTTGCATGTAGATATAGTGTATGGAAGAATTTTCTCATCTTTGTAGCAGAATTATATCCAGTTTTAACCATCATCAGATCATACTATCCACCTCTTCATTAATGTTTTATGAAGAATTGTGTTGTCTGTGTCATTATCCTCATTAGAATAAAGAATCTTCAACATATTTACAGTTGGCGGAGAGCTGAGGATACTGTAGTTGCCTATCTTCAAATCTAGAGCAGTTCTGGATAATTGTTTTAATCACCTTACATTGCAATATATCGACTGGAAGTTTGGTGATAATTACGTTTCGTTTCAGTATTTGAGGGTCATTCCACTATCACAGATGTGTATGTTCACCTTTGTCGATAGACAGATCAAAGTAACTAAATGCTTAGGTGATAAATTTTGAAACTTTAATGGCTAATGCAGCACTGCTAGCCTCTGACTAATCTTAATTGTTCACTGTTACTACTTGACTAACTTTGTTCATTTAAGGGAATGTTTTACTATAGCTTAATTATAAAAGTATAAAATAACAGGATAGAATACCATCACAAAACAGATTAGATAAATTGCACATTTAATCATTAGCTGAAGCCTGAAACTTTGTCACATGACATTTTAGACGACGGATGTCAAAATCATTTGGCAGATGTGATACGAGTACACAGTATATGGGCGGGACCAATACGGCATACACGTGCTGCTGAGAGTTCTACACAAATCACCAAGCAAAATCTTGTGCTTATTAACATCATTTCAGTAGAGCAGACAAAATTTAACATTTACAGTTTAATCATATTATCTGTAATTGTTAAAGGACACGTGTGAACCACAATAATCAATATTAAACTTTGAAAAAAAGCTCATGTGATTCATTAAAAAGCGAGAGCATAAAACAGGTGAACTAATCAAAAGACGGATGATGCAAATCCAACGTATGGCTGTAGCAGCAAAGAAGCCTTCGGTCGCACGTACTGTAGGAGTACAGTCCCCCGACATACATGCGAACATAAAACGCCGTAAAGCAAGTCTATACGATAAAACATCACTGAGCCCAGGACCTCGTAACTCCATCGCCTAACACCTGAAAGAGCATCAAAAATAGCCTGTGGGGGTTCGCTCCCGCCCCCCTTTTCACGTTTTCTTGACCACCAAACCAAAGGCTGTTATACCAAAGCCTAAACATTGACTGAACGCGACGGGTATGTATCCATGTTTTTTCAGAGACCCTGGTTA
>NC_051408.1:30947193-30947451 GCF_015228065.2 Penaeus monodon
ACCATTCATTCCGCATTTCCTTCCGCCACTTTCCACTGCTTTCCTTCCGCCACTTTCCACTGCCATCAGACACCCCTCCACTCCCATCACAATACATCACTGCACCCCCGTCTCCTTTGCATCACCCTCCCTTCCCCTTCTTTGATCATTACACAACATCCACCATCACCATACAGCACCCTAACTTCTCCCACCTTCTCCTTTGAATCACCATACATCCCCATTCCCCCCATACCCTCTCTCTACATCACCATAAAT
>NC_051408.1:30947505-30948005 GCF_015228065.2 Penaeus monodon
TTTACGTCACCCTACTTCAGTCTCCATTCCTTGCATCACTATATATCACACAATCCCCCCCCGTCCCTCCCTTTTATCAGCATACCCCATCTCGCCTCTCCTCCCTTGCATCAGCATACATCAACCCTCCCCCACCCTCTCCCCCTCCGACCCTTCCCCGCATCACCCTATCCCAGCCTTCCTCTGCTCCCTTGCATCCCCAGACATCACCACCATCCTACCCCGTCCCCTCCCCTACATCACCATACATCAATCCCCTCCCCCTCCCATCCCTTCCCTCACCATACATCACCCCCCCCCACCCTTCCCCTCCCTCCCAACCGACCTCTCCGATCCCCGCGGAATCAACAGCTGCCAATACGACCACTTCCGGCGAGCGATAACCGTCTCGTAAATAAGGGCGAAGTTGCGGCCTTAATTAGAGATGGATAGCCGTAAACAGTAAATATTGAACGCGGATGGAGTTGGACAAAGCAAGGTGCTGATTCGTTATGTATTTT
>NC_051408.1:30948889-30949018 GCF_015228065.2 Penaeus monodon
GCAACAGGTGTTCATGTAAGGTGTAAAGGCAGATGTAGGAATAGTGAAGTGTGTCTGGTTAGTGAGTATGAGGGAAACATGACTGGACAGAATTGCAAAGAAGAGAAATGGAAATAGAAAGATGGCATT
>NC_051408.1:30949149-30949425 GCF_015228065.2 Penaeus monodon
GGAGGGAAAGGGTAGGGAGAGACTTCGTAGAAGTGAAAAAATATATATTGAGAAAGAAGACAAGAAAGACAATGATTATTACATACCCACTATGAACAAAAGGAATGTGTGTGAATGTGAGAGAAAAAATGTTAGTATTAAAAAAAAAACTGAGGTATTAATAAAGATAATGCAACTTTGGGAGATACAAGGGAAGGCGCAGTATGAAAGAGATGAAGTGTGTGTATGTACATATCTCAGGTTTACAATAAAGGAGAAACGGCGAACGGAATCTCG
>NC_051408.1:30949854-30950128 GCF_015228065.2 Penaeus monodon
TATACTGCTGGTGTTATTCGTTACAGCTCCCAAGGCGGTAATTCCAGACTGCCGACAGTGGCGCATCTGACATTAGAGATAACCCTGTGGTTGCCACCATTGTATATTTTATTTTATTTCCTCTGTTCTCAACCTCTTTCTATATTGTTTCCTTCGCACCTTGATTTATTATCTCCATTAAAGCCACCACGAAAGAGTGGTGACTATATTTATGTTTGCAATCCGAAGGTACAGAAAAATGGTCGTGACTTTCTCATGAGCCATAGCTTATATA
>NC_051408.1:30950501-30951256 GCF_015228065.2 Penaeus monodon
TCCTGAAAAGCGGAAATCTTCAACTGAGCAGTATTTAACTACTTTCATAGCTTGAATGATATTAGAGGCATGTGCAATCTAAATTGAGACTCATCTATTATTTTCTTAGTTTGCATGAGTCATATGCAGCAGATCAATAAATCGAGCCCGGCGTGTTTACAACGTGGAGGTTGCTGTTACATGTATAATGGACACAGCTCAGTCCGAGCGAACCTCTGAGGTTAGTCTCGTTGGCTAAGTTATTTTGTGCTAAATGGAATCAGTAGTGAAGGCCATGCAGTATGTTGTGTACGTGTTTTCCGAGGCACTCCACTGGCTTCGCCTTCCCTAGACCATGAATACACGCCAGCGGCACCGTCTGCCTCCTGGCTTTTCATGCGCGACCCATGGAGAAAATGCTTAATTGCAAGGCACTTCACTCCCACTGCCTGTTATCACGCGGTGCATGGCCTTGGGCAGAGAATATAGTTCAGTGGAAGTGGGCAGCAGCCATTAATATTTCAGGCCAGAAAAGAGAAGTTTCCTCTTTATCACCACCTCACCCCATCACCCCCTCCCCCACCCTCCCGGTGCTATAGTTATGGCGGTTTCATGGCGGAATCATTGTGTGTTTGGATGACGGGACCTGTGAGTCATTCAAGGTCACGCAGGAGGCTCGGCGTGGCGGCGGTACGTGTATGGTGATATGGTGAACTTGTGCGGTGTTTTACTCTATGCTGTGCCACTGTTTGTATATACACACGCATGCATACGTC
>NC_051408.1:30951492-30951664 GCF_015228065.2 Penaeus monodon
TACAACTCTCAGGAATCGCCGCAAGATACTTCTCTGGGTGCAATAACACATGTATCATTTTCCCATTCTCCGCTCTCCCCACCAAAGGAATGACAAAAGTTTTAACTAAACCATTTAATTTCCGCCCTGTGTTTACCTTACCCGTCTCTCCGTCCTCCCCCACTCCCCTCAA
>NC_051408.1:30951978-30952305 GCF_015228065.2 Penaeus monodon
CCGCCCACACACCTTGGAAATGGGTTAAGGAAGGCTTGGGAGGGAGGGTTTGCCAGATAGTGAAGCGATGGGCAGCGGCTAGGAGATAGGGAGGTATGAGAGGGGTGGGGGGGGGGAGATTGCAAGGGTTAAGGCAAGAGCGACAATCGATGACCCTGTTTTGTGTGTTCGGACTGACCTACAAGGAAGGCGTGACGCCGACAAGCTTACTGGACGGGGACCAAATGCAACTGTTCTGACTGAATGAAAATGTTGGATCTTTCGCAAAGTTCCAAGGTGCTCAACATGTCATTTAAGATTTTCAGTGGGACAGTAAGTAGAAAGGGA
>NC_051408.1:30952343-30952957 GCF_015228065.2 Penaeus monodon
GGGTTGGGTATGGTATTTATAGCGTCATGATGCGAATTAAGTTTTGAAACGAGGATACGAATGATTCATTATCGGACCGAAATATGGTTGTGGGAAAAAAAAAAACATACAACATGGAAAATATGTTGCATAGACCTGTTTTAATATTCTGTGCATGAGTTACAACAAGCGCGGTACGGAATTTTTAAATAAGGGTGAAATTCCCAGTTAATGTAGGTACATTTAGGCATATTGATTTGAATGGCATTGCATCACTGATTATAAACATTTATTTTTATTCCATTAATGAATAAAGTATGTTTTTCTTTTGCACCACTTTCTCTTCGTAATTAAATTGCTATGGTTCTTCTCAATAAGAAAATTAAATTATTGTCAATGGTTTTAGAATATGTTACTTAACTGACGCAACTAATATTTGTTATGTTTATTATATTCATTTATTATTTAAAAATATATTTTGATTATATTTTTATCAACAGATGCCATCTCTAAAGAGTTTCTTAGTAGTAAACAGTCCGTACTGTACTCCTTTGACTGAACATAATTGCGCAGGTCAAGGTTAATGCATTTAGCAAGGACTGGAAGGAGGATAAAACGATTAGAATAGCGTGACA
>NC_051408.1:30953240-30953659 GCF_015228065.2 Penaeus monodon
GCGCTTCTTTTCCTTTCCTTTTCTCTAAGACATTATTCCATGTGGCCATACGCCCCCCCCCCTACCCCCCTCTGCCCACCTTTCTTTTTCCTTATCTTCTGCAGGACTTCCAGCTTCATCATCTGTCTTCTACATTATCATCTTTCCTGGTGACATTTCATTAAAAAAATATAGACAACTATATAGATAAGTGAACATAGAAATGCATTAGCTGTATATATTTATAAATGTATTATTTATTTTTTCGGTCGAAGTATTCAAGTAGCAGATAAAGTAAATACATTCTAGTTCTATTATGCACGGAAAATTACATGTAATTAAACTGCGTGTTATGTATAACGCAATTAAGTGTTTTACATGAGTAAATTTCATTATTAGGATTATAGTTTTTATAATTATAACTTTTTATGATTGTCCTC
>NC_051408.1:30955081-30955339 GCF_015228065.2 Penaeus monodon
GGAGAGGAGAGGGATGGGGAGAGGGGAGTACGAGTAATACTTGGTGCAGGAACGCCCGCAAACTGCGGTATGGTACTGGTTCACCTGGTCGATGGGCGGACTTCTCTGAGAGCCGACTTAATGGGGTGGATGAATGGCAGTTTAGGCGCGGGAGTAAAGGTAGGCTTTCGAAACAGGGATAGTTGATTTTGTTGGCAAAAAGAGGGTTAGGTACGAATGGGGTCATGGACGGGAGATCACACTCATTTTGACGACTTT
>NC_051408.1:30956272-30956343 GCF_015228065.2 Penaeus monodon
TTTTAAGACCTCCCCACTTATCCAGGCTTGGCATTGGCACCTGAGCAGTCTGGTTGACTCCCCGGTGGCTG
>NC_051408.1:30956994-30957136 GCF_015228065.2 Penaeus monodon
TGCTTGAGGGATCCACAATAAGTGTAATGATGCCACAAAGACTCATTCAAGCTAAATCGATTTTTATTGTGGACGTGATTGGCGGCGAGTCACGACCATTCACGAAACTGGGTTACGGCTGTGGCCATTAATTCATTTTCGG
>NC_051408.1:30957172-30957243 GCF_015228065.2 Penaeus monodon
AGATGTTGAGTTTTTCCCCTTTGATGATGTATTTTATTATACTTTTGTTACAGGCATTGATGCAAACAGTG
>NC_051408.1:30957592-30958465 GCF_015228065.2 Penaeus monodon
GTGCCTCTGCATTAAATGCCATTTAATATAACGGTATTCAGTATTTTTGACATTTCCGTAACCAAGGCAGACAGATAACCTACGTCGTCCTCAAACGTGTATCCCGTGAACTATTTCCCCTTTTTCTGGATTTTGGAACATCATGAATTTACATTTTCCTTATGACGCAATTCACAAGATATCAAGCACTTTTGCCTCCCCCCCTCCCCCTCCCTCCCATTCCGGCGACCATTCACCTCCGTCTATTCATCCACCCTACCCCCTCCCTTGAACACCCCCCCTCCCACCCACCTCTTAGCAGGCCCACCGGAAGTCTTATATAATATCAGGCATTTACCTCCCCACTCGTCCGATACGCGTCGTGGTCTTCGTAGTGTGGAGAAGGAGACATCGCTCTGTTCTCCCTAACTGATTTATTTTTTCTTTCTGAGATTAGATAAGTCTTCATCGTATCAAAGATTTATAGAGCTAAATACGAGCAAAGTTACAATTCTGTGTTATGCATTATGCATATCTATATTTTATGCTACAGGTACTTACCCCCCTACTCTTTCTCCAATCTCGACTGTCTCCTCCGGAATGAAACTCGAATCCGAAGTCGGTGTCACTTTCTGGCGTGACTGATGAAGCGAACGTGTTGTTATTCTCGGACCTGCCAAATGCCTCCGGGTCTGGACGCAATGTGTATGGGGCTGACCTAATGGCTCTGCGGTTCTTCGCGGTTCTCGCCGCTGGAAAAAAAATCACGAGGCTCTCTGTGTTCCGGGCTAAAAAAAAAAAAAAATAGACGGGAAGATAAAGACGAATGTGCTTAATGGGTCATGTTTATTGTAGGAACAACTGCTGTTTTTCTTTTTGTTAGGGAGCTTTTGC
>NC_051408.1:30961594-30961919 GCF_015228065.2 Penaeus monodon
ATGATGCCAATTTAGTGAGCCCAGCCTCATTAGTAAATTAGTTATATAAGGTTAAATGAAGAACTTTGACTCTGACTCTACAGATATAATAGTCGCTTGTCTGGTTCTATCGTGTGTCGTTTACAGTATACTGAGTGAGAAGCGCGGTCATTAGTTTGGTATGAAACCTGAGAGTTGAACGTTTGTTGAGAAGGAACGAACGCAGGGATAGTGTGAAGAACCATTAGAGAGATGCCAATTCTGCACGTGGCTGTAGACTTAAACAAAATTGCTGGAAGTGAAAACAGCTATAAAAGGATGAAATCGTTTTATGACCGGTATACAT
>NC_051408.1:30961960-30962283 GCF_015228065.2 Penaeus monodon
TCACCTGGTGTATTATGAATATATTTCTTGTGTATTTCCATTATTAAACTTTTTTTATGTTGACAAACGATTTTTTTTTTCTTTTTCTTTAAGTCATGGTCGCCCTGGCGGGAAAAGCGAGCTCTCAAAGGTATGTAAAACTGATCTTTTTCATTTTTACTTTTGTCATTCATACCCTTTTTTATGGAGTGTTAATTTTTGCTTGATTTGGCAGTGGGTTATGAGGACATAAAGGGCGGTGTTGATAGTTGTTTTTAATTTTTCAGTATATTTTAAAATTTTATGTGTAGTGATAAATGAATAGAAAACATTATTTTAGTGTT
>NC_051408.1:30962310-30962686 GCF_015228065.2 Penaeus monodon
GGAAGAAGGATGATAGTAAACAAGTATATAGAATTAACAAAGTTGAATTTTAGATTAGAATAGATGGAAGGTAAAAAAAGATAGAAGAACGAAGAATAAAAGGTAAGTGAGGTACAAAGATTAGAAAAAAAAGTATATGGCGTGTGAGTTGGTGTCAGGACTTCATTTAAGATGCTTGGTATCTTTTGCATTGTATTGTTCGTTCACTTTTGCATTTCTGCTGGATATTCCTATCTTATTTCTCTTATATGTGCTTTATGTTTATATTCGCTAATCTGCTTTCTGTTTTTAATTTCTTCACTTCATATGTAAGCAAAAGCGCCTTTTCCAGAGTATAATCACCATGCGAGTAGAAATCACTTGTAGGAAGCGATTT
>NC_051408.1:30963807-30963992 GCF_015228065.2 Penaeus monodon
AGATCCTTTTTTGTGGTTGCTGGTTTGTGCCAGAAATATCCAAGAACATTTTTTGGAGGAGGAAAAAATCGGAAAATTTGGTTAGAAGGTGGCTTGTGTCCAGCCTAACCTCGTTGGGTGATGAATATTTCACGAGCAACTGTTCTCGCTGTGACGTCATCCAGGAAAGAAATGGCTATAGCGAA
>NC_051408.1:30964427-30964640 GCF_015228065.2 Penaeus monodon
GATAAACTTTACTTGCAACAAATTTCATGATTTTCTTACCGCTCAAAAGCCATTTTAAAGAAAAGGGAAAAATAAATTACAAACCTTTTTTTTTGTGCCGTAATACAAGCAATTCAAGTGTTCATGTAAGTTATTATTTATTGTGATGTATTTTATTTTTATTACTAAGTAATAATTCGATGTTGCTGTGGTTGTGGTGTAATTTTTTTTTTT
>NC_051408.1:30964740-30965400 GCF_015228065.2 Penaeus monodon
CAACAAACATATCCCGGCGAAAGATACGCAGTATAAGGTTTTAGTGACTCTACCAAAAGCATAAAGGGAGTTTTATTCAGCTTGCAGTAAGGCCATCCATCCATCTCAAAAGTTCATTGTCATGTTACGTGTTTTGTATTCTGCTGTGTCTCCCTTTTCTCGCAAGAAGGAAGTAGGAGACTGGAAGAGAGGAAGGGAGTAATGACGATAACAAGGATGAAGACGAAAATAAGAATGATGACGAGTGTAAGGGTTAGGGTGAATACCATTTCGAACACATATTTTTCCTTCTCAACTTTCTCCTTACGGAATAAGAAATGCGTGAAGTGTATGCCATGTCATGGATCAGTTTTCTATACATTATTCGGTATTTTAAAACTTTGCTTCAGTATAGCATTAATGGATATCTAAGAGACTGTCGGAACTTTCCCCCTAGGAAATTTCCATAACTTCTGGCCACTCACTGTCCCAGTAGTCCGCCGATGTAATTAACATTCACATTTTCCTTCCGTTTCAGCTGAAGAAATTAGGTAATAACCAATTCCATTCGATTTCCTTAGGAATCATCAAGTGGCAGAATCTATCAGTCCTTGCATCGTGTAAGTGAGATTATTTGATTCATTGCACGATGAATATAGAATACGTCAAGTTACTATTTTG
>NC_051408.1:30965419-30966878 GCF_015228065.2 Penaeus monodon
CGTGTGGCAAAGAACTGGGTTTTGAATGGGTGAGAGAAATTTGCTAACGTCTATAAATGCGTGGTTAACGACGTCACATTTTGCCGCGACATTTATTTGGTAGTTTCAAAACCATTTCGCGATATCTGTTACGTCAGCTGACCCATAAGTATCTCTTCGGTCACCCTAAATGTTTTCCGGGCTGCAGGAAACATCCGCTGGTGTATGCTATGAATTCATATCAAGCAGATCTGTTGGATCGTTTGTCATCCCCTCGGTGGGGCCTGCAGGCTGAGGGGAACGGCGCTCCCTGATTGGAGGAGCGCGAGTTGGGCGGGGACCACGTGACCGCGCCGATCAGCTGATTCTTGGCGACTGGTGCACGTGGGGGCCGTCCTGAGTGCCCGCGGCCCTCGTCGCCCGCAATCAATTCGCGGCCAGTCTGGCATAATACCGGCCAAAACGGGAGACAGATTGGTAGTAATAAGCCGGACGTTGCACAAGTGTGTCTAGACTGGAAGTAAAGAACTTGGCAAGTAAACAAAAATTCATTAATATAAAGTTCACATTAATGGCTAAGCACTCTGCACCACAGAATGAAACAAAGCTGGCAATACGCAACTAAATTCACCAGAATTTCCAGTAGTTGCAAATAATGACGTCTAATACTACAAGGCGAAAGGATTTGCTTGGATTACCAGAAAGGCCGTTAGTATAGACCCGTATCATGTTGGATAAACGGTTCACATTTCCAACCACACAGTTTTATGATCAGTTAACCAAAAGGAAGAAGAGGCAAAAGAAGAAACATGCATGCAAAACTAGCAATGCGTTCGTGCTCAGACAAGCCTTGCTCTCATGTACTAAAGGCCAGACAGTGGCTAGACGTATGTAAAGAGCGTTGGCCGCGCAGCCAGTCACTGTCCCTCAGTGCCTCGCCCCAGCAACACTCGCATCAAATTGAAACCGTTTCTGATGATGATGAGCGATAAAACACGACGTGGGGCGCTTTCGGTGTCGGCCAGATCCTGTGATGGATCGGATCTGATGATGCTCCGTGTCGCAAGAGCTTAAAATGAACGATGGAGAACGCCAGGACAGTGCAGCGCCCATCACGGGTAACTGCTTTAGAGGGAGGATCGAAGAGATCGGGCGCGTTGTATTTTTTTTCTTAGGAAAGAAATGCTTAACGCTTTTAATAAATTTATAATTTATAAATGTATAAATATTTTTATCTGTAAATTTATCCGCGCTTGGGAGAGTATGACCCTTCAAGAACATGCGGGGTCGTCGAGCGTCAGGAAGGGGTGGGTGGTTACAACACCATCTGGCCTCAGCCTCGACGCCGTGCCTCTTTCCAGTGTCTTCGATTAGGGGTCTTGTTGCCAGGAGGGGCAGGTTGGAAGGAAAAGGGGCGCTAATGGTGTGTGGTGAGGGGGGGGGGATAACGCCGTTGGAATATTTGAGGTGCATGATGCAA
>NC_051408.1:30966977-30967705 GCF_015228065.2 Penaeus monodon
GCGCGCGCGCGCGTATGTGTGTCTGTGTTTCTCTCTGTCCCTCTTCCCGATCCTTCTCCTCTCTCCTACCCCCCCTCCCTCCTCCTATTACCCTCCCTCTCTCCACCCCGGTATTTCCCTTTCTGCACCTCCCCCCATTCTCCCTATCTCTGCCTCCTTTCCTTGTTTCCTCTCCTTCTCTCCCTCCCTCATATAATTTCACTTTCGTGATATCACATATATACAGAATCACCGCATCGCAAGTAATCCTCTCCCGCTGCATCTCTCCTCCATTACCTCCCCCGTCGTTTGTAACACCACAACCACGATTACCCAATCACGTTCTTCATCGATAGGAATTTAATTACCTTAATATCCTCATCGCTGCCAATTATAATGAACCCGACGACCCGATCGCAGTTGATAAGGCCCCATGAACGCAGGATTGCATGCGATCGCGATGGAAGTAGACGGTCGACGGCGCTGGATTCCCGTGAAAGCTTCAGGCTACGGCTTGGGCCCGATCACCCTTCGCTGTGGGTGTTGTATCGGCGAATTCGCGGGCCGGGAGCGAGGTTGGTTCGGAAGCTCGCGAGTAGATAAGAAAAGGAGTGTTCTGGAACGCGTGGCGAGGGCGTGAGTGAGAGTGGAACTGAACGCGCGTGTCAGGGGAGATGTCTGTTGGTGCGTGGGAGAAGGCGAGTGGGGAAATTTGTATCTGGTAAAGATGTGTGTGTGCTTGTGGGCTT
>NC_051408.1:30968302-30968539 GCF_015228065.2 Penaeus monodon
GTTATCAGTCCCCAGCAGCATCAGCGCTGCGCCGCGGAGATGCAGTAGAAGCCCCACCCCCGTCTGCCAGTGACGACGGCGGCGCTGGTGGTGGCGGCGCATCAGGCCAGGCAGGGAGGTGGTGTGGAGGGTCGGGATGGTGGCCGAGGCTCACAGATGGTGGTGGAGGCTCGCAGATGGTGGCGGGGGCGGCGGCGGCGGGATACCTGGTGGCGCGTGTTGGCAGAGACTTACTTT
>NC_051408.1:30968581-30969463 GCF_015228065.2 Penaeus monodon
TTACATCAGATCGCCATGTAGGTAATAAACAGTTCCCTTGTTATTTGCTCCCTGACCCATCGTTTGTCGATTAAGGCTGCTATAACCTGTCAGCTGTTGACACGCGTGGCTGTAACCCGCTGTTCCCCTTCCCCGTTACAACTGGCGATTAAACTGCCCGCTTCTTTGTTACTGCTCCACAATCCGCGCCCCGGGAGGCTCTGTGGCTAACTTGACTTTGCTGTGTTTGCATAGTGGTTTCCATTGGCTTTGGGAGGAACTGCAACTCAAAAGGAACTTCCGAGTGGCTTTGCGTGTTCCAGTGCCTTTGCCGTGGCTGAACTTTTTGAGTTTCCCCTGCGGATTGGTAGTGGCTGTGAATGTGTTGCAGTTCCTGGAACTTGCAGTAAAAGTTGAACTAAATTTATGACTGTCGTTCATTACCCCTTCTTTGCGCTGAAGTTCAGATTTTATTTCGTTCTTTGGTTTGCGGAGCTTTCCCGATTCCCCCAAATGGGTTTTTGGGGGAAAAATCCTTAATTAATTGCTGGGGGGTTTCGGCGTGTTGAAAGAAAGATTGGGGTGCCGGCTCTGTTGGTTGAGGGATTACTGTGTATTCTTTCAGCTTGGATCGTGTTCTTGGGTCGGACTTTGGTTTCCGACCGGAGCCGCTTTATCCAATTTGTAGGGCTTATTCGTGTTGTAGGAAAGGAATTTCATCATTTTCCTTCGATAAACAAGTACTTTTATGGTTTTGTTTTCATTTTTTATGATGCACCCTTCTTCATAATTTTCTAAGGGGTTATTTTAAACTTTTAATTCTGACGTATCCCCATAATTCATTTTTACGATTTTTTTTTTTAAGAGGGGGATTCTCAGGGGAAAAAATTAACAAAATTTGGA
>NC_051408.1:30969545-30969970 GCF_015228065.2 Penaeus monodon
TTTAAAAAAAAACCCTTTAAGCTTTTGTACATTTACACCCGGGGGTTTTTGATAGAAATTTCCATTTTTTTCCCCCCCACAATATGGGGGGGGGAAATAGGAGGGGGGGTGAATCTATATTACATTTTCGCTTTCGTAGTTATTTAATGTTTGAAGTTAGGCTATTGGCCACACCATATGTTTGCATGCTCGAAAGAGGCTATCTTTTTCCTTTTTTTTTATAGTGAGGTGGGACTTGCCAGTTTTTTTTAAAAAAAACTGGCAATTATTTTTTGCTTCGTTGCAAAAAAAAAAAAAAACTTGTCCTTCCGTTGCTTCCGTAGGCACTGATTCCATATATTCCATGTTTTATATTAAGGATTACTGTCAGGGGTTGCTTTCCTTTTCGTGTTTCCTTTTTTTTTCTTGTTTCTTTTTTTCTGTCT
>NC_051408.1:30970906-30971056 GCF_015228065.2 Penaeus monodon
CGGGGGCGGAAAATATTTTTATAATACACACCCGATGAGGCCGTGCCAGAGTTGTAAATATGGCTAAATTATTGTCTAAATTTTTCCCCAGGGTTTCACCAAATGGAATAGGGCGGTCCCGGGGGGATTTTTCCTCCAGAGGGGTTTAAA
>NC_051408.1:30971089-30971219 GCF_015228065.2 Penaeus monodon
AACGACTTTCCGAGGAGCCAAATTATGCTGCGTTTTTCTTGGGATGTGTTTTGTCGTTTACACTGGTTTAGTATTGGTTTCTAGCAGTTTTATTATCAATTCTAGTCCTCGTGTATTTTACTGTCTTTGA
>NC_051408.1:30971255-30971734 GCF_015228065.2 Penaeus monodon
GGGGGGGGGGGGAGTTATTTTTATGTAATTTGAAATTCGTTTTAAGTTACTCTCTGTTTTTTCCCCCGAATTTTGTATAACTTGAGAGTCGTATGATATATTTTCTGTGATTTTTTGTTGTGTGTTTTTGTGTGATTTAGATTTTTTTTTGCTGTCGGTCTATTTTTAAGTGATCTTATTCCCTGAGTGGCACCATCACACCGGCCGCCTTTGAAGAGTGTGATGACTATCGGTTTTCATCACATTCGTCATCAGCCTTTGTGTGAGAATTTGTGATGACGATGTGCGAGGCTTCCCGTAATGTTTTGTTTCCCATGAGTGGTTATTATAAATGAATTGTTTTCGCTTTCATTGAGTTACTGGCCTGTCTAAATTATTGCGGCGCTTGATGAACTCTCGTTCCTGTTAATGAATTAGACATTATATTATTCTCCACGTGGAACAGTTTTTTTTTTGCAATTATTTAATGCTGCGAGCAA
>NC_051408.1:30972749-30972975 GCF_015228065.2 Penaeus monodon
GTCATAATTATATATATATACACATAGGGTTTATATTTAGGAAATATATACACCTGTGCTATTGTTCTTGTATGTCATCCCGACTACAATGTACATCTCTTCTTTAGGTGAGTAATGTGCAGACGTGAGAGTGCCTGCGAACCTGCAGTTACTACCTGTGCAGATGAAACGGCAGGTACAGTAAAACTCGTCAAAATGTGTTTTTAATAATGTATGCATGAAGTTT
>NC_051408.1:30973655-30974212 GCF_015228065.2 Penaeus monodon
GACTTTTTTATCAATGCAATGTCGTCATAACGGCATGCATAGAGGTTGCATAAAAGAACTTTATACTTGGACCTGAACTCAAGCATTGAGTGAAATATAAGACAACAACTAATTACATACATAGACGCTTTGCCCAGTGTGTGCGTACGTAAGGCACAACAAGCAAGTACCACGCACACAAAGGCCCCGAGCAGCGGACCACAATGCCCATGGTTCCTGCATATAAGAAATTAGAATGAGAGAGAGAAAAAGATCAATACGGGGACAGGACGTATCTCCTTCCTGTGGTTTGTTCGTGCCGTCTTTGCTTCCCCCTTTGTCGTCGCCGAGCCGCACCAACGCTATAAATACGGCCACCTTCTTACGCCGCGCTTATGGCCAATATGTTTCAACAGACGCTCGGCAGACGGAGACGTTCTTGTTAGGGGGAGCCTCCTGTGCGTGGCATCGTAGTGTGAGTCTTGATTTGGGGGAAGGGGGGGTAAATTATGGTTGATGGTTCTGAGTTCGTTGGTGCGGGTTTTAGTTGCAATGTCTTTTTTAGATGGATTGATCAG
>NC_051408.1:30974374-30975784 GCF_015228065.2 Penaeus monodon
AGTAAGTACATCATAATTCAAAAACTGTATTGTACCCAGCCTTGAGAGAGCGGAATGACAAACAGCGTGTGAGGGAAGGTGGGGAGGGATGGAGAGATGGAGGGATGGGCACTGGTACCTAGGGTGGGAGGGAAGGAAGGAAGGAAGGAGGGGGAGAGAGGGAGAGAAAGAGGGAGGGAAAAAGGGAGGGAGAGAAAGAGGGAGGAGGGGAGGGATCACGGACACAGAGGGATGGACAGAAGGAAGGAGATGGAACGGACGCAGAGGAGTGGACAGAAATGGAGGGAGAAGGAACATATAGAGAGACGGAGAATGAGGGAGGGAGATGGATGGAGGAAAGGGGGGGGGGGCGAACACAGACGAATGGAGAGGGAGGAAAATAAGGTAAGGACATAGAAGGATGGAGAAAAAAGTATAGGAGAAGGAACAGAGACAGAGGCAAGGAGACGGGACGGGAGGGTCACGGACACAGAAAGATGGAGAGAGGGAGTGAGTAGGAATGGACACAGAGGGAGGGAGGGAGGGAAGGAGAGGGGCTAGGAAGGCACGGTCGCCTGATCTCGTTCGCTACATGTTTAAAGTTCTCCTGCTGTACCCACTGCCTGGGGATAGGTGGCTGGGAGGAGGAGGAGGCTGCAATAGTGGGGAGGGAGAGGAGGAAAAGGGAGGAGGGCGCAAGAGAGTAAAGGAGGAAAAGGGAGCAGGGGTGAAGAAGAGTAAAGGAGGAAAAGGGAGCAGGGGCGAAGGAGAGAAAGGGAGGAAAAGGGAACAGGGGCGAAAGAGAGGAAAGGAGGTGGAAAGATAAGGCAAGGGATGCAAGGCGAATGAGAGTAAAAGGAGTAGGAGTAGAGGAAGACAAGTGATCAAGGAGGAGGGTAGGTGGAGAGGAGGAAAAGGAAGGAGAGCAAAGGAGAGTAATGGAGGAAGAGGATCAGGGGCAGTGTAGGAGGAGGACATGGAGGAAACGGGAGCGGGGAGTGAAGAAGAGTAAAGGAAGAAGAAAGAGAAGGAAATAGGAGCAGGGGCGAAGGAGAGGAAGGGAGGAGAGGTGAGGAAAGGGAGCAAGACGAAGGAGAGTAAAGGAGGAAAAGTGAGCAGGGGCAAAAGCAGAGAAAAAGAGGAGAGAGGAGGAAAAAAAGCAGGGCGAAGGAATATAAATGAGACGGAAAGAGAAGGAAAAGGGAGCAGGGGCTAAGGAGAGAAGAGAAGGAGAGAAAAGGAAAAAGAAAGCAGGGCGCAGGAGACTGAAGAGGAAATGAGGAAAAGGGAGCAGGGTCAAAGGCGGAGAAACAGAGGAGGAGAGAGGAGGAAAAACAAGCAGGGCGAAGGAGTGTAAAGGAGAAGGAAAGAGGAGGAAAAGGGAGCAGGGCGAAGGAGAGTGAAGGAAGAGGAAACTAGCAAATGAAAAGC
>NC_051408.1:30975825-30976869 GCF_015228065.2 Penaeus monodon
GGGATCGTGGTCCATGACTGAGTCGAATCCTCTGGCGGCGATACGTGCTAAGGGTGACGGGTCGGGCAAAGTTACTGTTTCATCTTGGGAATAAAACTCCGCAAGTTGTGGGCGGAAGAGGAGACGGGGGAGGGGAAAGGGGAGAAGAAGGGGAAGAGGAGACGGGGGAGGGGAAAAGGGGAGAAGAAGGGGAAGAAGGAGGCGGGGGAGGGGAAAAGAGGGAAAAGGGGGAGGGAGGAGGGGAAAAGAGGAGACGGGGGAGGGGAGAAGAAGGGGAAGAGGGGAGGCGGGGAGGGGGGAAAAAGGGGAAGAGAGACGGGGAGGGGAAAGGCGGGGAGGGGAAAGGGGAGAAAAAGGGGAAGAAGGGGCGGGGGGGGGGGAAAAAAAGGGGGAGGAAAAAAGGGGGGGGAAGAAGGAGGCGGGGGAGGGGAAAGAGGGAAGAAGTGGGAAGGAGCGGGGGGGGGGGAGAAAAAAGGGGAAGAAGAGGGGGAGGAAGGGGAGAAAAAGGGAAGAGCGGGGGGGAAAGAGGAAGGGGAGGGGAAGAGAAAAGGGGAAGAAGGGGGCGGGGGGGGGGAAAAAAAGGGAGAAAGAGGGAAAAAGGAGGAGGGGGGGGGAAAAGGGGAGAAGAAAGGGAAAAGGAGGGGGGGGGAGGGGAAAAGGGAGGAGAAGGGAAAGGGGAACGGGGGGGGGGAAAAAGGGGAGAAAAAATGAAGGGGGGGGGGAAGAAGGGGAAAAGGGGGGGGGGGAAAAGGAAGGGAGGGGGGGGGAAAGGAGAAAGGGGAGGGGAAAAGAGAAGAAAAAGGGGGAAAAAGGGGGAAGAAGGAGCGTGGGGGCGGGAAAAGGGAAAGAGGAAAGGAGGGGGAGGGGAAAGAAAGGGAAGAGGAGACGGGGGAGGGGAAAAGGGAGAGAGGAAGGGAAAAGGAGGGGAGGGAGGGGGGAAAAGGAGAAGGAAGGGAAAAAAAAGGGGGGGAAAAAGGATAGGAGGGGGAAGGGGAAAAAAAAGGGGGGAAATTTTAAGGAAGGGGAAAAAAGGGGAAGGGGGGG
>NC_051408.1:30977074-30977858 GCF_015228065.2 Penaeus monodon
CGGGGGGGGAACAAGGGAAAGGGGTTAGAAAAAAAAAGGGGGGGAAAATTAAAAAGAAAAAAAGGGGGGGGGGAAGAGAGAAGGGGGTTTTTGGGGGGGGAAAAGGGTTTTTGGGGTTAAAAGGGGTTTGGGGGGGGGAAAAAAACAAGTAAGGGGTGTTTTGGGGTTGGTGTTTTTTGGGTTTTTTTGTTCTTTTTTTGTTGGGTTGGGGGTGTTGTGTGTGTGTGTGGGTTGGGGGGGGGTTTTGTTTGTTTGTGTTGTTTTTGTTTTTGTTTTGGGGTTTTTGGGTTTTTTGCTGTTTTTTTTGGTTTGTTTTTCGTCGGGGGTTTGGTTTTGGTTTGTTTTTCTTGTTCGTTGGTTTGTTTGTTGTTTTGTTTTTTGTGCCTGTTTGTTTTTGTTTGTTCTGGCTTTTGTTTTTTGTCCCTTTTTTTATGTTTGTTGGTTTTCTTTTTTGGTGTTGGTTGTGTTTCTTCTAGTGTTTGTTGTCTTTTTAGGTTTTATTGTGTGTCTTTCTTGTATGATTGTTGTTTTTCTATTTGTTGTTGTGTGTGTGTTGTCTGTGTGGTGTCTCTATTTGATTGTTCTTTCTATTTTTGTTGTGTGTTCTTCGTGTTGTTTGTGTCTGTTTTTTGTGTCTGTTGTGTGTCTGTCTTTATTGTCTGATTTTGTCTCTTCTTTGTTGTTTCTTTTAAAGTTGTCTTTTGTTTTAGTGGGTTTTGGCAAATTGTCTTTGTGTGCATGGCCTTTTGGTGCTTTGCGAATTTGTTTGGGGATTAATTTTTAT
>NC_051408.1:30977912-30978089 GCF_015228065.2 Penaeus monodon
TATTTTAAATTATTATTTTTTGTGTTTTTTTTTTGTTGTTTTCTGTTGTTTATATTTCTGTTTATAGTTGTTAAAAAGGGGAAAACAAGGAGTGAAAAAGGGGGGGGGGGAAAGGGAGAGGGAGGAGGAAGGAAGAGGGGGAAGGTAGTTAAAGTGGGTAGTATAGTAGTGGTAAAA
>NC_051408.1:30978296-30978429 GCF_015228065.2 Penaeus monodon
GGGTAAGAGAGAAAAGAAATTGGTAGAGGAGTAGAGATAAGTGTGTGTGGTGGGTGAAATGGGTGGAGAGCAAAGTGTGCGATAAGAGAGAGAGGAGTAGTATCATAGAATAGAAGGCGTGTAGTAAGGGTAT
>NC_051408.1:30978488-30978802 GCF_015228065.2 Penaeus monodon
CATGGTAAGGTCGAGAAAGTAAAGTATTATTCTAAGATTAATTCGTAGGAGGAATCCAGGAATAGGTACAGACTCAGGATGTAATATACGTAATGAGAAAAGAATAGTGGTAAGAAGGACGAATAGCAGGCATGAAAAGGAGCAGAGAAAACGTAACAGAGAAGATGGAAAGGAGAACATTCATGCCCTATCGATACAGCATATTGCTTAATTGAATTGAACGGTGTAATTAAAATTGGATAACCGTTTCAAAGTCGAGTTCTTGTCTGAAACTTGTAAAAGCCCGGCTAGGATTCTTTGATAATAGTTCTTGA
>NC_051408.1:30978987-30979906 GCF_015228065.2 Penaeus monodon
CAACCTATAAAAGAATTATTCGATAGGGTATCTGATTGCGGAAAGGAGACCCTACAAGGTAACTGTTTATAATTGCAGGTGTTGAAGGAGAGACATTCTGTTCTAGAGAATCTTTTGATGAACTCAAGACAATTATATTGAGATTTACAACTATTCCTCTATTTTCATGCCCGGACCTCTTTCTAAATCTGCTTAAGACTAGAAAAAAAACAAGGAGCGCCATTCAGTGATTTCTTAACCAGTACTCACTTCTGCAATTTTGAACAGATTAATCGTTATTTTTTTTTTCGATCCGGACGGGGTCACCCCCCCCCCCCCCCGAAGCACCCGTCAGGGCCAGTGGAATCGGCGTGGTCGTTAGGCAGCGCCCCGTGTCCACCTCCCCATCCATCAGTAGTGGTACCTGCTTAATGAGTTTATCGCTTGCAATTACCTCTAGCACCCATAATTACCAGGAGGCTGAACGGGTATAATGAGCATTGTCGCGAGGGATGCGGTCAGTGTGTCCCCTCGCTCCCCTTTTGCGCGAAGTGATGGCGGAGGGGAACGGCGTGCGTGGGAGGAGAGGGCGTGAGGGGAGCTCGGTCGTGAGAGACGGTGAGTGACGATTCTGCTGACAGCGTATTGAGTCTTGTAATAGTAATAGTCTTAATAGTATGGGGACATTAGACCGTGACTAAACTCCTTTTCATATAGCGAGACTGAAAGGGATCATCCACTTCTGTTTTGCAGCATGAAGAGGGCGTGGTCAGACACAGACTCTCGCAGTTTTTATCTCAGTTGAAGTGAATGTCTCCCCTTCTTTGCAAAACAGGAAAACTGACCATATTTCGCTGTCGGGATCCGTCTCTGAAGAGATAATAGGCCTGGCAACGAACTCCTCGTGTCCCTCAGCCCACTTTACTCTGAAGCATAAAAT
>NC_051408.1:30980272-30980597 GCF_015228065.2 Penaeus monodon
GTTCCCATGTTTAAGGTTATCGGATTCATTTGTAATGCGCCGGCCATAATGGCGCAGAGAGGGGAACGGGAGCGGGAATCCGACCCATCCCGGCACCACAGATCCCGCACTCCGAGAGACGCAGCGCCAGGCACCCGCCAAGTGAAGCTCAGCGATGAGGGAAGAAGAGAACCCACGGAGAGCCCATAAGTGGTTGTCGCGCGGTAATGGCGATGGGTTAATTTTCCCGGCGATGTTTCCCAATACCCGGAATCGATGCGGAGCACTCTTTTGTCCCCAGCATTATGCAAAGAAGCTCCTGCCGAGAGAGGAAGGAGGCACCACG
>NC_051408.1:30980630-30981103 GCF_015228065.2 Penaeus monodon
GTGTATGCGAGGCACGTACGCCGAATTAGGTCGAGTAAACACACGAACCGGGCAAGATGGCGCAAGTGCGTAAACAGAATCAAGTGGAATGAGTTTATGGGGGAGGAGGGGGGGAGCTGTGAGTAAAACTAGGTGATTCAAGCGATTCAGGCGCCGTAAACAATTAAACCGAGTCGGGAGGAGTAAACATAAAACGCCCATTTTGAACTCTGTAAGTCGGGTGCTCTAAGTGATTAGGCGGAGTCGTGTAATTTGAAAGTGGGGTAAAAAGGAGACGGATAAGAAACACTTCCACATTTCAGCACCGACGCTAACAGAGGGAAATAAGAATATACTGATCTCAAAGGAATTATTGAAATATTAGAAATGCTGGTGTGGAAGAACTCCATATTTCAACAAAAGTATGCTAATTTCCTAGATTTTAGAACGTGAAGTGTCTTTCTGATTCCTGGTATTTTATTTCCCCTTGTGAA
>NC_051408.1:30981596-30981689 GCF_015228065.2 Penaeus monodon
TTCTGCCTGTTCACTGACACTGTCTTTGTTCGAAAAATACCATATTAATCAGAATCAACCATTTTACAATTTCGCTTTTGATTATACTTGACA
>NC_051408.1:30981795-30982109 GCF_015228065.2 Penaeus monodon
TTATACGTATAAATATAACTTAATTCGAAGAAACCATATCTAATAGTGTAAAGAAACGGAATCGCAGCTTCAAGAAGAAAAATATTGATTGCAAGAGAGCTAACCTTTAATTTTGAAGGAGTCTTTCCAAAAGCTTCCAGAAGTTGAGCAAGACGAAAGAAAGGGAGAAATTAAAGAAGACGTTTGCCATTTCCCGAACTTGCTTTGAGGGAGAAACGCAATTCGGAGACGCGAGATAACAGTGCGGGATTGGTGCTTATCGTGTCGTATTTTGTTTATACCCTAATTGTTATTTAGCTGTATTTCGACTGTTT
>NC_051408.1:30982786-30983757 GCF_015228065.2 Penaeus monodon
GACAATTCACAACAAAAATAATACATACGATTCCGTATCCCTCCAAAAGAAACGAGGAAAGCCTTCGCACGCGCGGCAGGTCAGGCTCACACCCGAGCCCGCCATATTGCGTTACAACAAAACAGCGGCGGCCGCGGTGACGCACGCCGGGGTGTCGATGCGGCTCAAATTACATTATCTGCAATTTAACAAGACGTTGTGGGAGGTTTGTGTGTCTTCGTATTTTGTTGAGTTTATGTTATTTTGGGCTGTTTGATTGATGGTATTCTTCAAGGGAAGTTTCTTCGTTTTTTTTTTCAGTCTTCGTATTTTGTTGAATGTGCGTTTTCTTGTTTATTTGTTAGATATCTTTTTAGGGAAGCCTCTTCTTTTTTGACGATTCAGTTGGAAATGCATATGGGAAATTTTATGAAACCCTTAAGCTTTTGAAATGTTAAGAAAAGTCAAGATTGTAATAATGGCTGAAGAATGTTTTTATTATTTTGATTTCATAATGGGTATTGTGAAGTGATATTTTTACGTCAGCATTTCAGTTAACATGTATTGTTTATTACAAGAGAAATAAAACGCTTTGATATTAATTGACATTGCTCTGTGACAGCTATATATATATAACCAGTTTTATGAAATGCAACATTTTCCGAGCAACTGCGGAATGCAGAAACGTGTATGTATTGATAGGAGATTGATAGAGAGGGAGGAAAGCAAAAAGAAAATTATTTTAAATGCGAAGAATTAGAGAAGAGAGAGATGCAATAGATGATAAGCCCTGAAATGTGTACGAGGTAAAGGGAGGGCAGTGAAATGAACGTCCAGAACATGTCGCTTTGGAAGGTTTCGATGATTATCTTCTGGATAAAGGAAGCCATTTTTCAAGTTATTCCTCTTATTAAGAACCCCACTAGTCTCATAAAGCCGGTTGCACACTGAGGCGCAGGGCAGGTGAGGGCAACGCGGCAGCATAGGCGTGG
>NC_051408.1:30984089-30984649 GCF_015228065.2 Penaeus monodon
CTATTGCATCAGTCTCATACATCAGGTACTTTAAAATATTAATTTCTACACAGCAATATACTGTCATCTTTGAACTGCATAGTGTATGCAATTTCAGCCCACATCTGGTCTTTAAGTATTCCTTCCATGCACTCGGGTTGAGTACCACAAAGCGCTTTGTGTTGGCCGACAGCCTCTAGAAGTTCCTCGAGGGCGATTCTGTGTGGAGTACTGATGCAGAGATTTGCTGTGTTGCACGCCTGCAGGAAAGCACATTTCAGACAGCGTGGAGCAGGCTGACGCAGGGTCTGCACTTGAGTTGTGATGCCCAGCGTGTGTGCTTACGCTTAATCCATAGTAGCGAAATGCATTTTTCTGTTCTGTTCTGTGCTTCGTCCCCTGTGTCATCTGCGCTTCAGCATGCGCCCTGCTTGACCAATGGCAACTTTATTGTGAAGACTCTGCTGTGACAAACTGAATTATCAAGAAGTCTGTATCCATTTGCCAATTACCGAAAATGTTTGAGAAATATTTATTACCAATATAACTCGTTTTCAGTGCATTTAGAACACACTAGGGGG
>NC_051408.1:30984696-30985747 GCF_015228065.2 Penaeus monodon
ATTTTGTGGCCCAAAATGAGTCGGCTGACTGTTTTCATTCGTCATTATATGCTAGCTACTGCTGGATTCAAATCAATTAGGCAATGACTGGGAAATGTAGAAGCTATACGATATCTTCCGCTGTGATTCATACAGAACTTCCTGTATGTTAAGGTAATATTGTGCACTCAAAGTTGTACTATTAGTAGAATTACTTTATTGCAGATTTTCATTTTAAAAGGTCGTAAAACGCCTAGTCCATTTTCACTCGTCTTTGCTGAGTATGGCCATTCCACGTGTTAAACTTTCATACTTGTTTTAACTGGACCAGCCGTGCGTAGCCGCTGTAACTCGTTATCTGCGAGAGCAGCTATTTAACGTAAAATAAACATGATGAAGATTTGGTCGTTAAGTCAGAAGCAGCTTCCCTCGGCTTCCATCTGCAGGGAAGGTGAAATAGGGTTCACTCGCCGTGATTTAATGTGACGCCAGAAGTTTAGTTTAGTTTACTTTTAATTGTCATCAGATGTCGCTGCCATTTCAGGCTATGTTGCTTATTGGTTGACAACTGTGCAAGAGTTGATGAGTGCATCTTGTTAGCGTCATTTGTTGCACGGTTAATGCAGTCTCAGTTCGAGTGAATAATCCGTAATATGATTAACTTCGCTCATTGAAAAGGTTCAGGAAACATCGTCGAAATAGTTTTAGATATCTTTGAATTCACATAACTGTTTTGATGTTTGGTGTTGATAGCGTTTCGGTCAGCGACGCCTTCTTGGTACACCAATTATTTTGTTCATTCTATCTTTCTGCTCTTCCCTTCTTTATAGCATCTTGTGACAGAAACTTCGACACTGGTCATTCCATTAAGGTCTTGAACAAATAAAGATTCTTTGTATATGTTTCTTCAGTTTCCTGTACCCCCCCCCCCCTATCGTCTTGAAAGTACTTTCCTTTCGTCTCTTTCCTGTTATGTTCTCCCCTACGAAAGGACGACGAGAACAAATGAACATCGACTGTAAGCACTAAAAGTCGTGAATGGGTTTGTTTTGGTACAGCCACTCGCACACAT
>NC_051408.1:30985869-30986514 GCF_015228065.2 Penaeus monodon
CGAGGAGCGTCGCGGGGCTTCCGTCAAGGGGAGGGGACAAACCGGCGCACTATTTTTATTTCTCTTGAATAAACCCTTGGCTGTCGGACATGGTCGTTAAACAGCGATGAGTTAGGGCAAGGCAGGGGCTCACGGTCGCCGGGTTTATTAGCTCTGACACCCCTGCCGCGGATTTTTGACGTGCTCTTTAGAGGGGGAGGGACGTGCCGGCGGCTGCTGGCAAATGAAGTGGAAGTTAATGACATTGAATATACAGTGCGTGTGTATCTTTTCCTTTCTTTTACCATTTTTTTCTTCTTTCTTTTCTTAAAAGAAGAATCACCGAAGTTTTGTTATTATGTTGTATATTTTCCTTTATTATTATTTCTGCTCTTCGCCTATTTCTTTTCATTCCTCAGCCCAGCAGCGTCACTCTCCAAGGCGACGACAACTTATCATAATATTTTCGGACATAAACCTCGCTAATTCCTCCCCGCCTCGGCCGCTTTCTCTGGCAACGTTGACGAGCGAAAGGTTAAAAGCTAAAGTTGTCTCTCATCACAGCGCGGTACGAGTTTCAGGATGCCTTGAGTTCCAGCATTTCGGATCCAAGTGCAAGGGGAGCCAACCACCTTGCCGCCGCCGGCCGTGGCTGGGAACTTGGTG
>NC_051408.1:30986566-30986704 GCF_015228065.2 Penaeus monodon
TGAAAGTTTTATTTCCTCGCTCGCAGTCGGAAGTTTTGCGAGGGCTTGCCGAAGGTAAAGGGGTTTAGCGTGGTTTTTACAGTGTATCTTTCTGTCTGAACACACGTCCATACACACACTCACCCACATCTACGTTCA
>NC_051408.1:30986980-30987489 GCF_015228065.2 Penaeus monodon
TCACTCACTCCCAATATGCATTTTTCTGAGAGAGAGAAAAAAACAGACATGTTTAAGAACACGATAAAGAGGGAAAATAAGATATAGATCCAGGAGGGGAGAAAAGATTAAATGCAACAGGATAGGAAATGAGTTTGCATGTGGTTATGAGTGCTAAAAGTGTTGATTCACTCCGAACGAGACGTTAATGGAGAGCAGAAGTGAGAGAAAACACGGCGCATGTTAATGGCACCGCCTTAAAACCCAACCTTGGTAGTGGATTATGGAAGGAAATATATTTTTAAGCCGTATGCAAAACAGGGGCCTTTGTTCACTCTGTGTTAATGAGTCTAAATGCAGGACGGGAGTGAGAAATGCTCCGTGCAAGCAAATGTTATTGAAATCTGGTAGTGACCATAAATTTCTTTAGTCAATTATTGAATTTGATGATGTGTATAATGTAAACTGGGCGGCACCTGTGGCGGAATAGATATGAGAGAAAGCAAACCATAATAAAACAGAACAGTAAA
>NC_051408.1:30987609-30988005 GCF_015228065.2 Penaeus monodon
TGCAGTGGAGTTTCCCATATCTTGGAAATCGTGCAGGGCGGGTCTCAACCAATAATATCCGTCACTCGCCTTTCTCATTGATCAGGAGCATGTTATTATTAGCTCTCTCACACACACGGCTTTCATTCGCAAGCCTGTGGGATACAAGGGCACACATAATGGCCTGCCACGGTGGCTCGGAACTTGCCATTAAGGCTTCAACTCGCGGGCGTATATATTCTCACAGTAATCCGCTGTGTGTGATGGTCTCGCCAGCTGGCCTTATAGCCCGCGGTGGGTCCAGGTCCCCTTGAATAAATACGCCATCACGTATTCATTTTGCCATTTGTTTCGGTGCATATTTTGACTCCGTTTTTATTGCCTCTGGACTCACGGTGAGGATTGTGTGTAGGCCCT
>NC_051408.1:30988050-30989538 GCF_015228065.2 Penaeus monodon
CCTTTACGTCATCAGCGTCATTGATCAGCTGTTTCGTGTATTCTTTCTCCTCGGACGTGGGATTGGATCATTTCAATGTTTTTAGTTCAGTTGTAAGTCATTCTGTTGCCCTGTATTAGGTTCGTTATAACTGTCTCCGAAAACTTTCTTGGTTTATTGGCTGTCGACAAGGGAAGCGGAAACTAGACATGGCTCTTTTGTAGAGGTCCTCAGCGTGTCATTGTTGATAGCTATCTGAAAATTGTCTGAAAATGCAACAGTGTAAGCCGATTTAAAATTGTATCACATGCAGTTTTCACTTCCACATATACACATATACATATGTCTGAGTATGCACTGTACATGTAGTACTAGATATTTGCTAGAAAAGTAGTGGCGAGTAGAAAGCTTTTTTATACTTCAAATTGCTCTCCAGGGACTTATTATCTATGATTGTGAGCCTACCTATTGCAACATCGTTTTAGTGCCGTTCCCATTCTGGTCTTCGTAGGTTTCGACGATATACCAGGCGCAATACAATCCAAAGTAGAGTGTAAGTGAGGTAGAACGTATATGACTTGAGTGATTGTAAGATTCATATTTCGATATAGGTCTGAATTGGTGATTTTCAGTCGATACAGGTCATTCTTAATGCGAGAGCACCGTCAGCCCGCCTTCAGCAGCGCTTAGTTTTTCGTTGCCATCTTTGCTGCTGAGGTGTTCATTTTCCATCTCTCTGTGCGCTTTCATCTGTCGTTTTCCGTCGTTTCTTCTCTATTCCTTTCCTCACTGTCAGTGCGTTCCATCCTCTTCTGTCTACGTATTCCTTTCCCCTCTGGCGCCTTTGCCATTTATCGGAATGTTTCCTTTTCCTCAACCAGTGTGTTCCCTTCTCATCAGTCACTTGCGTTCCTTTACCCTCCGTCGACATGATTCCTTCCCTTCGGTCGACTTGTTCATTGCCCTTCTGACGATGAATTCCTTCCTCCCCAGTCGACGCATTCCTTTACCCTCCGTCGATGCGTTCTCTTCCCTTCTGTCGACGTGTTCTTTTCCCCAGTGTTGATCTGTCCCTTTCCCCTCTGCCGACGCATCCCGCTTCCCTCTATTGATGACAGGGGGAAAGGAACGCCCCCTTCCATTTCTAAGTTCCTGCAGGACGTTCAGGTTACCATATCCCAAGGGAGGCCTCCATCAGCGAAGGAGAGAGGAAGCGAGGGAGTGGGAGTTGAGGTCATTACCAGGAAGTTGTTTACAGTAACGTGAGGCGATCCTGGCGTGATTTGAGGAGGCGGGAGACTGGCGCGACGCCTTTCCCCTCCTCCTTGTCTCGGGCGCTCTTGTCTCTCCCAACTCCGTCCATGGCGCATTATTTTGCCATGGATGTTTTCATTATTTTGCCATGGATGTTTTATTGTTATTGTTATTATTGCCAACATCGTAATCAGTGCTGTGGCTGCAGTCATTTCTGTTGCTTTTGCTGCGTTATTTTTTAAAACTATATTGGGC
>NC_051408.1:30989657-30990017 GCF_015228065.2 Penaeus monodon
TCTAGCATCGCCGCCATCACCTGGTGATTTCTGCAGTTTTTGTTATCATCATCGTTATCATCACCTTCATTTCTGAAGCCCTGATTATTCATTTGCTTGTTTCTTTTTATGCGTTTCCTATGTGCATTTATACCCTCCCTTATCTATCGTGCATAACCTCACTTCCCTTTTATCCTATTAAAAGAAGGCGTCTCGTCTGCCATTTACTCCTCTTCATATTCTGTCTTTGTTTCTTGCTGCTGCTTCCTTTTCTGAAAGCCCCCCCCCCCCGACCTGCCTCATGTGTCGTTTTCTGAGATTGAAGACAGACTCGAGCAAGGCGGTGACGGAAGAAAGGCATGTGGCGGCAAGGGGGAGAAC
>NC_051408.1:30990398-30990680 GCF_015228065.2 Penaeus monodon
AGACATGTCTTTTCACTCGAAGTATTATTTGGCTGACTAGTAAGGTAAATGTTAATCTTGTGTATAATTCATCTGTATAATATCAAGGTGCTTATTCATATACAGTGACGCACACCACCCACTGTATTTCCCAGAAACATACACATGTATGCATATATACGCAGACACAGGGCAATGTATATATATTTTGAGAACTCTTCATAATGAAAAGACTATTAAACGATATAACATGATTCTCCCCATGAATAATACAGCCCCCTGAGGGATGTATTATTCTTGTTT
>NC_051408.1:30991022-30991379 GCF_015228065.2 Penaeus monodon
CGACCGTTAATACAACGCGCATGTCTAGCCCGTTTTTGTGACATTGTTTCGGTACTCCGAGACTTTTGCGTGTACTTCTTGCGATCAGGGTTCGAGCCGTCTTCGCTCCAGCGATGCCGTTACCTCATTACCATGCTCACAGGACGAACACCCATTCGTTAATTCTACCGTTCAGACAGGCTTTGGAGGACCTGGCGTATGAGTCTGTGCATTCGTGTGAGCGTGCATGTGTCTCGTGCCCCCCAGAAATTCCAGTCTGGTTTGGGAACACGAGATTAATACGAACGCGGGCATGTGATGGCGGTTTTGGTGACATGTGTTCGGGGACTCCGGGAGAGCTTTGTGCGTGAGAGAAGT
>NC_051408.1:30991790-30992040 GCF_015228065.2 Penaeus monodon
GCGGTTAATGAGAGAAAGGGAAAACTGAAGAAGGAAGTCGATGAAATTAGAGAGTGAGAGAGTCATACGGTAAGAAGAGTTAATTAGAAGAGGAGAGAGCAGGTAGAAAGAGATGAGTGGAGGGGAGAGGGAATAAGGAAACAAGTGGAGATTAAGAATTAAGGTGGGAGCGAAGAGAAGATGGGAATGAGAAGAAGAAAAGAGGAGGGGAGAGTGGAGAAAGATGCAGTGTCGGAACAGAGTATATTTG
>NC_051408.1:30992085-30992728 GCF_015228065.2 Penaeus monodon
TGGAAAACGACGCACTGAAAGATAGAAAAGGTAAAGAGAAACGTGATGTGAAAACAGGATTGTTGAAGAGAAACAAAATTGACGATTGGCCGAGAGGAAAAGAAAGAGAAGAAATAAAATGAACATAGAATCGGAGAACAGGCGAGGTGGAGAGGAAGATGAAAAATTGGGAGAGAGGAAGGATGTGGGAGGGAAATGACAGGCGAGGGCGTTAGCATGACAGTATGACACACTTACCGCACGAGTGTGTGATAGGGGATATCAGTACACGTCATATGCACTTCCCAGATATTTTTAGGCGAAGAACATAATGGATAAATTTCAACCTTTCTTGTCGCACGTTCGAACAAAAGTCACGAATCCAAGCAGATCTCTTTTCCCCTTCAAGAGGAAATATCTCCGAGAATAACTTCCATTTTTCACTTTAATGAGACCTCAGAAAGGGCCCCCCTTCTCCCCCACTGTTTAGTGTGACAATATCTAAACAATTTACGAAGAGGAAATTGGTGTTTGTACAACTACACGCACACTGAACGAACGTCCTCACTCTTTCTCAGGGTGACTTACAAGCGACGATCTCATGACCCTTCCGCCGACCTCACTCATGACTGTCATGGGAAACGAATCAGGAAAGAAGTGCTAT
>NC_051408.1:30992851-30993143 GCF_015228065.2 Penaeus monodon
CGCTCACGTTTACTTTTTTCCCTGTGAAAATTCCAGCTCTATTTCTCTCAGTTTCCACTATTTTTCTTTTCGTTTTCCATTTCTCTTTGTTTTCTCTCTTCCTTTCTTCTATATCTGTGTATTCTCCTATTTTCCTCTTCCTCTTTTTTCTTATTCTTGGTCATTTTCCTGTTGTCCTTTTCCTCCCATTCTTCCTCCCATTTTTTCTGTCTTCTCGTCTCCATCATCATTATCCTCCCCTCATCTTCCAGTCTTCCTTAATTATTATTACTAATTCTTGTTGTTGGTGCCG
>NC_051408.1:30993261-30993418 GCF_015228065.2 Penaeus monodon
CCCTTTCTTCGTGTTCCTCTTCCTCGCCTATATCTTCTCCTTCAGCATAAAGACTAAATAAAAAACATCTTTCAAGACGCGTATTGGTGTCTTCCACAACAATAATTTGCTGTTTAGCATAATGTGGGTTTCCAGGTGCAGCTATCGACAGGGTATT
>NC_051408.1:30993979-30994146 GCF_015228065.2 Penaeus monodon
AAAATTAATTACTGGGAAAGAGTTTAAAGAGGTGAAAGGTGAGAGAGAAGAATAAAGGATACAGAAGAAATCAGTAGATTAACAGCGTCAGAAAGTGAAAATGATAGTAAACGATTAAAGGATGAAAATAAAATTGACAAATAGCCAGACAGGAAACCAGACGTACG
>NC_051408.1:30994351-30994446 GCF_015228065.2 Penaeus monodon
ATTTCATAGTTGCTGAATGAGGATTGATGAGAGTGTGAAACCGAGACGAGGTTAAGTTACTGTATATACTTCCATATCTATATTTTTTTACATTC
>NC_051408.1:30994736-30994944 GCF_015228065.2 Penaeus monodon
ATATTATTATATATCTTAATTTTTTTCTCTGAAGAAGCCAAGACCAAACTATGATCCTCGGGATATGTGGCGTTCCTATTGAGACTATCATGTGGCTTTCTTCTTCCAGGAGTCTTTGATGTGTGATCATTCATTCTCCGTCTAATGAGGCCAAGGCTCCGACGATGATGGGAACAATAGTCGTTCTCATATTCCACGTTTTGGTAAC
>NC_051408.1:30994987-30995089 GCF_015228065.2 Penaeus monodon
TCATTTGCGTCATTTCGCTCCAACGGAACAAACATGTCGGTGAAAATATATTCGTTTTTCTTCTTGTCTATAGTCACGATATCGGGTCTATTGGCAGTGATC
>NC_051408.1:30996075-30996218 GCF_015228065.2 Penaeus monodon
ATACCAGTAATACTAGCAGTTGCAGTCGTACCTTTAGTCGTGGTAACGTGCGTAGTTTACGATACATGCACTCTGTTTGATATGGCACGGTTAAAAAGGTCTGGCAAATTGAACAGGTGTTTCGAAGCTTTATATCTCTGGCC
>NC_051408.1:30996762-30997140 GCF_015228065.2 Penaeus monodon
ATCAATTTTGATTAATGATCAGATGTACGAATTCTTACTTGATTCAAGTAAAATATAACGTTTTGCTAGCTGCTTTCTCGTTTGCCGAAGCTCCCCCTTTTCCCTCGCCGCAGCCGCCTTAGCAGTGGTTACAGTTATTGGGAGAGGGTCATTTCATTTGAGGTCAGATTCGTACAGGTTAGGTTATTTCAAACCAGAAAACTTAAGGAGAAAATCCCTTTCGAGCTGATTGTTACGGGCCATGTATTTCCAGAAGGGGTCGGTTCAGGGCAGGTCATTCCAGGTCATACCGTTGCCCCGAGCCAGTGAAAGTAGCCCACCGTCGCCTCCAGTCAAGTATGGAAGATTGCTGGCTCCGGGACACTTTGCCTTTTCGTG
>NC_051408.1:30998475-30998693 GCF_015228065.2 Penaeus monodon
GATTTCTTTCCCCTTCTGCCTCCGTCCGGGCCGCGCATGACGCAAAGGGCCTTGTTCCCTCGAAGCCTGAATCGTGTGCCGGCGGGTCGTGCGTGGAAGCCGGCGTTATCTCGTATCTGTTGCCAACGCCTTGTCAACGATGGGGTCTTTCTTTGTTCTTTTTACGTCGTCTATCATTAATGGCTAATTAGTTCGTTTCCTTCTTTCCCATTTATTTA
>NC_051408.1:30998988-30999269 GCF_015228065.2 Penaeus monodon
TTATACCTTCCTAATCGCCTCTTTCTCTCTTACTACATCTCCTCACTCGTCGAGTACGAAAAATTTCACTCGAAACGACACGTTAAAAAAATCCGTCGATTACCCTTCGCCTGCAGTCCTGTACGCTGTCTGTGCTTGAGAAAATGCTCATGATTATGGCCATTGCCTGAGGGTTATGTGGGGGCGGAAGGGGGGGTAGGGGGAGAGAAGTCGAGCACCTGGAGTAAGTTGTGAGTCACGCAGCATCACTGGCACAGTAATCAGTCCGCAGGTCTGATATA
>NC_051408.1:31000805-31001082 GCF_015228065.2 Penaeus monodon
ATTAGATGTGAGTGTGGATGTTCCATGTATTGTTGTAACATCTGAACACTTTTTTCAGGTAATGAATTAATAGACAGTAGCTTTCCGAAACCTGATATTTGGAATTCTCACATTAAAATCATAAGACACATCTAGTTGTAAGTAGATTTGGGTTGATGCTTGAACGACTGTTGACTATATTGCACGTGTCTTTTAATAATGTCTAATGCGAAGATCAACTCTTTCATAAAACGGGACAAAATCAGACCAATATTTATTAAAATTTCGTGCACCAGGC
>NC_051408.1:31001156-31001501 GCF_015228065.2 Penaeus monodon
GCTTACAAACCCGTTCATGTATCAGCTTGTAAACCAGACACTGAAAGGTCGCCGTTTCACCCAGCGCGGATGCTGTGCTTTGCCGCGCTCCCTGACCTTATTTTATTCGCTGCATTATCTTGTGCATTAACACGTCCGAATGCTTGGCGAAGGAAAAAGGTGTTAGTCTCTGTGGCGAGGAAAGCACAGGGGAACCGAGGCTGCCTGGTGTGGCTGCCGCGTTCTGCCAGACAGCGCTGGGGGGGCGTGTCCGGGAAGTTTGTGTTTGGGCGTGCAGCTGTGTTAACTCATTCCTTGCAATTTTCCGCCCGCAACACTATAATTTGATTTTGTTTATATGTGATT
>NC_051408.1:31001991-31002207 GCF_015228065.2 Penaeus monodon
CAGAATTCGCCCAGCGTTGTTAGCACATAATTTAGAATTTTACTCGTACTTTCGCCCCGTAATTGAGTCCCGGCGAAATGACTGAAGTGGCTTCCTGCGTAATCGACTGCGTCAGTATTGCCGCCCGACTTCCGCGCGTCCTTGGAGCGTTACCTCAGCTCCGGTCCCGAAGCCCGGGTGGTCCTGACGCGGTTCCACAGGCGCAGGCTTTGCATA
>NC_051408.1:31002346-31002440 GCF_015228065.2 Penaeus monodon
GTGTGTTAAGGGTATTTTCATGCTATCCCTCCGTGACATTGTTCGCTCCTGGCGGCTCCTACGACTTGGCCCTGGCTGTTCGGTCGTTTTGCCC
>NC_051408.1:31003038-31003629 GCF_015228065.2 Penaeus monodon
GTTTTACCTTCCTTTCGAACTCGCCCACGATTTAGCGCCTCTGCCTCTCATTCCAGCGTCCGCATTTATTCCCTCTCTCGGCCAGCCTTTGTCTCCTTCCGCCGTCTGTGCCTCTTATCATCTTCATCAATTCGTCCTCTCCAGAATGCGGTCGGGCCGGCCTAATCCTCCCTTCTCCCGGTGCTCGTCCACGTCATTAGCGTGCATAGCGGGGAGGTGTTAATGCGAAGGGACAAGCTTGTTTAAGTGTGTTTTTATCTCTGTGTTTATGTGTTTTTTTCTTCTTTTTTTGGGGTGGGGGGTGGGGGGTTCTGGTTGTTTGCCTTTGTTTTTTTATTCTTCTTCTCGGTCAACTTTCATTTTTTCCCTCGGGTCTTCATTACGCTGTCGACATCCGCTCGAGAAAGGTCAGAGGCAAGGTCACAGGTCAGAGGATAAGCCATAACGCCCTCCATTCGTAGCCTTTCTCTGCTGACCTCCCACCCACCGTTATCGGGATAAGCTCTGCCATCCTTCGCTAGTCCTCCCTCCCTCCTTATCCACCTTCCTAAAGGGCATCTGATGGCGTCTGGTGCACTTTGATGACTCATG
>NC_051408.1:31003662-31004996 GCF_015228065.2 Penaeus monodon
TCACCCCACGCCAACCCCCACCGCACCCCATGCCTCCGCGCCCCCATACGCCCGCCTCGGGATTCCCGGCGGAGTGGGCCGCATGGCGAGAGGGAAAAGCTCACCCTCCACATGGACTTCTGACGCGCTCGTGGGCGTTCACGCTCGAGACCTTTCGCTTCGCCAGATGAATGCCGTCACTTGTTCATTTCTGACCAAAGATGGCTCTGCACTGTTTTTTTCTCTTTTCTTTTTATTTTAGGTCATTCACCGATTTGTAAAGACTTTTGAACTATTCATATTGAGTGCATCAGGTTATTCACGTCGACGAGAGTACAAGTTTATTATGAATTAACGTGGTGCGTGTCTGCTACCGTCACTCACCACGGCCATTATACTAAAATACCTCTGAAGACATACGGATCCGGAAGATGGATCGGCGTTCACATATGGTTGTGTTGACAGCAAGCGTCTTTGAGGAGCCTAAACATGGGTAAGCCTTAACGAGAGGCATTCATTACAGCGACGCGTCTAGCAGATGATATGGAAGTGATTATTCATCTTCATTAGGCATCACACACTGAAACTGTAATGATGACTTGTTTTTCTCCTTTTACCTTTTCACTTTTTCTCGATGTGTGAAATACTGTTTGTTGTATTTTTTGTTCACATTATTTAAGTTCACGATTTTCATTATATTAACATATTTGGAATATTCCTGCATAAGATACACAGCCATTCGCCAGGACTTGGCTGCATTTCTCAGAGGTTCCAACATGCTGTTAACCTCAGCATCTCCGTGAAAATCACAATGCATGAAACAACAACTTCTCATGGCATTTCTTTGCATACGCTTATAACCACAGCCAGCCTGGAACGTGCATGACCCTTTGACATTTACTCTGGACCTTCGGGGATGCTGCCTGGCGAGCAAATTATCATGCAAGTTAAAGGAGTTCTTTTTCCTTTGATTGGTGAAGCAAGAAGACTGAGGTTCTGTTTGCTTTTCCTGCGTCATCCGTGATATCATCCTAGAACGAAGAAAAAGAAGGGCAATTCGTTAGATGGTCTGTTGATGTAAAAAGAAGGATTTTTTTTATTGTGTAGTAAGAAGACTTGAAATTCTTTTTGTTTTCCTTCGTTGCCCATAATATCTTCCTAGGCATGAGGATTAAGAAAAGTAATTCATTAGACGGTCTTTTGATATAAAATTTTTTTTTCCTGAATATACTTCTTTAATTTGTTTTGTTTAAAGCTCGTGTTCCGGGAAATGGGCTCCGAAAATGTCTGTTTTAAAGATAAAGTGGCTGTAAAGAGTATAGATGTAAGGTCTTACAGTCTATTGCCTCAGAAAC
>NC_051408.1:31005224-31005467 GCF_015228065.2 Penaeus monodon
CATTTTACTATACTCTACCTCTAAAAGAATCTCTGTAGTTTTACTCTCCATTGTTCATAAAAAAAATGTTTCGGACGAAAGTGTCTCCCCCTTAGGGAAAAAAGGTATGTCGTTTCACTTCGCCATATATGTCTCACTCGCCGCGTGGACACATGGCGCTTCAACCCTTTTTTATCTTTGAAAGTTCAAGCCTATTACAGCGTACCATTTTTTTTATACATTTACAGACAGACTGAGACGATA
>NC_051408.1:31005517-31005612 GCF_015228065.2 Penaeus monodon
ACGAGTATTTAAACATTCTGTTACTTTGTCGTCATTTAGAGAGTCATCCTTATATGCATTCATTCCTTAGTTCAGTAAGTCAGTCAAGACATACT
>NC_051408.1:31005872-31006562 GCF_015228065.2 Penaeus monodon
GCAGTGCTTGATGAAAATCAGAGTTGGGTATGAGAACAATGAAATAGCAAATATTTCCGTTAACGAAAATTGCTATGTAGATGAATGATTAGAACTATAATGCTCCTGAAACTGAAGCGCCTAAAAAGGAAATGCGTTAAAATCCTTACAAATGCAGGAATGCCTCGCGTCAACAGGGAAGCAGGAATTGTGGTCGCGGCGGCGCCTTGCCAGACACATGAGTCACTCGGCAAGCAGGGAATGGAAGGCAGGGAGGGGAGGGGTTGGGGGAGGATGGTGGGGGGGTAAGGAGGGAATGGGGACGTGGAAGGAGGTGGGGAGGGAATGGTGAAGTGGAGGGAGGTGGTGGAGGGAATGAGGGAGATGGGGAGGGAATGAGGGAGGGTGGAGGGAGGTGTGGAAGGAATAAGGGAGGTGGGGAGGGAATGGGGGAACTTATATACATTCAATCTCGTCTTCTTGTCGTATTCATTGATTCTCGCATTTTCACAGATTTCAATAACAATGCTCTCCGAACAATGGCTTTGCAAAGGCATGTATTCGGACTTGAAAGCAACAGGAAGATATCACGGGGGAGCTTTTCATAAGCAAGCACATGCGTATGTTTGTGCTTGTGAGGTTTCTAAGTTAATAGATTTTGGTCCTTCCGGATCAGCAGGTCACACCAGGAAGGTCTGTCCTGGGAAGAGC
>NC_051408.1:31006601-31006695 GCF_015228065.2 Penaeus monodon
GCAGTGGAATACTGCATCCCACGCCCGGCCCTTTGTAGTTAGGGAGGGGAGGTAAGTGAAGGACGTCTTCCAGGGAGGAATCTGGCCTGGGAAG
>NC_051408.1:31006740-31006827 GCF_015228065.2 Penaeus monodon
CTTTAGATGCCGGATGCACCCTCCAGCCAATACTTAAGAGATATATTATGAATGTAATTAAAGGACCTCTACCCAGAAAGGGGGAGG
>NC_051408.1:31006880-31006952 GCF_015228065.2 Penaeus monodon
TTCCCCTGCCAACGCTTTATAGACAGTCATAAATTTACAATAATAAGTGTATACGATAATCTGTATTTCCGC
>NC_051408.1:31006998-31007106 GCF_015228065.2 Penaeus monodon
TATTTTTTTATTAGTTTGTTTGGTCGAGTACAAAGGGCCAAAAGTTTCACTTCAATAACGACTTTATAGACAGCGAGTTCGTTACCGTGAATCTCTGGTGCTGGCAGG
>NC_051408.1:31007131-31007448 GCF_015228065.2 Penaeus monodon
GCCCAATTGATAAAGAACATACGTGTTTATTTGTTTCGTAAATGAATATCTTTTCGCTTCCTCTCCCCATCTCACTCCCCGAAAAAAGGAGAAAGAAAAATGACGCTGTTATGGTTACCACTTCTGCGAGCGCTTTTGTGGTTGACACAAACAAAACTTTGCTGCTTCGAATATCTTTTCTCTTTTTTTCTTTATCCCTTTCACAATTTTGATTTGATGTACCGCATAAATGGCCCCAAGTACTTACGATATGCTGTAGGCGCCGGCGTGTATGTGTCGCTTGTATTGATCACTGTCGTATCACTGTCCTCATCGCC
>NC_051408.1:31007552-31007926 GCF_015228065.2 Penaeus monodon
CCGCCGGCCCCCATCCCTTTTCACACCAACTGCTGTTGCTCCCGGCAGGCACCGCCTCACCTGTCCACGCACTGTCCACCGTTTGGATATTGCTTTGTTAGGCACCTCTCTCCGTTTTTCTCTTTTTCTCTTCTGTCTGGTAACACTGAAAAGAAAGAGAGAGAAAACGAAACACATGAGTTGGAAGGGTACGTTATTTGGCCTCGTATGTATATGTATTTTTTATTATATGTTATGGAAGGTCATTTTTTATTTTCTAGATTTTTTTTCTTTTTACTTCGCGTGCCACTTGGGAAGCCCAATTTCAAAATTGCAGCTGAGCTGTTGTGTGTCCGTTATTGCTCTATCTTTTTGCTTTTCTTCATTGGCTGCTT
>NC_051408.1:31008110-31008232 GCF_015228065.2 Penaeus monodon
GTGGCTATAACTCCGCCCCTTTTCGATACACGAAAGTGCTGTACCCCTTACGTCATTTCGGCACACTCTCCCTCTCGGCCCCAGAACTGACAGGTCATCGTCATGCCGTCTCTTCTGTCGCT
>NC_051408.1:31008279-31008349 GCF_015228065.2 Penaeus monodon
TGCACTCTTTCCTTCCACCGTGCATATTTACCTCCTCCTTTGCCTTTTCGCCCCCAAATTTTCCTCCACT
>NC_051408.1:31008470-31009051 GCF_015228065.2 Penaeus monodon
CCTCACTCTCCCCGTCTCGTGTTTCCACCCGAAACTTCTCCGTTCTCCTCATCTTTTCCCTTCTCATGCTCCTCCTCCTCCTTATCTCCCATCTCCGCCTCCACTTCCACTTCATCTTCATTTCTGCCTTCGTCCTCCCCCCCTCTTCCCCCTCCCATCACGATCTCGTCACTTCAGCCATGCGCGGCCGCCATCTGTCCCGGCTGCTGCTAGATTTAACCCTTATTAATTCCGAAGGCAGCGCCATCTGACTCGCCTTTTGCTCTTAGTGTGAATGGCGAGTCGGGAACGGGGTCTGCCCCCGCCGCTGGCACTGGCATCGTTTGACTTTAAGGCACGAAGGCACTAATAAATGAAAAGTATTTTGAATTCTAATATTTGAGCAATATTTTGTCTTTTATTGCTGTGACCGAATTATTTCACTTTTTTTCACGCGTTTGATTTATATCTTTGGGGGAAAAAGTATTTCTGATGTACTGACCTGTTTGCTATTCGGGTCGACCTGGCACGGGGGAGCCGGGAGTCAAGTCATGCTTTGGGGAAAGTTTGGTGACATTTTCGCCCGGGAAGGTCTTGCATTC
>NC_051408.1:31009568-31009841 GCF_015228065.2 Penaeus monodon
TGACATTGTAACTTTTGTACTTATAAGTTTTGTAAATGTATTTATTGTTATTGTCCTTATCATCATCGTTGTTATTCTCATTGCCATTGCATCCATTATTGATGACTTGATTGATGATTGGTTAGTCTTATTTTCCCTTTTAACATTAATAACAGTTGTCATTACGAATTGCATTGGATATGTATCCCTTTCCCATTTCACAGAATCTCCTTCCACTTGTTGGTGAGGCGAGGCATGCCAGCTGTCTGTGTTTCGTCTATACAGGTGTGCAGA
>NC_051408.1:31009895-31010159 GCF_015228065.2 Penaeus monodon
ACACCTGCTGCCGGTCGCGCGCGAGTGGATGGAACACGCAGGTCACGTTTCACTCTCCCTGCTTAAATGGATTGTTGAATGCTCTCTCTACCCAAATGTTGCTCTGTTGCAGACGTTGTACTTGCTGCTGATGTGCGGTTGCAGGGCGTTTACACGTTCTTTGTTTAGGCTGTGTGGTTAGGTGTCTTCTGTAGTCTTTTGTGGATTCCTTTCAGTGTGGTTTGTGGAAAAGATACCCATAAGAGCTTGTGCCCTTTGGTGAAT
>NC_051408.1:31010687-31011544 GCF_015228065.2 Penaeus monodon
ATGGACGCCATTTTGCTGGTTTTAAAGATGATACGCATGTTTTAAATGGTAAATTAGCACTGGCATAATTTTAAGGGCAATTTAGATGGATCATTTTCTTAAACTACATTTCACGCGAGATATTTTTAAAAAATATCATTTGGCCCCAGATTTTAAGTCCGCTTCATTGCGCCGTTCACTTTTTTTTGGATAAACTTTATGCATTGCAAATATTGCCTTTTGTAATTTACAGCGGCAATTTAGCAAAGTGCTTCTCGATTGCAATATTCTATTCCTATTTACTCCTGTCAGCGCCGTGGTCTGCTTTCCCTGGTCTTGTTTCGGTCGCCTAAATCTTCTCTTGTTTGGCAGTGTTTGCAGTTCCGTCTTTCTGGTTCCACATGCCGCGGTGTTCAAAGAGACAGTCGAAAAATACGTTAGATAGAATAGAATACCTTTATGTAGTCAGAGGTCTAATTGGCAGAACGAATAAAAAATTGCATTGTATAAATTGTTAAGATAATCATTGCAACGTTAAACCATGTAGCGCTAAACCATCCGGGAATATACATGTTGAAATTGCAGAGAGCAATACGTAAACACAAGAACAGCCACGGTTTAAGAGGAAAAATATCTCTCCTTGCGTCCTAAGATGTTTATTTAGACGTAGACATATGTTTAGACCTACCACGACGAACTCTAATCGGTAAAGAGGTCATGCTTTACGCTGGTCATCCTGGTGGGACCCGGATGTTACAGGCTGTTTGTTTTGTAACGTAACGGCCTTTGGTAGTTGGTCTGTTACGCTTGATGTCATGGTAGGTGGGAGAGGGGGGGGGGAAGAAGTGGGAAAAAGTGGAGGAAAAGAAAAAAACATT
>NC_051408.1:31011639-31011709 GCF_015228065.2 Penaeus monodon
AAGCAAGAAGAAGAATGAACAGCACTGAGAAAAGTAAAATATTTATCATAATGGAAAAAAAAACGTATCT
>NC_051408.1:31011754-31011836 GCF_015228065.2 Penaeus monodon
TAATATCCGGAATGAAGAAAGTGTGTGGGGGGGAGGGGGGAGAAGGGGGCATAGAACCCAAGGGACGATGATAGATCGCTCC
>NC_051408.1:31011880-31012097 GCF_015228065.2 Penaeus monodon
GGCCATTTTCCATTTGGCGTAGATTTTTCTGAACTTTTTTTTTGAGAACGTTTCTAAATATTGCAGGAAAGTCTTCGTGTAACTGAGCATTTCTCCCGCATTTTTGAAATGGGAATTTAAAACGGAAACAGAAGTGGTGGAAGAAAGAAAGAACTGAGGAAATAGATGGAACAGAAAGGCTTCAAGCAGATGGAGGCCTCGCATTCTTGTCATCATT
>NC_051408.1:31012683-31013141 GCF_015228065.2 Penaeus monodon
CTATATTCAATCGCAAATTTGACAAATCTCTATTTTTCTTATCTTTTACTATTTCACTTACTTTATCTTTTTTGTTTTATGATATTTTTTTACGGTGGCATAGGTCATCGCTTTGAAGGACTGCGTGCCATGGAAGCACAAGCAATAATAGATAGAAACCATGCGAAGAAAATGTGCATTGTGAAAACATCATTTGCCTTTCGTTTTTTCTACTGTATTTTTTGGAGGTTTCCTTCCATTGTTGCTGACTGGATGCAAAGGTCATGTCATTTCCCGGTCGGTAATGATGTGTTTGCTCTTATTAAGCCATTGTTTACTCATTAGGAAGGGCTTTGTTTACTCATTAGTATGTTTGCCTTCTGTTGTTCGTTCTGCTGTTGTAGCTTACCTTCCAGCGAGTGTGTTTGTTGTCTCCTGCGTGTGGGTAGGACCATGTATGGTGAGCGTGGAATTTGTTT
>NC_051408.1:31013273-31015029 GCF_015228065.2 Penaeus monodon
GAAAGTAAACCCTCGCCCAGATCCCCATTCGGCAGCGGGCGTTCAGTCGCGCGGCCAAACCATTGGAAAACACGGAGCGCCCACTTTATCGTCCCATTGCATCTCCGTCACAAAGCTTGTTTTCCGATCCATTAGGCGTGTCGCCCGGAGAGCTTGCCGGCGAGCTCGTATCACTGTTGAGAATCTCCGTCCTTTGCGCGGGCTCCTTCCCGGCCTCTCATTACCCGGGAAAATGTAGCGGAAGGTCGGAAAAATAGGAAGGAAATGAGAAGAAAATATGAGCGTCAAAGGCCCGCCCGGCTAGCGTTGCACGGCGGGTCGGAAGCGATTCCTTTGGCGACACGAACGCTTTAGTGGATGGTATTTTTATTCCTTTCTTTTGAGGCGATTTGAAATATTTCCGGATTTATGTTTGGTGGTCTCTGGGTCTCAGTCTCGGATTAATAGATGCAAAAGATATATATTTATATTTTCTGTGCGGTAAACAACTCTTGCATCGAGTTATCTATCAACACAGAAAGATGGTGGGTGGGGGAGGGGGGTGGCCGTTCCGTGAGATGGTTAGAGAAATATTGGAGGTTTCACAATATTCGTGGGCCTTTCGACCACAGCTGTATCGAAGGGCATCGCGGCGAAAAGATGAAAAAAGTACAGTTGACAATAAAAGCATGTGAAGGATCGCTTTTTTTCATTTAAAGATGATAAAACTTTACCCGTATTGTCGAAAGAATCGAGAATGATAAGGAATGGTTAGACTTACACCGTCTTCATCGTTCATGCAATCCAGTAAGATTCATCTTCGTTCTACTTCACAAGTGCTAATCACACATTGGAAAGCGAAAACACTGGAATAGCATAGATAGATTATTAGAAAATAGAAGTTACACAACCATCGACCCAGTCTTTTATCAGCTCGTGAAAAAGAACATGCGCCGCCTGTCTTGAAGCTGGGTGGCCTCTGGCCCAGCTCACGCGCGCCCCAATCTGCGAGGCTCGCGTGGGTGCTTGCAGGCCGAATGCGTTTCGAACCTGATGCGATGTCGTAAAGTATCGGCGTGTGTTGCAGAGAGAGAGAGCTTTCGTTGTGTATTCATTTGGGCGAATGGGCTCTTCCGTCAAGCATTCAATCAGAGGACGTGACGTATGCTCAGGTGTGTTCTCTGGTAGTGAAGTCTCCGTAGGTTGCTTATGGTCGACGAGAGGAGAGAGGAAAATGTTGGCTTTTTTATAGTCTCTTGTCATTTTATCGCCTGAAATACAGAGGAAAATGGTATTTTGCATACAGTGTTAGCCATGAATGTTTTTTATTTTCAAAACGTGAAAATGGATTTGGGTGTTTTCAGCGAAATTGTGGCCAATTACACGAGTAATCCCTCTCGTTATATTTTGTGTTTTAATATTTTTGGGCTATATGTTTTAGGGCAGCCAAATTGCCCGGTATATGTATATATGTATTTCTGTGGTTGTTCGTTACCTAGATCCCTTTGCAAGTTGTATTTGAATATATTTTCCAGACAGAGATAAGTGCTTACCAGAAGCCCAAAAATATTTACATAAAGGTAATTAGCCCTGAAACTCTTCGGCATTATCGCGTCGAAATATTGGCAACGGACAGCAAGATTTCGCTTGTTCTTGGTAGGATATTGTATTTCATTGTTTATTTATTTCTGTGTTAAGGGAGTGTTTTGTTGGGGATGTTGCATTGGTAAAACGAGAAATATATTCATGTTTGCGGTATGCATTGTGTGAATGTAAT
>NC_051408.1:31015326-31016209 GCF_015228065.2 Penaeus monodon
TCTATGTTCTACTTGCGTAATAACCCAGGATCAATATAACTCTCTACGATCCATTTTCCGCCAGCAACGCACATCAAGACAAGTGTAACGGAGCATAACTGACAATGTTACGATCTTGCAAGTGTTATGGAGTCACTGGGAAACCTTATGCATTAATTCCTAGTTTTTTCTACGATCCGGGCCATAACATGTGTCTGGAGAAAAGATAAAAAGAGAAATTGAAAACATAAAAAATAGGATAAAAATGTGAACGAGCACGAACCGAGAAGATGGAGGAAAGAGAAAGCCACGTTCACGATCTTGCGATGGGTGACATTCCGAAATGATGATCGGCATTTGATTACCGATCGTGAGAACGTTGTCAATTCATTGTCTTTAGGCCTTGGTAAAGTGTGCTCATTGAACTAGTTTCATTTAATTCACCGATGGATTAAATGGCAGAGAAAGTGGTTAATTTGAGGCTGCTTATTGTACTTTTAAGTAATTAATCGGGATCTAGTAATCGAAAGAAAAAAATAACGAATCCACACTGAAGATGAGTTATTTTACAAGATGAAAAAAAAGAAACGAATCCACACTGAAATTGGATCATTCTATCAAAAAAGACCATTTTTCTCACGCGTGCATCCCTGCGCCAACCCGTTCCCCGAGATTTGAGAACAAGACGTCGCCCTCTTATCCGGACGTCACCGTTGCGGGCGTCTTGTTTCCCCGGCGGGCGAGGCAGGACGATGTAGAGGCGCGTGGAATAGAACCGTAATTCTCTTCAGGTAATATCAGCGTTGCGGGGTCAGGTGGCTGTGACCTCTCGTGGGCCGCCTCGCGTCTTAGTCGTTGTCTCCTTCGAGCCTTCTCTCTCCGCCTCTTCCTTGTTCCTTGGCAT
>NC_051408.1:31016277-31016379 GCF_015228065.2 Penaeus monodon
AGGAATTGGTCAATTTTGTTTCTTTTTTCTTCTTCGTATTATTCATATTCTCATTTCCGTGCTTGTTCTTATTTTTAGAATTACGTGCAGTATTGTTGTTAT
>NC_051408.1:31016603-31016866 GCF_015228065.2 Penaeus monodon
TAGTTAATTTCATTCTCTCTTTCCTCTCCATTCTCCTTCGGGTACTCTCCCTCATTCCTCCTCTTTGTCGCCCTCCGTGTCCCTTACCCTCTTTTTGTCACCATCTTCATCCCTCCTGTTCTTTCTTATTCAAGTTTACTGTCCCCTTTCCCCCTATTATCTGTCCCTTCTTATTCCACAGCGTTTCCCCCGCGTCTTCTCGTCCTGGTCTCCTGGTTCTTAATATTCATCTCCTAATCACTTGCACATTCTTTTCCTTGTGA
>NC_051408.1:31017124-31018234 GCF_015228065.2 Penaeus monodon
AATTGCGATGACTGCCGAAGCGGATTTTACGCACGCTATGGCAAAGGAATTCCAGAATTATAGTTATTTCTCTCACTGCGTTGTACTTCTTCTCCTTTTTCAGCTGTCCTCCTCTTCGTATCCCAGGAGGGTCTTGTGGTTGTACATGCGCAAGTACAAGAACGTGAAATAATAAGTACGACACAGACATAATGATAGGAAGAAATTTTCGCATGTGGATACCGTGTATTTTCTCAATACTTGCGTGTAAACTCTTGTCCCTTGGTTCCTCGCCCTCTTGTGACCTCCTGGATAGCCTATAACGCGGAAGCACTCAGTCGCCCCAAACTGGACATCTCGTTTGCATATTCATACATGCATACGCATGCTGGCATCTGCTCGTTTTTATTGAAGGCGGTTTTGGTATGTGGTTGAGATGGATTGTGGTAGGAGAGTGGGGTGTCCTCGGTGGTAGTGGTTGTGGGAATGGTAGGTTTGGGGGGGGGATGGTGCGAGGGGGTTGATGTTTAAGGTTGGTGAGGTGGCAGGGAGCTGGGTAGTCGGCGTGCTTTGTTACTTGATCTGGTTTGTGTCGTTTGATGTTTCCTTGTAGTCGTAGAAAGGCTTATACTGTGTTTTATCATAGACCATATATGGAAATCCTGTGTTTCATTTTAAACTATTCTCTTATTGTGGCGCTGTTTATCTTATCTTTTGAATGTTTGTGTTGTTTCTAAGGTGGTGCAGTGCGTATGTAAAGGAAGAGCTAAGCTGAGCTAAAATAGCGGTTGCAATTAAAATTGTTGTAATTTAGGTCGAAGTAATTAAGTAACAAAGAAATTTTGAACAAGTGGCACGAGTTTATGCAATACCGACAGCGAAATGATGGCGTTGGCAGTAGCGCAGACGGTAACGGCGTTGAAAGGTTGAACGGCCGGCAGGTGACCGGCGCTGCCCTCCCCGCGTGCCTTGGTATGCCGGGACGAAAGGGAGATCTCGGCTGCCCGCGAGAGGCGAGGAGAGGACCATAGAGGCCGAAGGCGTTGCGTCGCTAGAGGCGCTAAATGCAGACGCACTCTTGTATATATCTTTAAGATTTTCGAGGGAAAAGCTTGAAGATATCTATGTATG
>NC_051408.1:31019720-31020899 GCF_015228065.2 Penaeus monodon
AAGGAGTGAAGCTCCGTCCGTCCCCTTGCCCTTCGCGGCCTCCGGGATGCCATCGGTATGGCGAAAGCATCCATCGCCTCCCGAGTTTCATCACGGTGCGCACATGTCAGAAATTTTGTTATTCTGCCGCTTTCCCTTTTTTTTATCCCTGTTTGACATATGAATAAAGAGGATGTGGATGTGGGCGTTTAGAATCCTGCCTGGAATAGGCCTCGACACTGCGGATGCGGACTTTCGGAAACCTCGCCTTGTCTCCGCCTGCGAATTAAGGATGCGCGGCACCGCTCAGCCTCTGGCCAATTTCTGGTAATTTAGAAAAGACTCAGCGCCCAGGATTGCCCCGCTCTCTCCCGGGAACTGGAGACCTTCTTAGAAACTTCCAGTCTGAAGGGAAAAAAATGAATTGAGATTTTGATAAAACGAGATTTTCCGACGAGTTTTTCATCTTTCGAGAAGCAATTAGCATCTTGCAGAACAAGAGCTGAACAACTTACGAAGCGCCTAAGGTCGTTTTGCAAAGCACAACTCTAATCTTTTATCGTAAAACTAAACATTTTGTTTCTCGGTCCGTGTACTTTCGCCTCTTATGTGTTCGCAAGGTAGAAATGTACCTCGTTTTCCTCTCTCATCAATCCTGCGCCACTCTGCAGCTCAAGAATGACCAAAAGCAATTCCAGTTTACGCCCCTGTCTCCGCACATACTCCATCTACATCTCCAGAGGCAGACTCCGGCTTGAGAAAATCCCAATGTCCTTTATCTAAGGTGTTGACATTGGTTACTTGCGCTTCCTTGGATCTCATGAACGTGCTTTTACGTTTTCTCTTGTTTTCGGTCGATTTTTTTGTTACATCCTCGAAGCCTTTCTTCAGATAACCTCTTCGAATCAGGTTTTATTCACCAATATTTATTTTTATATACAGGATATATTTTACATAATACTAACCTCTCACTTTCTTTACTTCCCAGATATGCTCGGTCAGTCAAGTATATCCGCCCTGATCTGAATCTATTATAAACTGTGTCTCTGGCCTAAAAGAAAAGAATATATATAAATGGCAAGTTTTTACCAAGCTCGTAATTGGTAGTCACGGCGTCCACAGTCCTAGCATGTTTTGGGTGAAGTTCTAGGCAGCCGCCGTGTTCGTTTTCTCAAGACTTGGGTATTTCCGATAGCCGAC
>NC_051408.1:31020930-31021106 GCF_015228065.2 Penaeus monodon
TTGTAACTCTCGCTTTTAATGTCTATTCTGTGTGTTTTTTCTTCTTTCTTTTGTTTGTTCATTGTTTTATTGTGTCTATTTCTCTGAGTGTTTCTGTATGTATGAGTGTCTGTGTACTCTCTTCTTCATTTGTCTTTGTCTCTTGCTTTCACGCCTCTCTATATTTACAAACACCG
>NC_051408.1:31021534-31021714 GCF_015228065.2 Penaeus monodon
CAAAGACCAGTCTGTTTTCGTCGCATTTTGTCAGTTTAGGAGAAAAAAAAGAATGAGAACTTAGCGTGCACATACTAATTCTTTCAAGGTAAGACTCGAGGGGAGTGCAGTACCAAGACCTGAATGCGGAAGAAAAAAAAAGTAACCTTTTACAACATAACCAAAGATTTTCTCTATTTC
>NC_051408.1:31021854-31022236 GCF_015228065.2 Penaeus monodon
ATGCGAAGATTTCGGCTCACCAACAGATTTCGAAGTAGCCTTCTCCCCCCCCCGCACCCCTCACCCCCGCCGCCCTTTCAAGCGGCTCTGAAGAACAAGCAGTCAGCAGAAGCGGCCTGAGCCAGCGCCGTAATCAGCTCGCCGACTCAGCATCCCCCTCCCTCCCCCGGCCCCTCCTTCAGGCATCTCAATCGCAAGCAGAGACAGTCGGGAACAGGGTGAAGAATCTGTGGGTTCGATGTTTGAAAGAGGGATTGGGTTCGCGGGAAAATCTGTGAGGTCGATGTTAAAATGAGGGAAATGTGGGCTCGATGTTAATCTTGAGGGCATGGGTTCAAAAGATATATGCGATCGATGTTCAGGTAAGGAAAAAAAAAAAAAA
>NC_051408.1:31022442-31022888 GCF_015228065.2 Penaeus monodon
TGGGTCAGTGTTAAAAGGAGGAATGTTCGATGTTCAAGATAAGAGAGTAGGTTCAGAAAAAGATGTAGAATCGATGTTAAAAGGAAGAATGTGTTGACAGGATATGTGCAATCGATGTTAAAATGAGGGACTGGGTTCAGAAAAATGATGCTAATGAGGAATGGATTGGCGGAATAATATGTGCGAGGGACTGGGTTCAGAAAAAAAAAATGTGGGGTTGATGCTAAAATGAGGCAGTGGGCTCGCTGTTAGAAGAGAGAGATTGGTTTTACGGGAGTATATGTGCGTTTCATGTAGAAAGATGAAATATGTCCATGGGAATGGAATGTATATGTTGGCATCGTGTCCATTAGAAAGCTGCAGACTTTCTGTGGCTGAAAAATGTATGGCGAGTCGCGTTGCCTAGAGCGGGTGAGTAGGCCTAGTCATACCTGTCTGTTCTCTAG
>NC_051408.1:31022953-31023157 GCF_015228065.2 Penaeus monodon
TTTTTTGGGGGGTTACATATTTATCTTATGATTGGATGTGCATACGTTTTATTTATTTGTTTTGGTTGAATTGTGTTTCATAAGAGCCCAAATATGTCTAAGTTTGTGTATAAGTTTGTCTGTCAGTCTGTAGATTTATATCTGCTTACATCTCTCATCCAGCGTATCTCTCTGTCTCCGAGTGGTTATCTGTATGTCCGTTTC
>NC_051408.1:31023540-31024097 GCF_015228065.2 Penaeus monodon
TATCAATAAATAGCATGGGCAGTGTCCACCTGCCTATCCGATTTGAAGTCAGTTACTAAAACGTTCCAGCCATGGAAGGAAGCCTAAGCCTGAGTCATGCCACTTTTCTCGCCGATACGATGTTCAACTTTAAAATATAGACATCCCGTGAACCTGTCGTAAATATGGCTGAGTTCAGAAAGATGTTGAAAGAAGGTGTCTCGTGGGAGTGTGTTTTGTGATTCTTTTATTTAGCTTCAGTTGCGCTGAACAGTTGCTAATTAGCATACCACTAGAATGCATAAAGCACTTTACTGATGGCGGCCGGTGGTATATAGTGAAAGAAGAAAGCGCGGTTAGTTTTATTATAAGTTATCGACAAGTAAATGATAATACATAGGATACCGAGAACAATTCTAGTAATAAACAGTACAAAGCTTGGGTAATTGTGATGTTTAGAGACTATAAGAGGCAAGTGTAGGTCGGTCAGCTGTACAGCGGCACACTTTCACAGCAAGTACAAGTCCCCGGCAGATCATGTTGTACTCGTGCCGGTGCACTGCTCCTGCCAGTTCGTT
>NC_051408.1:31024265-31024773 GCF_015228065.2 Penaeus monodon
TTCCCTTTCCCTTTCCCTCATTCTCTCTCTCCCTCATTCTCTTTTTTTGTGGGGGGCGGTGTCACCAACCTTCGGCCCAGAGAACTGACGCACTTTCCGACCTATGAGCTAAAGCACAGACATTTTCTTTCGAAAGAGGGGGAGGGAATTTTACTTCGTGTCTGAAAATCACTGGGATAAGAGAGGGGGGTGGGGAGTGAAGTTGGGGGGAGGCAATTTATACAACGGATTTGCTTTATCCAGTTTGACGTTGGGGAGAGTGGTGTGTTTGCATTATTTAGGAGGTTGATTGCAAATGCAGTCAAGGACGTGTATCGGTCACTACAGCTGCCATGCCCGGTGCAGTTGATTTTGCATTGATATTTGGTAGTTCAGTATGTGTATGTATACAGATATGCAAAAGCAATTAGTGCATAAGTGTTTACATGTGTGTACAAGTAGATAGATAGAAAGGGGTAGAGTCATGTACTTCTATACAACAAACATGCAACACATGAAGTTCACACTT
>NC_051408.1:31024899-31025113 GCF_015228065.2 Penaeus monodon
GTGCGCGCAGTGTATTGCGCACGTCAGCCGCAATAGAGTTTAAACGTCTCCTGACGGGGCTGCAGGAGATTCAATTACGAAAAAGATATGACGTGGCAGGAACGTTCCTCGCTGTTTGTCTTCAGGGGATTTATGGAGAATTTAAAGCTCAGCTAATCCCCTGGACGCATTTTTGACGGATTTTTTCCCCTGTCTCTCTAGCTGTGCTTGTTAG
>NC_051408.1:31025206-31025713 GCF_015228065.2 Penaeus monodon
TTCCCTTTCCCTTTCCCTCATTCTCTCTCTCCCTCATTCTCTTTTTTTGTGGGGGGCGGTGTCACCAACCTTCGGCCCAGAGAACTGACGCACTTTCCGACCTATGAGCTAAAGCACAGACATTTTCTTTCGAAAGAGGGGGAGGGAATTTTACTTCGTGTCTGAAAATCACTGGGATAAGAGAGGGGGGGGGGGAGTGAAGTTGGGGGGAGGCAATTATACAACGGATTTGCTTTATCCAGTTTGACGTTGGGGAGAGTGGTGTGTTTGCATTATTTAGGAGGTTGATTGCAAATGCAGTCAAGGACGTGTATCGGTCACTACAGCTGCCATGCCCGGTGCAGTTGATTTTGCATTGATATTTGGTAGTTCAGTATGTGTATGTATACAGATATGCAAAAGCAATTAGTGCATAAGTGTTTACATGTGTGTACAAGTAGATAGATAGAAAGGGGTAGAGTCATGTACTTCTATACAACAAACATGCAACACATGAAGTTCACACTT
>NC_051408.1:31025849-31026063 GCF_015228065.2 Penaeus monodon
GTGCGCGCAGTGTATTGCGCACGTCAGCCGCAATAGAGTTTAAACGTCTCCTGACGGGGCTGCAGGAGATTCAATTACGAAAAAGATATGACGTGGCAGGAACGTTCCTCGCTGTTTGTCTTCAGGGGATTTATGGAGAATTTAAAGCTCAGCTAATCCCCTGGACGCATTTTTGACGGATTTTTTCCCCTGTCTCTCTAGCTGTGCTTGTTAG
>NC_051408.1:31026656-31027308 GCF_015228065.2 Penaeus monodon
TTTACAGTACGTCTCTCTTTCTCTGTTTTTCATTTTTTTATCAATATGTTTGATGTGTAAATCATGCATTATATGTCGCTAATAATAGTAATGATTCAACCAAATATTCAGATGCATATATTGTAGAAGTTACGTTAGAGAAAGAAACGGCGATACTATTAAGGAACACAAGTAAAGCTGCGTGTTGAACTAGCTAGACCAGTGGCGAGACCACAGGCGGATGGATGGTTAGAATGGAGAAGGTAGTCTCTTGCACAAGTCCTTGTATCGATAAGGATACCGTAGACATAGTTTCAGGGGACGTGTGTCGAAACCATGATGATCCTGCGTCCCCTCGAGTTTTCACTTTGGGATTAGGAAGATGTTTTCTAACATAGCAACTCTATCGAGGACAAATATTTGCATAGAGGCTGCTATATTTATCTTAGCTGACGGACAGGTAGGTGGTATTTCTCTTTGACTTCTTTGTTATCCCTCCTCCGGCCTTTTCCTTGTTCTTTTGCCTGTTCCTATTCCTTCTGTTCGTTTTTGCTTTTTTCTATATCTCTCCCTCCCTCTTTTCTCTCTAGCCCCTTTGTCCTTTTTTGTTATTTTCTTTAATCCTTTCAATCATCATATTTTCTCGCTAACTACCCCGTCTGAACATACATCG
>NC_051408.1:31027394-31028336 GCF_015228065.2 Penaeus monodon
GCAAACATACTAACCAGTCGTCCAAAAGCTGTCAGTGAAGAGCCTTGCTATTGTTGTCTCCAGCCATGAGTGCCGGCGTCCGTAATGTCATGTGAGGGCCAGAGCCACCATACACGTCACTTAGTCGTCCGGAGTGGGGCGTGCAGGTCGTTGCAGCGGGGGCGGTAGTGCTAGTCGTCCTCGTTACTGTGCTGGGGATGACGTTCAGGGCTGGTTTGTAATGGAAGTATGTGGCAGTTGGTGATGCGTTCAGGGGCTCTTGGTGCGGGAGTACGAAGGTGTTTATAAGGAAAGAAGTACTCATGGAAGAGATCGACGCCCCGCAGCCAGGGTGGTTGCTGATTCTGATTGAAGACCCGAGTGACACTGACGAAGGCGACGGCGAGTTTGGTCAGGTAATTTGCGGTCTTAAATTTCGTTTTTTTTTTCTTTCGGTTAAGGCACTTGGTATTAAAGGAATAATATTCGTTGTATTCGTGAACGCTGCAATTGTCAGTTTACAGTTTACACGACCGACGTTTCCTTTCGGGAATTCAGAATATACGACTCTGTTTTCTGAGCATCTCCGTCTATTTGCAGAGTTGTCCATATTCAAGCCAGAATACCTTTAGGGACACAGCGACATGCATTCCAGATCTCCCGAGCTCCCCCGCCGGTGAAGGCAATAACACCAGGCGTCCCAGCGCCCTGTCCTCGTCAAGGCCCACCCTGAAGCCTCCGTTGTTATCATGCCGGATCTCGCTGAGGCCCCTTGTGTGCATGGCTTCCTCATCTCGACAGGCCGTGTGGGGGGCGCAAGGGCTTCCCCCTCACGGCCTGCCTCCCCCCCTTCACCTGCCTCCTCCCCATCGCCCTCCCTCCTATCACCTGTCTCGCCCCGAATTTCGCTGTCCGATTGTGTCACTTATATTTTCACATGTTTTCTCTGAGGTATTTGGTGCT
>NC_051408.1:31028511-31028758 GCF_015228065.2 Penaeus monodon
GAAGACTATAAGCTCAGATGGATATTTTGAGGCAAACTTCAGAGTGAGATGAGAGTTTGGACTTGGACATCGAGGCCACTTTGCATATCCGAACGTGTAATAAAGCAAACGGGAATCTGTTTTACTCCCAGGATATCCTCAGCCCCAGGTCATAAGGGTCACTATGCATACACTAATTAAACCGAGCCTATTAGAATGCGGATATCATTAAAGTGTTGCTCGTATCGCCGAATAGAGGGCTTCTCCC
>NC_051408.1:31029848-31030025 GCF_015228065.2 Penaeus monodon
ATAATGATAACATCCACAGTGTATTAATAATGCGCCTAACTTTTCCAAAGGACATGGCGTGCAGATCTAACGCGTGGTGTATCTGGCCACTTTACGTTATTACTACAGTGTATGATTGTCAGGCCCAATTTAGCGGAAGCAGATGAAAGTGAATACCGCTTGCTGTGTGTGTGTTTT
>NC_051408.1:31030589-31031723 GCF_015228065.2 Penaeus monodon
TCCATGCTCTGTCTCGTAGGTGCGCTTCACAATTAGAAATACGTGAGAAAAATCCCGCGTCACAGCCTATGATGTCACAGCCACGGGGCGGACGCGGCAGGCTAGTAACCTGAAATCCGGATTGATATGTGCGGCGTGTAAGCGGTGATTAGCATGAACCTTGCGTACAAGAGACAGTGCAAGGCCCTCTCCTTTACTATGTATTTTAGAGGCTCAGTGCAGGTGTTATAACGGTTCGGCCTCAACAGACGACGAAGAGAGAAAAAAAAATATTGGAGGTAGGTTTGCATAGAGATAGAAAGTTAGTGTGGATAGAAAGCGAGATTAGTCTATATTTATATAACTTGACAGTCCTCCTCGTGATAACCCCGGAAGGCCATTCACCCTCAGGCGGAGGCGCAAGGGAAGTTATGTAATGAATATTCTCACTCAAAGCTTCCGTCACCCGCCCTCCTCCCCGTCGCCATTTCGCTGTCAGTCAAGCCTTCATTCGGGCGTCAACTAAGAGCAAAAAGAAGCTCAAGCGGAGACTTATCCCCTGCCCACGCCTCCGTTCGATTGCTTCACCTTCCGCCCCCATGTTCCTCTCATGGCGCCATGATCTCGCCGCGCTGGTTCGCCTTATTAATAGTGAATTGGAAAAAAAGAAATTATGTTTTTTTACGATAATGAGTTGATTTTTGAATGGAATTTGTGTGAAAAGAGAATTATCTTAAATGCGTTCATTTGCTTCGCTTCATGTACTTCATCCTCCGCCGTGAACTCGCCGTGCTGCTTTGGTTTATTAATAAGGATCTGGAAAGAACGAAATAAAGTTCCAGAGTAATGTAAATGAACGTTTGAACGGAAAAGAGAAAAAAATATGAAGGATAATCTTTCATTTGTTCATTAATTTTACATTCCTCCCTCCTTCTCTCGCGTGCCACCATGACCTCGCCTCTTTCCGTTCATAACAAAGAACTAGAAACAGCAAAATGAAATGTTTTAGAGTAACGTGAATTAACGAATAGATATGAGAGGAAACGGAAGAACAATATTTAATTATCTTCCGCCTTTCTGCCCCTCTCTCATGGCGCCTGACCTCGGCTCGCTGGTTACTTTTCTCACCCTTCCTTAACAAGAAAGTGGACAAAG
>NC_051408.1:31031987-31032239 GCF_015228065.2 Penaeus monodon
TTTATCTCTTCTCAACTATAATCTCCACCTCTCCTCGTTCTCCCTGCTTTCCATCCTTCGCTGTCTGAGACCTCTCTCCGTTTCCTCCGTTCTCTGAGGAGAGGACTGAATAACGGAGGTCCATCGAGATGCTCGAGACGAAGGGAATTGAAAGGAAAGCGGGGAGAGGAAGCACGAAAAAAGGAGGGTGGAATCTGTTGTTGTTGTTCTTGCTGATACGTGTCATATGTAAAGGAAAGATGTTGAAGAACA
>NC_051408.1:31032791-31033010 GCF_015228065.2 Penaeus monodon
ATAGGGGAAGAAGATCGGAAGAGTCTCACCGAGGCGTGCGGTAAGACGGCGTCTGACGGGGCTGATCTTCCACAGCTTCCACTTTCCAGCCTCCTTCCTCTCTCTTTGTACTTGATGCCTCGAGATTCCCATACCCACTGTCGGCCCTCGGAGTATGATATTAAAACGAGCTTCGCATTTAGTGTCACCGTTGCCGTCTTCGCTATCACCGTGTTCCGT
>NC_051408.1:31033045-31033412 GCF_015228065.2 Penaeus monodon
CGAGGGTTGTTTTTGTCTTTACGCCGTTCTGCACCAGAGTCCCAAGCTCGAAGTCTCCGCTAATGAACTATTGATGTTGAATATACCGACGAGTTTCTCATTTCCTTGCTGATAACTACACGTCCCTCACTTACTCGCACGGGGGCCGCGGCTGGCACTGAATTGGCCCTCATGAAAGGCTCCCGTGAGTGGCGTCGCACGCAAACAAATCACTTTCGAAGTGGATGCTCTGATTTAGGACGAATAGAATGCTTGTTGAAAAGGGAAGAGGCGAAGGAACGAGGAAAATCCGATATTCAGTAACCAATTAAATATTTTTCCCCACGATACCACGAAGATTGAATCGCGTTCTTTTCAGCCGGTTCGT
>NC_051408.1:31033432-31033542 GCF_015228065.2 Penaeus monodon
TCGATAAGTAACTTATGACCGCTTTGGTTCTCCGGGGAGCGGTTTAATCCGGGAATTTCTGGTCACATATAAGGATTGGCGCTTACTCGCTCTGTTTCTTGTCTTCTGCT
>NC_051408.1:31034338-31034650 GCF_015228065.2 Penaeus monodon
TGGTAAAGAAAGAGGGAGATAGAGAGGGAGGGGAAGAAAATGGGTATAGTTATAGATATATACACACTCACTTCGCGAAGATTTTGATCATGGTTTTTATTTTCTTAGGAATTAAGGATTTGCAGTGAAAGGAAATGGAGGATTTAGCCGACTTCAGTAGGATATCTCCTCATGGACCAGGACGATTTCATGCTCATAATTTTCTTACTAATATGAATATCTCTTCCAAGGCACATTTTCGCTTCCCCATTTAGTATTGCTTGAATTAAGAATACGCCCATGTTAAAAACAGAGAAACAGGAATAATGTATT
>NC_051408.1:31034694-31036534 GCF_015228065.2 Penaeus monodon
TGTTAGGTAGAAGAGATAGATTATGGGCGAGAGAGAGAGAGGGTAGAAAAAATACAAGGGATCGTTATTGTCGAACCAATAAAGATGATGAACGCTGATCAATACAATCAATACTAGACCAGCTGTTCCGAGTATTTAATCACCAAATTTTATCACCATTAATCACTGATGAAATACATCGGCACTGGCATGTCGATGTAGTAAACACAACACAAAATGATTTTTAACATGCACAGCATACTGCCTATACGATTATTTACAGGCCGATGAAAATCAACTAAACACGTGATTGGCTGACGTGCTTCGACGCGTTGCGGTTTGGACCAATCATAATCACTATGTGCGTTTTTTTTCTTTTCTTTTTTCGTATTTTACGATATTCAGCTCGTGGGCATAAAATATAAACATTGCTGTTGCACAGGATGTTGCATTTCTAAATAAGATTTTATATGAATTAGCCTACGAATTAGTCATTCGATGGTGATTTAGTTGTTTTCTCTTTCGTTTGTGTTCAGTAAAGAGACCGTGTTTACGAGTTGATCTGTAATGTGAATGTGTGAATTTAATGTCATTGCATACTAAGGAGGAAAGTGGAGGAAGCTATTGATGTAAAGTTGCAAATCCGGGCGGGAGAAGTGAGGGTGCAAGAGAATTTGAGGGGGGAGGGAGAATTAGTGAGAAAGGAAGAGGGGGGGAGAGTAGATAGAAAGTAGAAAATAGAAGAGGGGCAGATGAAAATAAAGTGAAAAGTGGCGGATGGATCGTGATATAGTACTACTGTTACACATAAAAGCAATTCTGATTTCGTGGGAGTTTTACCCGAAACTAATATAATATTCATGAATATAATAATTGAGTACAATTAGGATAAAAACCAGTCGCATTTACTTGTGATGATGTGAACGGCCTATTTTGTAAAAGGGGTGAGAGAAAACAATCAGTATTCAATAAAAACCAGTGCTTGCTAAGCATTGAGAATATGCAAAAGATCATCGGAAACTAGTTAAAGGGAGGGAGGAAGGAGTGCGAGGGAGAGGGGAAGGACGTTAGAGGAAGAGAAGGGGGGGAGAGGAAGGGATAAAAAATAGAAGGAGAGGGGAGGAGGGTTTGAGGAAGGGAAGGAAGGTAGAGGGAGGGGGAGGAGGGCAGAGGAAGGGGTGTAAGGTGAGATGAATGGGGAACAGGGTTGAGGAAGGGAAGGGGGAAAGGGGAAGGGATAAAGGATAGGGGAAGGGGGGAGGAGTGTAGAGGAAATGGGAAGGAAGTTTGAGGAAGGGAAGGAAGATGTAGAGGGAGGGGAAGGACGGTAGAGGAAATAGGGAGAAGGATAGAGGAAGAGGGGAAGGAGAATAGAGGAAGTGGGGAGGAGGCTAGGGTGTGGGGCAAGGAATGTCGAGGAGGGGGAAAGAACGGTTGAGGAAAGGAAGGACAGTAGAGGGGGGTAGGCTAGGGGAAATAGGGAGGAGGGTAGAGGAAGGGGAAGGAAGAGAGGACGAAGGAAACGAGGGAAAAAGAATGGAAGGAAGGTATAGGAAGTGGAAAGGTTGATTAAGGAAAGAGGTAGAAGGGTAGAGAGAGAGGGAATGGAGGGGAAGGGGAGGTGGACGAATACAGGGATGCTATGAAATTGGCTTTTGATGTGAACAAAATGCCTTACAGTCGGGTGGGGGGGGGGGGGCGAGGGCGTGTGTTCGAGTCTAGCCCTGTATTTAAACGCCGAAATGAAGGTTGGGGATTAAAGGCGAGTGCGGATATGCTGTGGGCTGTCCTTGTTATTCTGTTGTTGTTTTTCTTACGTGGTCATTGATTATGATTTAAGGGGGGGGGGGCAGTAGCAAGA
>NC_051408.1:31037153-31037433 GCF_015228065.2 Penaeus monodon
CAACACATTGCTCAATATTTCTATGTAGTGTAAAATGCGAAAAGTAGAGTAAAATGTTTCGTTACCCAGAGATGCGTCTTTCTGAGCACCATTCCGCAAGCGAAATGATTATATAACTGCAGAGCGAGACGGGAGTATACCATCCGACTATTTTTACTCCCAACACTTCGTAATTCACACACTGGAGTTTATGCACTGACAATCATCCTTGAAAAGAAATCTGACTTCTACTGTGAAGAAGTTTACATCCTTACGCTAGTTCTTAAGGTAAGGCATCCGG
>NC_051408.1:31037511-31037748 GCF_015228065.2 Penaeus monodon
CTTTACTCACGTACCTCAAATACCAGGTTCACAGTCTGTTGCTCACGGTTCACAGTTGCGCCTGGCCTTCTCCAAGTCTGGGTTCAGTCTTGCCAACTGTCTTAGCACACCGTTCCTTGGCCACTAACAAACCAAAGCAGTTTTGCGTGACCAGAGGCGCAGAAATTCACCTAGTTACGACACGTGGAGGCGGGATGACCTTGTAGGTGAGTTTCCCTTCCCTGACTTGTACTTTGC
>NC_051408.1:31041572-31041841 GCF_015228065.2 Penaeus monodon
ATGTATGATAACTAAGCAATAGACGCTAACGCGAGCAATTTGCATGGTGCAGGTTGGCGTGATTATATTAATGTGTATATAACGGCGAGGCAGTTTGTTCTCCTAATTGAATTAATTATTGTTCCCTCACCACTGTTAGCAGTAAAAAACAGCAATACTGACGGTAACATCAGCGCTGTAACCCGAGCTGTGTCCATGCTGCGGCTGTAACGTTCACTTGTTCATAACGTTCTCCTCACATACTTTGAATGTTTGAGTTGCCATGCACT
>NC_051408.1:31041932-31042064 GCF_015228065.2 Penaeus monodon
TTAAGAATGAATGGATTTGAGAAGTGAGGGAATAAATGATGGAGGGAATAAGAAAATGGGAAGACAGTAGGAAAGATGGGAATGGGAGCGAGAGATGGGAAAGACGGGTGTTGGCATAAGAGAAAGAATGAT
>NC_051408.1:31042151-31043035 GCF_015228065.2 Penaeus monodon
CCGTGTACGTCTGGCTGGGCCGCGCGAGAACAGATGATCGGCCGGAATCAGCCTTGCGTCAGTCTGGCGTGGGCCATTCTATAGGACGGGTCGGGTGTGTCGCCCGTCTCTCCTCCGCTCCTTTGAAAGGAGAAAATCCGCATATTTCGTTCCTTCAGTGCCGATCTCGCTGAGAGATATGCACGCACAGTGATCCTCTCAATTGTAGTTTGTAGTGATAAAAACCCGCCATCTATTGGTTGTCGAAGTTACGGTAGTGCGAGGCTGGGAAAAGTGTGTTGGCCGCGGCGTCGGGAGGCAAGGCAAGCCAGGCTCCCGGTACCGGCTGTAGTGTGTGATATTTGCCCTGTTATGGTGTCCGCGGTGGTGTAAAACGTGTGAGTGGATAACTTGGATAAAAGATAGCTTCCCCTTCTCCCGTCGAGGACGAGCTGCAGTCACCGTAGCGTTGCAAGGTGAGTACGAAGCAACGACTCTTTCGGGAATTCCCTTTTCCCTCATGTGGTCGTGAGGGCTTTGTGTCCAGCCAGCGACTGGTCGTCTTTAATGTGTGTGCGGGCGAATGTTGCAAGCGGTGGGCACTTGGGAGCTCGACGGATCATCATATCGACTGGGGCACAGCACGCATGCGGCTCTCACGGCTGGCAGTGTGACCTTGCGGAAACAGGAGGAGAAAACTCGTGGTCGGCGGCAGGAGGGCGACGTGTCGGCCTTTGTCGCGGGTAGGCCTATCCACGGTCGGTGGGCCTGTCCTCGGCCAAGGAGGAGGGGGGTCGCGAGGGCGGGATTTCTTTTCGCGAACGCCCACGGATTGCATTGTCTGCTTGATGATAAGACCGAGAATAACACAGCAGTAGAAAATGAGAACCAGCAATTTGGCCTTC
>NC_051408.1:31044075-31045615 GCF_015228065.2 Penaeus monodon
GAGCGCTAACGGTCAACAAGAACAATTTAAGAGAGATTGAGCAATAGTGAAAAAGCGACTAATGCTGATACAGAAAGTAATAACCATAGCATTAATTGAATTGATATGGGAAAATGTTGAAGTGGATCAATGATAAGGACAATGACAGGAAACTATGATATCAGCGTTTAGGTACATAATGACTTATATCTGACTACATGGAAGGGTACAGGAAGTGAACATAGAGTAGATTTCTTTATTATGTTGCTATTGCATGTATGAATGACGAAGACCATACTGTCATGAAAATAAATACGCATTTTGGTAAATTCTAAGGAATCTGCGCATTTGAATTTGTATTAACAATGGCACTAAATAAAACACTGAAGCTAAGGGATGTCCATGCAGAATCAACCGACGATGGAGACACGAAGCGAGTGCATCGCGTAAATTGCGGGCGAAGAGCTCGAAGTTCCCACGAAAACTTCGCTCCCACACTCCACCCAAAGCAGTCACAGCAGAGCGATAGACTCCTAGCCTCGCCTGGACTTGGTGTTATTGCGTAATAGACGGCGTGATGCGTATTTTAACGAGAGGAAATAGCAGGTGTAGTCAGGTTTCTCGGTAGGCCTAGACATTAGGATTGCCACTTATGACAGTCTTGTAAAATGGGAGGTAATTTTGTTTAGCTAGTCATGCGTAAACTTTGCGATTTTTTTAGTGGGTCTGTGGAGTGTTAAGTGCGCAGATTGTGTTTGTTTCGGGGCTTGTTTGCGAGATAAAAGGGATGGAAGCGAGGCTCAGTGGGGAATCATAGTAATATGTGGCTTTGAATATTCTTTTCCTTGTTTACATTATCTCTTGTCCACCCTCCTCTTCCCTCGCGCATTTCTTATCCTCTTCTGAACCTCCAGCGGTTCCTGTCTTTTTTTCTACTTGTATTATCTTTCCCAAAGGTTACCTCCTGCTTACCCGTCCATTTCCTCCTATCTCCCCTCCTGGCTCAGCGTTACCCTCCACTTCCTTACTCCCAGTCCCCTTGTGCAACCCTTCCGACCCCCACCCCACACTACTCCGCTTTTACCCCCATAACTCCTCTTTTTCCCCATACCCATAAATCCCCATCTCTCGCACGGCGGTTGCCCCATTTTTCTCATCCACCCTGAACGGCTTTCCTCGCCCCCGTTGGCCGTCAGAGAGCTCCACCGCCTCGGCCTCCTGGGTGAGTGTCAGGCCTCAGTGCCGGTGTGGTCCCTGCTCTGATGGCATTTATCACTGGCGGCTGTGAAGTGCATACGGTAACACTCGGTCGGCTGCAAGTGTTGCCAGATGACGATTCACGTGAGATGGGTGTGGATGAGATGGCATGGGGGAAGAGAATAAGGTGAGATTCGAGTGGGACGAGGAGCGACATATAAACAGACTGGAATGACAGATAAAAATATATGGTTGGGGAGACGGCGAGGTGATTAGACAGACAGGCACACACAAATACGCAACCACAGGTACGTAGGGGGAGATAGTGATCCGAACATTTTACGTCCAACGAAAACTTGGGGGA
>NC_051408.1:31045718-31046176 GCF_015228065.2 Penaeus monodon
GAGTGTGGGACCGAGGGAGCCGAGTGCGTTTACCTAACAGGAAATGTCTCGGTGGCCGCGTGCACGACGACAGCGTTGGCCGCCCTCCCTTCGACTTGCCGCGCCTCCCTCTCAACGCGGCTGATTCCTCGACGCCGTCTCTCAGATCTCTCAGATGCCTTGTTCGCGTCTTGCTGTTGTTAGATTGGGGGTGTTGTAAATAATCTTCTTATTTTTTTTAGTTTGGTGAATTCATTTAGTTTTAATATTGCGAAATGTTCGGATGCCTCCTCGGGTTTGCAGTTCGCTCACATCCTTACGCGGAAGTTCCCGGGGATCAGGAGGTGGTTCTTTTCCTGCATTTCTACCGGGTTGCGAAGCAGTCGTTGTGATTAGCTTTCTACGTCTTAGTTTTGCCATGCGCTTATTTTCCTATTTTTTATACAGAACAAGCCTGTAGAAAGACACCGAAATCCGGA
>NC_051408.1:31046224-31048072 GCF_015228065.2 Penaeus monodon
ATAGCATAAAGCAACAGGATGTAATGATACTTATTTGTAAGACGTTAAATTAGATATTTACTTTTGACGGTGTGATAATGGATTGATATAGAATTGTTAAGCCATGTATTATATAGCGAGCTGCATCTTCCTTTCAATTCATCGTTTTATTGTAAATATAAAGCACTACAGGAAGGACCGAGTGATCTCATGTATGACAGGCCTCCATGTGGAGCATTCTACCTGTTCCATATCTCAGCCCTTTTTTACCATACCTTAATTATGGTTGACAGGAGACCTTTCCATCTGCAAGACATGACTTGCAGATTTCCACTTTCTCGAATATGTGATGTGGTTATGCGGATACTGTAAAGTTATCCTAAGATGTACTTTTTTTTCCTTTAGTCGTTCACGTATTGTAATGCCGTAACACTTTCTGGACACTTTATAATGTGAGCAAGCAGTATGTAGATGAATGCAGTAAATTCACAGTTTTGCAACATGTAAAAGGTCTTCATGACCGTGAACAGGTGAAACGTCATGCATGATGCAGTCGTTTCGTGCACTCATCGAGCAGTTTGAGTTTGATTTGAAGAATCCTATCACGAATGAAAGAGCGAATTCTAATTCATTTACATGCTATGGAATACGTGATAGTGGCAATGAAGTTGAGATGGCAGTTGCAGTTGCAGGAATTTGACTGGATCGACGATTCGTTTATTATTGTATTATTTGACTTTGCCGATAAGTATTGGCAAGGCAGTAGTGTGTCGTTTCAGCCTCAGGTCGAGCCACCTGAGTGTATAGTAGGTACGAGTGTGTCAGCATGAATAAGCATAGTCGTACGACTATGCCTCAAGGAGTATGGTTAAAGCAACATGAAGACTCCTAGTTATGAATCTGCGAAAAAAAACAGGTTAATGTAAACTGTTAACGAATGAGCAGATACTAACTGTAATTGCAAGAAAGATATGGCCACTAACGACCCATAGGATCAATCGATGTTTCCTAAAGGGATGTTGTTCTCTAAAGAGCAACAGGGGTTAGGAGACAAGGCACCAGCCCCAGCATCCCTCGCCCTCCTCTACCCCCTCCCCCAGTCTGACTTCCCCACTGTGCAAATTAATCCAGCCCCCTCCTCTTTCCCCTCTCCCTCCACCTTCCAAGGAATTTGCGAATGACAGTTTCCCTTCGGTAGGTAACAGCGACCTTGCCTTTCCCTCTAGTGACCTATTTACAAATATACATCGTAACGTCGACTGAGACGAGAGAGGGGGAGGCGAGGTGGGAGGGAACATGGAGTGGGGCAGGAATAGGGAACTTAGGGGAGGCGGGAGGGTATGCTTACCGGGAGCTTGTTTTGAAAGGTAACGCTATACCAGTACCTGGGTTCATGTTACGTGTGAGCCGCTGTTTTGCTAAAGGCACTGATAACGTTTTCTTGTGGTATATTGTTGCTTCTATTATTGTAGTTATTTTTGAAAACAAAATGGGCCCATAGGCAGTAAATGTTTGGGAGCCAGAATAGTGTTCAAAAAGCATTGCGGTTTTACAAAAGTTAGTAAAAATTGTAATTCTACAAAGCCATTAAGATTTTATGGTTGTTAATACTTATGGAGGTACACAATCATTTGGAAAATATAAAGCCATGTGCGCATCTTTTAAGTAATATGCATTTGATGTCTGAGTACATACACGTTAAGCTCGGAGGAGTATTTTGTGTTCGACCTTCCCATGAGGCCTTTATCTGTGAGGGATCGAAAATCTGTCTGATCGCAAAAGATACTCTGTCGTCACATGTCTCCCCATCACCCTTAGTTATCATACTATTTTGGTTGTTCTTCCCCATCCAGAGGATACACACAAAAT
>NC_051408.1:31048145-31049982 GCF_015228065.2 Penaeus monodon
ATATAAATTTCTTCCCCTTGGGATGTACCTAGAATCATACCGCTGCGCAGATTTTCCGTAAATTTTGCTTATCGAATTGTAAATTGGTCTTTGCAAGCCGACCGAGCTTGAGGCAGGGAACAGCGACGAGGGTTCTGATAATTGTTCTCTGCATCGCATCCGCATATTGATTTGTCTGAAAGATTGGATTCCTTTACCTTCTTGATTAAAAGAGAAAATGGTATCAATGTGTGATTGGTATCTCGCGTTCAGGAAGGGGATTCTGCTCGTGTTCATTTGACGAAGGAATTCTTAGTTTGTGGGAGGACAGGATTTATAGCCTTATTATATCCACGAAGAGACTACTCTTTTCGTCTGTGATTGTTCAGAATGTATTTTTTTTCAAAGCATTGATAACCCTGCTAAGCTGATCGAGCTTTGAGAAAATATGGAAGGTTTGGGAATCTGGTTGAGTCGGAAAAAGGGAAACAAGATATTAAATTTGTGATTTTCCTTTCCATCCGTGTTTATTTCCTCCACAGCATTTTTTTTTTCTTTTTATCTCTCCTGAATCGCTAGGTATCCTCGGCATCATACACTGGAGAATATACCTAAATATCGTTAAATATCTTGATATGGTGTCTTGAAAGAACTCGTTTAACTCCAATAAGTTTCCTGGTGTTCTTTTTTTACGCGGAAACTCTTATTATCCTTCGAAACGCACGCACTCCTGCATTTACCATGATCTCCGTCGGTTTCCATCTCGCAGCTGACTTAATCCCGGCGTCGTCGCATTCACTCGGAATTTTCTTCTTTTCGAGCCCAGTAGTTTTCCTCTTGCCTCGCGTGATGCAGTCGGAGACAATCGGCGGCGGCGCGAGGGAGGGAGTTTCGTGCAAGATTTCGCCTTTTTCCGCTCGATGTGCGCGAGTGATGGAAATCAGGACGCTGGGATTGTTTTTGTTTCCAGGCTGCGGGATCCCTGGCACGGCTTCAAAGGAGCGAAGGATGCTCTGCCAAGCGTTGGAGGGCGTTTAAATGCGTCAGAACTTTGGGTGATCTACGTTGCATGAGTGAGCCCGAAGCGGTTGTTTAGATAAGGGCGTTTTTAGTTTTCACTAATTCGTAATTCATCATAATGTATCAGTTCTTTTTAGGAGTACCTGATGAGATTGCCTAAGGACTATACATTTTGCGAACTTAATATACCACTTTTACCCCCTAAAGGTTACCTGGTCTGGTTTACCTGTCAGAAAGCTAGGCTGAATGATGTTAACGAAAAGTCAGTCTAAGTCACAGTTAGTTTTCCTCTATGCCCTAGGTTTAGATCGGAATATGGACCATTATATCGTACTTCTTGATTGTCAGGCCATATCTTAATGGGTCACTAATAGGACCAATTACAAGGATTGTATTGTTTTATTTTTAGCAACAGTGAAAACGAGTTTTTCCGTCTCTCAGCAGCAGGGTATTGCGCCACGCCACGAGTGATCTGCATTGCTGTTAGGGCGTTTTGCAGCACTTCTGCCATCATGCAGTCACAGACAGTGGATTTCAATTAATTTCTTAAGTGCTCTTCACTCACTGTCAGTTTGAGATATACGTAACGGGGCGAACTTACCTCAGTGTCAATTCAATGCCGCTGACATAGGCTCTGTATATAAAGAAAAATGGGAATATTCATTTATCAGTACGGAAATTCCTCGACTGCCGCGCGTTTACACCTTTGAGAACAGCTTGCAAGGTGTGGGAGGGAGAGCCATTTATAGAGACAGCTAAGCCACAGCAGTGATTTTTTTTCATTTATTCCGTGTGGCATAGTACGTAGGGGTGTTTGTCGATGAGGATGGAGATGGGT
>NC_051408.1:31050182-31050691 GCF_015228065.2 Penaeus monodon
TCTTGGAATATATACAGTAGTTAACATTATTTCTTTATGTTTATACACATATATATCTACATATGAGAGTGTGAATCCAATTGTGCATGTTGATCGATGTATGCGTGCGTGCGTGTGCAAAACTGGCAAACACTTTGTTAGTATGCAGAGGCAGCATCCACACTGTTAGACACACTCGTCCACCTTGAGCACCAGCTGCCACCCCCTCCCCCCTTCTACTTCTCCACATCTTCATAATTATCACCTATCTTTTCATGCCAATTTCTCACACCACTCTTTTCCTTCATTTAGTCATTTCCCCTTATCTTTGTCCTCTGTTATTCGATTATCCCCGACACTTCATTTTTGACTCTATTTTTTCCTCCTGTATATTTTCGCTTGTCCTGGCATGTGTTGCCTTATTTTACTTTCTGTCTTGCCATGTCTTTTGTAAATCCAGAATTTAGCCGCCACCCTTCCCTCTCATCCCATTTCTCTTTTAATGTTCTGTACGTCTACCTTATTTCTTC
>NC_051408.1:31050914-31052504 GCF_015228065.2 Penaeus monodon
TGACCTTTGCCATACCCGACGTATCCAGTGGCCCCCCGTCTCCCCAGCGGCGCCACAACCCCACGAGAGAGCAGTCGGCTACACTTTGCAATCTGTCTTTAGGAAAATAAACATTCTGTGAAAGTTTAATTAATGTTTTTTTTTCTCATGTTTACTCTTCTTATTTTTCTTTCAGTTCTAATTTCCCCCCCTTTCTTTTTGGTAGGTATTATGCCACGGGAAACTTTTACTTCACACGTGAAAAAAATAACCTTGAAGAATACCTCCTCATGATTATCATGAAAGGATGAGGCTGACGCTGGAGGTTGATTTTGAATTTGAAACGAGTGGGAGGGATAGGGGTAGTCATTTAGAATTTGAAAAGGGTGAGAGTGACAGGGATTTGATTTTGAAATTGAAAAGGGTAACGGGGATTTGATTTTGAAATTTGAAAAGGGTGTGACGGAGATTTGATTTCGAATTTGAAAAGGGTGAGAATGACAAGGAATTTGATTTTAAATTTGAAAAGGGATGATATTGACAGGGGAAAAAGTAGAAACTCAAGTTAGGTGATGCCATATGTGGCAGGGTCGGCTGGTGGCTGTGTGGCGTTGTGGACGTGAGATGGGGTGAGTGGGTTTAGAGATCTGGGGTGGGTGGGTGGATTGGGGGGGGGGGTCGGGGCCGTGCTTACTTCGACTCATTATTGCCTGCCAGTAATTCGACGTTGTTTATGGAGTCATTTTTTTAAGTGGCTCAACCTTGGAAGCCATGATGAATTGCATTGCCGTTGCGTTTGGATAACGGCAGTAGTTTTGTTTATTTTAGGATCCGCCGACAAAGTTTATATAAAGTAAAGAAAGAAAAAAAATGTGAAGTCGTATAAAGTAAAAAGATGATTTTTCTGGAAACCTATCTTACCACAAGAATTGTTTACGAGATCAACATACGAAGATATAGTCAAAGCTATCACGCACGTGGCTCTATAGAAACACTTGTGGCTATTTCATACCCGCCAAGTTCAATAAATCCATTATGACGTGAAGGTAGACGACAGCTACCAACATTGTATGGGCCAGTAAAGATAAAAGAAAGCGTATGTTTCAACGCTAATTGTCATCTGTTCTTCTTAGAGTCATCGAAGGCGCTCGTAAACGACTTTTTGCCTTAGCGGAGAGTAAAAGGTTCCTGGAGGCGTTTTTTTCTCTTCGGTGATTAATTCCTTGCCTTATAAGGACGTGCAACATCGACACTTTCATGCAGATTGTTATTTTTGGTTTGATAACAAAATTGTTAGTGTGTGGTCGTCTGTGAGATTTCGTCCGCGCGTCGGTCGTGTAGTTACTTTGCGCATTTTTTTCCTCTTCTTATTTTTTAACCATTTATTTGTTAAGATGCACAAAAGGTCCAAAAGGCGCTGAGTCACTCGCTCCCCGTCAGCTCTCAAATGCGGGCGGAAGTCCCTTACCTGACGCCCCCGTCGCGGGGAACAAACGGGAAGGCAGACCGATTGTCTCCGCGGACTCCACAACCTCTCCGGCGCCGAGGAGACCGGAGGACTCGAGGAGGGAAAGAAGTTGCGATCTGTGGAAGGTGGAATCGGAGAAACTT
>NC_051408.1:31052533-31052667 GCF_015228065.2 Penaeus monodon
TGTGTGTTTGTGGGGGGGGGGCGGGGTTGTCATCGAATGTGTGTAGGGAGCGACGGGGAAGAGATAAAGATAACTACTTTTGGTTTTTGAAGTTTTTGAATATTCATCTTTCTTTCATTTCGATCACAAAACTC
>NC_051408.1:31052701-31054783 GCF_015228065.2 Penaeus monodon
TGCAGGTGGTATGTGAATGGAGCTAGATGTAGACCTACTATACTTTAAAAGATCGTTGATAAAAGAGTCTAATAGAGCGAAAAACATTCCAGTGGCGCTGTTCATTAGAAAAGCAGGTCATAATAGCTGATAGAGTATCATGTCGTCTGAGATTACAAAAAGGGACGAGATAAGGGCATCACCTTGCCGGGACGGAGGCAACAAGCTCCAAGATAACATCGGAAGACTGAGGCGATTAAACACGCCATAGGGGAAGGGTTGGAGAGAGAACCAAAAGTTGTAATAAGCCGAGCCACAGTGCACGCTTAGCCAGCGGCTTGGGGAACACAAAGAATGCTATTTTGGAAATCCAAACAATGGTACTCTGGAAACACTATAGGTAAGTATCGCTGGAAGATGCAGAGTGATTAGGCTATGTTTAAAAAAATCCAAACACTAAAGTCTTATTTATAAGGGCGTTTCATATCAGGGACATGCATGTGAATGGTCCCGAAGGCGCCTCACTCACACGTTTGTGCGTCGGTAACCTCCAGCACTCGCGGTCGGGAACCTCTTGCAGGGATCATTTAGCAGTGAGGCGGATGTCACGAGGTCAGAGACATTGCAGAATTCACACGTCTTGTGTCCCTCGGAGAGTCGGCGTTACTGTTAGTTCACCCTCCTCATTCCCATCGTGCCCGGTATCTTTATGGTTCTGCAACATTGTAATTGTTTTAATTATATTGTCATATGTGCACTTTCTACACACTGCAACACGAGTAAATTTCCACAACGGATTCTCTCCGGGCCTTACCCGCGCGAAAAATGAGCCCCTAAATTCTCTCTCCGCATATCATTAGACCATCGACTCTGTATCTCAGACGGCGGGAAAGGGAGCCTCTTTGGAACCTAAGGAGAGAGGCTGCCGATGCTGCTGCCGACTCGCCATTTAACAGCGTCGGATCAAGAGCCTCTGGCAAGACGCTCTCGGGAGTAGCGTCTGCTCGTATTTCCCTCTGTCGAACCAGGGGAAATGAAGGGGCCTTTAGGCGCAATTACTGCCGGAATTGCGCCTAAAGACAAATGACAAGTGCTATGACGGTATGTTGATGTAATTTGTTAGTAAAATAACATGTGATCCGAAGATGAAAACACAATATTAGAAAAAGACAAAACGGCAGCTGGATTATGTGAGCGTTACTGAGGAGCTTTCAAGGTCACACCAGTATGAGCTTAATAAAATCTGCGTTCCAGGGGCAGTGCACGTAACCCGAGGCCCCGGGGGCGTGTGAGATGGCCGTTCGGACTGGCCCGAGGGGCGAGGGTCTACCCAGACGCTACACTGTACCTATTGTTACTGTTCTGTCCTCCTGGCTCTACCCAACTCTAGTCTCCTTTCACCTTCTGTTGATATCAAACATTCCTGCGCAAAAGATTGTTTGTGTTGTTGTTGTCTTCATGCCTCCTCGTCAAACTCATTTCTTTTATCTGTTTCATCTCACTTTCTCCCTTCACCTGGTGATTTTCATTTCCCTATTCTCCTCTCTTAACCGTGCGCCTTCCCTTTTGCACCGCGATTCTCCACTACTCTACGCTTCCCGCCTTTTTTTTTTATGAACCACTTTCTCTGTCACTTTTATTTGTTGGTTTGTCCCTCCACCTGTAAGTTTGCGCTTTCGCCTGACCCTGTAATTATATGGCAATACCTGGGCCTACTGTTCGTGATTTCCTTTCACTTCACAAAGTATTGTGTATAGGCATTGTTCTGTTTGTCTGGCAGATCACATACTTTCACACTGCTTATATATGTCCTTAACTTTGCATACTTCTTGTTGTCTTGTAGCTTGCATTGTTTCTTTCTTGTTACAGTCTGTGCTTGTACGACTGTGAGCTAAGGCTCTCAATTCAATATATTTTATAGCGAATCGTCTGTTTAGATTGCCAGTAGTCATCCTAGCTCTGCCGTCCCATCGCCTACTTACATGCCGTGTTATGCTTGGGCGCCGACGACCACAGAGGCCAGAGGTCGTCCTCCTTCAACCCCAGGAGCCTTTTGCTTCCACTTCTCCGCTTGTCTTCTTTCTCCGTCTCCCCTTTATCCCC
>NC_051408.1:31054855-31055362 GCF_015228065.2 Penaeus monodon
CCCTCTCCTATTGTTATCCAGCTGCGTCATGACCACCTTGGCCAACTGCACTCCACCCGCCGTTATGTAGCCAAGAGTAGTTGGTTAATCTGTCATGAGGTTTTACTTGCTTTGTCAGGCCCTTTTGGCTTGTGTTGCCATGATTGCTAGTCATGTCGCCGGCTCTATTAGTTAGGTTGCACGGGTGAGGATGATGGAGTGTCGGAAGAACTTTAATGGGATGATGAGCTGTGTAGTGCGAGATCCCGTGAAGTTATTATATTTTTTCAATTAGGTGATAGTTTATAAAAGTCCTAAGTATAATGGGATTTAGCAAAAAAAATAACAGGACTTGAGGGAAAGGGAAAAAAAGAAGAGCAAGGGTGAAATAGAATGAGTGTAATTACAGTGATGGAAAAATATAATTTTTGGAAAATATTTTTTTGTCTAATGTTTCTTTTTCTCATTGCAGGTAGGACTGTGCTCCATCTGATGCAGCTGTTGAAAAAAGGTATTTTGGTAATTAAG
>NC_051408.1:31055574-31055875 GCF_015228065.2 Penaeus monodon
AACGAGCTCACGCACGAATATTATCTACTTCTCCGTTTCGCCCGCCACTGCCTTCGTGCCATTATCATTATGCCATGGCAATTTTCCCATCCGAGCCACCAGAACGGGAGGAGAAAACATGACATTCCCGCGAAGCGCACAAAACTTTGACCTCCCGAGTTTGTGGCGGAAGGAGACTGTGAATTCTTTTGATTTCTATTCGGAAGACGGAGCCTGAGGGCGGATGAGGAAACGGACACGTCAAAATGCATTGGTCAGTTCTGTTGCGTCGCCATTCAGGCTTTGTTGGAAGGACCTTCGA
>NC_051408.1:31056206-31056531 GCF_015228065.2 Penaeus monodon
ATTTTCTTTGATTTTATCGCTGTGACCTATGCTGTGGTTGTGAACTGATGGGCCCTCTCTCCTTATATTTATAATGGAAAACACGTAATATTGGGGGTGTCGTAGTTTGGGTCCTCGTAAGGCCCCTTTACCCTTTGATTGCACTCACAGTACGGCCTTACGAGAGACGCAACGCCGCAGCTGGTGTGCGAGGGGCTGCCTCGGGAGCCAGCTGAGAGACCGCGTCGGGGTGACCCTCCCGGTTCGCTCTAAAGTAAGCGGGGAATCTCGAGAACCGATTGGTGGAGATTCGATCATGGATTGGTCTCTCCACAAGTAGACATAG
>NC_051408.1:31056627-31056915 GCF_015228065.2 Penaeus monodon
CTGAATGATTAGGGTTGGAGAAATCTCATCGTCACTAGCTTCGTAATCACTGTTTATATTTATTAGCAGTTCATGCACATTTCGCGTTGCCTTAAGCCCTTCTCTCCTCGCCACGTCCCAGTTTGAAAATGATTGCCATAAAAGTCGATAGAAGTTCCTTTGGGCGGGCTTTTCGGTTTCATTAGATTTTCATTTTAGTTTAATAACACTGTTTTTCTTTATGTGCCGTTAGACTACATTAATGGCATGAGGAGCTTAATTACGGAGAAGATGAGTATAGCGCAAGCA
>NC_051408.1:31056964-31057229 GCF_015228065.2 Penaeus monodon
GGACAGAACTTGTCTCATATTTGCTGCTCGAATCTCGCACTCCAGCACAACACGCCATCGCCATCCATACCTCTTTTCAAGACCTTAACAACTATACCACAGACTATACTATCTTTCTGCCACCACACCTTTCTACCACCACTGCGGGACAACATCATTGCTGCCACAGAATGCAGCCACATGATCACCACCCCAGAACTGACCGCGAGGTGAAACTGCCATGTTGCAAGCGGTCTACATCCACTGCCCCCCCCCCCCCCTTCCG
>NC_051408.1:31057556-31057843 GCF_015228065.2 Penaeus monodon
GTGAGGGACTGGCTTCTTCGGATGCGCACACAATCGGCCAACAATGCCACTTGACAAGTTGCATGCTAGTTCTAGGGAACGCCGCTTACGAAATGCAGTGACTCGAACGATGTCTTTCTAACAGATTGCAAGCCCCACCACAACGAACACCAAAATAGGGAAGAGAAAAAATACAGAATTCATCTATTGCGAAACAAAAAGAAAAAAACGTCAGGAAGTTTCCCCGTTATCTCTCTCTCCGTTCGTTAAAATTGCCGCCACATAATGAAGTATCCGGAAATGATAAG
>NC_051408.1:31057939-31058089 GCF_015228065.2 Penaeus monodon
CCCTTCCTGTCTCTTTCTTTTCTCAATCTCCTTTCCTATTTTCCACTCCCCCGCTCTATGTACTGTCAAGCCATAGTCAGAAACGACAGTGCTATAAGGCATTACATGTGTTTAAATATTTACTCTTACATTTGCATAATTTTATACTCT
>NC_051408.1:31058201-31058738 GCF_015228065.2 Penaeus monodon
ACTGCAAAACAGGTCGCATGGTAATCTACAAGTCTGAGATAAATGCGTTTATGAAGAAATAAGGACAAGGGAAGTGTAGGAATAAAAAGGTAGAAAAGGGAGAAAAAAGAGGAAAGGGAATGGAATGATTGAATTACAGAGAAAGGAGAGAGAACGTTAAGAAATTTCGGGAGTAAACTAATCAGAGAAATAACCATGAAGAAGGAGATGAACAAGACTTACAGAGAGAAGGTGAAGGCGAGGGAAAGGTGGCGGGGTTGGACGAGAAGCGGCGAAGTTATTAATTAAGATGAAGCAGGTGGTATCGTCGCCAGCCGAACTCCCCACTCACCGGGATAAGCAGGATGTCGGTTGGATAAGAGCAGGATAATTGGACGATCTTCTAGGGAGCTTGAAGTAAAACTTATCCTCTCGCCTTGTTCATTGCATCTGCTCCACTGCGATACAACTTTACACTTTATTTCTTCAGTTCTTTTCTTCCCGTGCGTGATCGTGTCGGCCATTTTGTTTTTTATCTAGGCAGGTGATTGGGGAACA
>NC_051408.1:31058797-31058863 GCF_015228065.2 Penaeus monodon
TGCCCTCTCGTCATCACGAAGTCATTCATCACTGCTTCAGAAGACTTCCATCTGCGAGCAGCCGGC
>NC_051408.1:31059139-31059528 GCF_015228065.2 Penaeus monodon
CACACATGAATATACAATATTTTTCTCTCACTCACTTCTCAAGAAACCACAGTGTAACATTGTGACGTCATATCCCTTTGGTGTTACATTTATTAACGCCATTGCAGGGTGCGCTGACTTGTGACTTATGGCTAAGTATACGTCGGAATGTATTGGAGTGGAGAGCATATACATTACTGATATCGAGTGATAAGTATCTTTCGTAAAGGGAAGAGGAAAGACTTGCAGAACCTTCCAGAAGAAACTTGGAAACATTCCTCGACTTCCTGGCCTGCGGGAAGGCCGGTCGTGGAGAGTTGCCATGAGAAGGGGGAGGGGGAGAGTGGGAGATGAAAGGAGGAGAGGATAAACGAGTAAAAGGAGGAAAGGGATCATTTCATGAAGTCCAT
>NC_051408.1:31059596-31059781 GCF_015228065.2 Penaeus monodon
ACACCCCATCACACTCACGCTTATCACCCGCGTGCCCTGTGAACCATCTAGAGGGGAGTGGCAGAGACAGATGGCACAACGGTCCTGCTTATGTCGAGAAGATCACCGTCTGAGTCACTCTAGTCATGCTGATCCTCAATCATGAGTCCTAACCGTCGCTCTCAGGCCACCACGGTGAGTCACCT
>NC_051408.1:31059824-31059963 GCF_015228065.2 Penaeus monodon
TGAGGATTCCCAAGAAAGGAGGCAGACTTTTTAGTTCCTTTACTGTAACATATTAGAGCAGGTCATGCATGCGCGCGCTCGTATATGTGTTTAATGTCCTCACACCTCTCTCTCTCTCACCATAGGTCTCCCACGACAC
>NC_051408.1:31060942-31061287 GCF_015228065.2 Penaeus monodon
CAAGTGGATTTTGAGCCCTGTCCTCATTCACTTTCCCAAGAAACAAGTTTTGCCATGATGTAAGGGCTTCTCCACCTACGCTTTACGGGACGCTACGTGCTTCAACGCGTTTAATGATATTATATTGCCCTTATCAAGCAATTGTCATTTAAATTATCAATTTCTCCTATTGCTACAAGAAAAATATATCGTAACTATTGAAGATAGTTTGAAGGGGGAGTGTTAACCTCTCTCGGTGCCTCCCTCTTTACCCAAGGAAGAGGTACTGAGAGGAGAGCAGGATGCAGTGCCTTCGCTTGAGCAAGCAGGTGGGATGTGAGAAGGAATGCGAGTTCATCGTGTCAA
>NC_051408.1:31061693-31061944 GCF_015228065.2 Penaeus monodon
TGCTATAAAGTCAGATGGGGTCAGACACAGTTTGCCACGCCTCGCCTCCCTTGCAGCCGGGGTACGAGTTGCAGATCCACTGCTCTTGCCTTTTGCCCCGTTCTCTTTCTCTCGTGTTGCTCCGCCTTCTTGCATGACAATTCATGAGCCTCTTGGCAGAACGGGTTATTCGGTATCTGTGGACTTCGTGCAAAAGAGGGAGAATGAGAAGGAGACAGAGAAGGAGGAGAAGCTGTACGGGGAGAATTGGT
>NC_051408.1:31062228-31063012 GCF_015228065.2 Penaeus monodon
AGGGTCACCTGTTGCAGATTTCAAAAGCCGCCCCACGAGTCCTGATGGAACCCCAGTTGCAATCTGCCGGCGAACCTGATGCACTCAAACCCGCGGCTTCGCGTTCTCGCTTCAGAATTCGAACTTTCAAGTTTTTAACGGTTGTTTTTCTTCTCTCCGCGTGGCACAAGCCGGCATCGCCGCAGTGCCGGTATAGTGAGGCAGGGCCCAGCGCGGGGATGAGTCGGGGGGAGGGAGGGGGTCTCGCTCCACACCATCACTTAAGCACGTCCGCACCCTGCCACGAGGGAGCGCTGAGTGCTAATGTGTGGGCCATGTGGGCCATGTGGGCCGACAGAGGAACTGACAGGACGAAAAATGGACCAGCGGGGCATAGACCATTAGATAGGCGCTCGACGATAAGAAATAGCGTGGCCAGAGCTCGTAGACCGTTTTTGAAAAGGTAGCGCAACGATTAGGGAAACGATTATTGATATACCAATGACCTTTTTTTCGATAATGGAACATTCGAACCACATGGCATGAGTACGCCCATGTTGTGTTAGGGTGGGGGTGGGGGGCTGGTCCTCTTTGGATTTACTTTCACTGTTTCCTTCGGTCTTAGGCGGCTGCTCGCCTGCTACTCTTCGGGGATGGCGATGATGCAGATCCTTTCTTTATGGATTTCTCGTTCTCCCAAGATGGTCTCAAAATCAAAATTAGTTGATTCTATATAGGCCTACACGGCGGATATATACTTTTATTAGGACACTCCTCGTAGTGGAAAATCTACTAGTAAAGAGAA
>NC_051408.1:31063095-31063365 GCF_015228065.2 Penaeus monodon
AGATAAATAGGGAATGAGAAAAAAGATAAAGAAGGAGAGGGAAAAAACGAGAACGAGAAAGAGAGGTTACGTGAGGGCATCATCCTCCATCCCGGAGAACTAATATTGGATTAATCAGGCGTTATCAGCAGTCTTTGTTGGTCTTAGAACGATGCTCTGCACTTGGCGAATAGTGAAGCGATTCAGTCCTTTGTAATAGAGAAGGGTAATGTGAAGGCGTTCATTGAATAGATCAAAGGGGGGAGGAGATAAGAGGCAGAAAGGTGTATC
>NC_051408.1:31063472-31063806 GCF_015228065.2 Penaeus monodon
TTCAGTCTGTGCTCTTTAATATGTTAACAATGTGAGTTGGCTATATCTCACCGTTTATATGTTGATAAAAAAAATTCATGCAAATGCGTTGTTAAGAACAGGGGAGGTTGGCGTCCTACTGGAGAGGTCACACGTTGCAAAAGTTGCAGAGATTAGACAATCACGTGCTGACACAGTTAACGCTATCTTGCAAGCACGCCTCTCACACCTGGACTGAAGTTGCTTGTGGTATTGTGGAGCCTGTTGAAAGCAAGCTGATGCATTCTCTGTTTAGCAGATTGCATGCCCTCCCTCTCCCTGTGTTTGTCTGTCTATCTGTCTCTGCCCCCCCCCC
>NC_051408.1:31063991-31064587 GCF_015228065.2 Penaeus monodon
ATATTTGCTTTCATATTGGATACCAGTATATCTAAATAGCAAGCGCTGTTCTTCGTGGGAAGTATTGTATGATACGTCACTGATAAACTATATAGGCCTACCTCTAATCACCTCTTCAAGTGGATATTGGAAAGTAGAGATAACGACGGGCATATAATCAAGGAGGTGGTGTTTGATTATAATTTAATGTTGCCATTAAATTAATCTATTGGGAAGTTAGGATAAATCCGTTGACCAGTAAGGCAAGTTCATTAATAGATTATTATGTAAGACTCAAGAGTCTGTTTTTTCTTCCAACTGCAGCCCCCCCCCCCCCTCTCCCTGTTCTCCCAGACACACTTGGAAATCCACATCACATGACCAGCAACCTCCCCCCCCCCTCCCCATCACCCATCACTCACCTGGCCATGATGTACCTTGCTAATGAAACGCCACAGGAAGTTCGAATAACGAGGCAGTTATGATAACAAGCGTAATGAGCTAAGAAACAAAAGGTCCTGAGTTGCAGGGGAATGGTGGAAGGGGGGGGGGGGTTGTAGATTTAGTTTTTTTGCACTGTATTTCACTAGAGTGTATTTTTTGTGATTAAATTTAGG
>NC_051408.1:31064751-31064901 GCF_015228065.2 Penaeus monodon
AACGGAAGCTACACATACAGAGAAGCATCGATTTCCTCGGCTATATAATACTGTTGGCGTTCCATTGTTTACGAATTACCTCCCACGTCGCGCGCTCAGATCTAATTAATGATGTGGATTGGAAGGCGCTTCCGCCAGGCAGGATCGATT
>NC_051408.1:31064942-31065122 GCF_015228065.2 Penaeus monodon
TGGATAATAGAAAGCTGCATGGAAGTGTTGGCGAGGCACAGTCAGTCAGTCGGTCATGTGCCCTGTTTATGTGTGTGCGTGGTGGTGTGGGTGAGGAGATTTGACGGGCAGTTGAGGTGGCAGAGGAAGGGGAAGAGGAAGAGATGGCTTTGAGGAGTGGTTTGCCCCCCCCCCCCTGCA
>NC_051408.1:31065683-31065843 GCF_015228065.2 Penaeus monodon
CTTTATTCGCCTTCCCCCTCTTCCATTCTACTCATCCTTTGGCTCGAGAAGGATCCCTTTAAAGCGAGGCCCTGAAGCTTTAATAAGAGCGAGCGTGCAGGAGTGGGGCGAGTGGCACGAGACTGGTAGGGTACGGAGGAAGGGAGGCCCGTGCTGTGAC
>NC_051408.1:31065945-31067246 GCF_015228065.2 Penaeus monodon
ATTGGGATTAGTGGTGGCGATGCGGAAGAGGATGAAGAGAGACTGGTGTGCAGGGGAAGAGTAAGAGTTCAGATATGGAGCAAAATGCCTATATATAGGAGAAAGAAGGATAGAATATTCAAGGAAACAAAAGGAGAATAGGCCAGGGGAGAGGGTGGGAGAAAGGGAAGTAGAGAGGAAGGGGTAACGTCCTTGTGACGAGCTCGTGCAACGGAGCAGGTTCGAGTGAGACCAGCGCTACCACCCTACTTCCACCTCCGCCACACCTTGAATACTAACTTTTTTGAGGTCGTGCTGATGCCCGCAACGGTATTCAAAATATAGGATGTAGTGGAATGCGGTATCCAAAAATCGCAGTCAGCGGCAGATGAATGGGTTTATTTAAGGTGGACTGGAAACGTTGCTGGCGGAAGTAAGCGTTTAGGGGAACGGGTGGAGAGGTTTCGGATGGGAAGGTGAATGGAATGGCGTTTGGGCTTTGAGGGTGTAGGAAGGGGCGATATTCAGATTTTGTGTTGAATATTGTCTATAGGAAAAAGGGTGAGGGATAAGACTAAGCGTAGCGTCCTGAGTGTATACATTTTTTACGTCTGCAAAATGGATTGGTCTGTTTTCATATTAAGTTGAGAACTCGACCATTGTATAATATTTATGAATTGGACCGGATTAAGTTTCATCAACATAATCGGCCAGAACTCAAATAGAAATTTTAGCGATATTAGCTTTGTATTTTTTTCTCTACAAGGAAATATCCCCGTTTCGTAGTTTTTCTCATTTGGGGGAAATAGGAATAGATTACATATATTTTCGATTCCGGGGATACAAGGGCCAGGGATGGGAGGACATATCACGGTATTAAGATCAGAAGGAGCAGAGGGTCAGCGTTGCGGTCAGGGGAGGGGCACCTTGCGGTACTGAGAAGTTCAGGGGTTAAGGCCGGGGAGGGGGGGAGAGGGCGCTGGGAAAAAGGAACTAAGGGAGGGGGGATAACAAGAACAGGCAGATGGAAAGAAGTATCGTTTGTCCAAAGGGGATGAGCTCGAAGGTGTTGGCAGGAGGAGGAGGAGGTCAGAAAGGGTAGTCTTTGGGGTGACGGGGTACGATCGGCGCTTGGCATTGGAGAAGGGACGCCGGGTGATATAGGGAGGGGAGGGGTAAGCAAAGGTGGCGGGCATTGGATGGGTGAGGCAAAGGGGGTGAGTAGCCATTCAGACGTTGCTTTCACCATCTGTTCTCTGGAACTGCGACACTATTGAGTAATACTCCCTCGCAGAGCTTTACCGGTCGGAAGAAAATACCAT
>NC_051408.1:31067278-31068494 GCF_015228065.2 Penaeus monodon
ACCCTGACAGACCTCTCCCCATTTCCTTCCCACACTAACCCCCCTCCCCTTCGTCCCCAGCGTTACACGTCGCCATGGTAACGGAAGTACGAAACCTTGCAAAGTGCTGTGTTAACTAAATTCATTCATGCTCCCCTGGCGCGACGTTGCAAAGTGTCGCTCTGGTTTTGTTATTTCTGTGCTCTTTTACTTTTCTTTTTGTGTTATTGGCTGGCATCTGTTTGTAAACATGCCTATTGTGTGAGGTTCGTTGGAGGGCTTCTCTCTGGCGAGCCGCCCCCCCCCCACGTCTTTCTCGCCCGCACTGTCGCTTTTGTTTATTGTTTAAAGATCCGGAGTTTTAAGCCATAGCGACGGGTCAATCGGGGCGCTTGTCGAAAGCTTTAAAGCCCTGGAGACCATTCAAATGGGCTGGCCGAGCCGCAGAACGAGTTACAGACCGCGGCCTCAGACCAAATCACCCCGGGACCCTCTCCCCGAACGCTCTTTATTAGATCTCGTTCGTTCGTACTTTTTTCTTCCCTGCCGTTTTTTTCCTGTTTAATTCCTCAGTTTGTGGAAGTTTCACTTTCTCTGCTTGTCTGTCTGTCTTCCTATTTCTTTTTCTCTTTCTTTTTCTCCATGTTTTCTCTTTGTTTCACTGTTTCGCTCCTTTTCCCATTTTCTTTCGTTTTTCTTTTCACCCTTTTCTTTACCCCGTCCTTCTTTTTCCACCTGTTTCTCGTTCTCCTTCTGAGCGTTGTATTGATCGCTCGCTGAACAGATGGTTTTGTTTATTCGTTTGAAGAATTGTTTGGACTGTTATATTTCGCTGAGTTTTTGCAGTCTTAATTCTGCCTCTTTATCTTTTTTATCTTATTTTGTATTTTTCACCGGTTATATTTCTTACTTTTTCAGAACGTTAGTCTGGCTTTTCCTTTTCATTGTCTCTGTCTATTTTTTCCTTTCTCTTGACTGTCTTCATTATCGACCCTCTCTCCACACCATCTTCATTATCACGCCTCCCTACACCGTCTTTCCACACCGTCTCCGTTATCACTCCTCTCTCCACACTGCCTCCATTATCACCTCTTTCCCTTTTCCATCCTTCATTCCCCAGTCCGCTTCCCCGCTCGTCAGAAAAGGTTTTCCTCAGGTCACGGGAATATTTCTTCAAGATTTCCGTGCATATTCCTCCGCCGCTGCTCTTCCTCCGAGCTCAAATAATACTTCGAAT
>NC_051408.1:31068747-31070018 GCF_015228065.2 Penaeus monodon
GTGTTTGTAGGTTGCATCACTCTTGTCACTTTTGTCTTAATTACATTAGCACGGGAGAAGACAAATAGTGGTGTGCGTGCGCGCGCGCGATCTCCCCTCAGAAGAAAGTTCGTTATCTGGGACAGAAACCCATTCATGGTCTTACATTGTGAATAATGTATTGACCATCCGATGAAGAATGACAGCAGCTTTCTCAAAATATTTCGAGAATTTATGCGTCTCCCGGTGAGCCAGGGGAGGGGCGGGGGAGGGAAGGGCCCTGAGGAGGTGATTGTGCTTGCAACGGCGTCTTGAAGGATGCAATGGTGATTGTTGAAAGCCCGCGGGGATGGTCCTCGTTGCATTCAGTGCCGTGTATTTTAGGGGAACACCAGGTGAATTTTGAGGTTTTGCATGAGGGTGACCTTTCTCCCGAGGAATAAACCTCGTCGATTTTGTGTAGGAAAGATTTTGTTTGTGAATGGAGTGGGAAGTATAGTGAGAGGATGATGCATGTTGGTAATTGTTATTTGTAGTTGGATCAGAGAAGCAGAAATGGATGGATAGTTGTTGCTGACGTCGATCAGCGCGGGAGTAGAAAGGTGGGAAGATTTTTATCGGTAGGTTTATTGGTGACAATTTTTTACCCGTGATTCTTAGCTTTCGATTACATGAAAAGCATTTTTTTCTGACTTGAGTTTAAAGATAGTATTATTATCCTTATCTCGTGTTTTTGCACTGGCATGTGATATGTCGGAAAATGTAATATTGTCAGATATTTCCAAGATTAAATGCTTTCGACAAGTTAATCGCTTAGATTTTTCTAGATTTCCTAAATGCCGAAGTCTGAACGTTATATCCGTTATAATGCACACGGCTTTCACGGCTGGTGACAAAAAGTTGCTAAGAAAACATTCTTCAACTAAACATGGCGCAGTGAAGCAAAATGTAGCTCAGTGAATTCATCCAGGGTACGTTCCTCCATTCTTCCTCGCCCTTTCGTATTCGACTTGTTATTCATTTTATTTGAGAAAGAAAGGAAACGAAAAGAAAACTCCGAAAAATAGCAAAAGGAAAAACGACTTTCCGGCGTATTTTTGGGCCCGAGGTCATTGCGGAGGTTCCAGTTGCTGGTCCTCGTCGCAATCGCTTATAAAGGCAGCTTCCGGTCGACGCCTGAGGACCTTCCCTCGCGCCGCCGTGACGGGACTGGAAAGGATTTTGTCCTGCGAGATTTTTACGGCCTTTGCAGTCTCGTCCGTGTTTTTGTGCGAGGGAGGATGGCGGCGGAT
>NC_051408.1:31070203-31070763 GCF_015228065.2 Penaeus monodon
TTCTGTTCTATTTTTGTCATTGTGTATTTGACCGTATATGTACGTAGACACAGAATTAAACAAATTTCGTAATATTTTATTTTGGTTCTTAATACTTTTCATCTGAATGAAATAGGCTATCTAGATTAAGTGTGAAATCAGCATCTTTAAACGTTTTTTTTAATAAACTTCTCTTTTCTTTTTCCAGGTAATAAGCTTGTGCTGGTGATACAACTGCAGTAAAAGTGCGCAAGTAAATAAACGTGTCTCAGTCAGAGAGCGAGTCTATGACTTTCGTCTCTTGTAACATATATTTCCTGTATTTCTGAAGATAAAACTTCAAAGGGTAGTCTCGGGGAGTAAACAGGATATTCTGCGTACAGATAAATGGGATTAATAAGCTTGATTTTGAAATGATAATATTTACAGAAAATTATTACGTTGTAGCACTCGCGTTCTTGTCTTGGCCAAGGGTGTGATTTCAAAGAAATACAGTTAAGATCATGTACTTGAAGCCGAAAACACATGTAAAGTGCATTGTGATGAAGCCGAGAACGCATGCATTATATTCAATTATCACT
>NC_051408.1:31070978-31071069 GCF_015228065.2 Penaeus monodon
CGAGAGGTCGAAGAACATCCCATGATTTCTTTTGACACACGAGTCCATAGGCCTATGTTTATGACACTGCGTTACCATAAAGCAGATAAGA
>NC_051408.1:31071142-31071236 GCF_015228065.2 Penaeus monodon
CAAGATTTAGTGGAAAGACGTTTTGACATCGTAAATCCGGGGTCGTGAAAGTTACAACCCACATCAGGCTCCCGTAGTGTGTGTGTGAGAGAGA
>NC_051408.1:31071464-31071613 GCF_015228065.2 Penaeus monodon
TTTAGCATTTAGCTGTGTTATACCGGATTATTATGTCTTTGCGGGGAGGGTAAGATGTGTTGACAAAACTGTAACTGTTGCTTAAGATGGAACAAGGGAGATGTCGCATTTTGAATTGTGTCACGTGATTATGGTCCGTAACGGTCGAA
>NC_051408.1:31072679-31072840 GCF_015228065.2 Penaeus monodon
AGCCAAGTCTTCTTCTACTTCTACGACAGACTCATCACGTAAATTGCGAGACCTCGAACGTACAAAGCCAAGAACCCGCCGGAATCCACCGAGACGGTTAAATCTTAAAGAGGTTTGAACTTTGAATGGCGTGAGTGCAATCTGCTACGTTTGCACCCGCG
>NC_051408.1:31073012-31073541 GCF_015228065.2 Penaeus monodon
ACCTCGTGCCAACCCCTTTCCTCACCTGCACCCTTTCCTCTGCCACTCCCTGGCATCCCTCTGCCCTTCCCTCCATTATCCCTCTCCCCTCTGCACCTCTTTCCCTCGTCCTCCTACCCTCTGCCCCTCCCTTCTTCACCCCCTTCCCTCTGCCCCTCGCACTCCACCCCCTCTCTCGATTCCCCCCTTCCTAATACTCCTCCCTCACCCCTCCCCATTACCTCTCTCGCTGCCACGCTGAGGATGTTTTATGGCTGTGCAACGTGACCCTCCCAGGATACAGCCACGTTCAAGTGTTCCTTTGGTACTGATTGCGGTACACTCTTCTGTAGCGCTAATATGATTTTGATATTGCCCTCAAATCCAAATCCAGTCTGTAATAATGTTATTCGAACGCCCGTGGCCGTTGGCCGTTAAGAAGTGATACACATTTGAAGAGAGACACAGACACAAAAACATGTTCGAGTTCCGCGTGAGGGAAGGGGAAGTTAAGGGTTGCCCACTGGCAGGGTGACTCACCTAGCGGGAA
>NC_051408.1:31073585-31074395 GCF_015228065.2 Penaeus monodon
CATCAAGGTAGGCGGGGCTTCGAGAGAGGGGAGGGACCTACCGTCTACTCCCTTCCTCCACCTCCCTCCACTCTTCCTCTTCTATCCCCTCCTTCTTTCTCCACCACCTTCCTCCCGCACCATTCCCTCCTTCCTCTCCGTCTCTCCCCATGCTCCCCATCTCTTTCCTCCCTTTTCATGGCCTCTCCTTCCCCTCCTCTGTTCCTCCCGCGCCGGCCTCTCCCCCCCCTCCCCTGCCGTTTTCTCCAACCGTTGGCGGGTTTTGAACGCTGCGAGGAGGATCAAGTGATGGTGATCGTCACTGGTGTCTGGTTACTTGCAGGTACTTTGGGTATTGTGAGGACTTTTTTCGGTTGGGTTTCTTTTTCCGCGTATTATGCAACGTGTGGTGGCTGCCCTCCGTCATGTGAAGGTTGAGCCGATTGATTGCAACATGGCATTGCGAGTTCCTGTGCGTCTGCGGGATGGACTTATATGTATGTTTGCCTGCTGGCTTGGGGAAGGTATTAGCATTCAGAAGTAATTTGTGATGCCAGCGCCGAATGCAGATATAAATAGATCTCAAAGAATATTCGAGAAGCATGAGATCCGAGTAGGCAGACGTGTTACTTCGAATCCTTTGTTACATCTCAGCGAGGCAATGGAACGATGCCCGAGACTCCTTTCAGAAGCGACAACGGCAGCACAGAAGGGGATAGAGCTCGTTGGAAGTCATGCACAGAGCGCTGCACGAAAGGGGGAAGAATGACTTCGCCGGTCATGTTTCGTCTTACCCTTTTCACCTCAAGCCCGAGATGGGTTTCGCTGTCA
>NC_051408.1:31074421-31074547 GCF_015228065.2 Penaeus monodon
ATGAATACATTAGTGATTGCTTACTCACTCCGCTCGTAGATGCATACTCATTGCACATGCACTTACACGTGCTTAATGCGCTCATATTGACTTGCTCAATGGCATTAGAGTTCTTTATCAGTCTTG
>NC_051408.1:31074681-31074983 GCF_015228065.2 Penaeus monodon
TGAGAGAAGAGCACAGCAGAGAAGCGAGAGAGAGCCAGCCAAAAGACGGACTGGAAGCGGCGAGGTGACCCGAGTGCTCGCGGAATGCAGCCCACGCACGCGGAGAAGAAGAAATGAAGGAAAACAAAAGGGGGAGGGAAGAACAATGGCGCCGAACGGGAGCCTCACGTGCCTCGCGGGTCTCGTCGCCCGCAAGAGAAATATTACGCATTTTTGGGTGGAGAGAAACCCTTTTTTTCTACCCCTTTCTTGTTGCCGCTAGGAGACAGGGGAACCGAAATTTGTAATTTTTCAGCGAGACT
>NC_051408.1:31075079-31075236 GCF_015228065.2 Penaeus monodon
TAGTTCAGTTTAGTTTGGATCTTTTGTAGTTCATATCTCCCCCCCTTTTTAAAATGCGTGATTCCGGACGGAAGGATTAATGTGATATGAAGAATGATAATAAATAGATAATGAAAGGCAGATATTGCACACAACTTCTTTCCTACGAGGTGGTGAA
>NC_051408.1:31075319-31075823 GCF_015228065.2 Penaeus monodon
GAATGAGGACGCTTCTCCGTTCCCGACAGATAAATCCCTTTTCTCTTGCTGACGAAGGGGGCGTGGCATGCGTGGCGTTCTCAGGATGGTCAAGTCTCACTGCTTGTAATGATTGTGATGATATGCTCGTCGCTAGTTATACGTTTAGGTTGTTGGCAAGAGGGTATTGCAAAGTGGTATTTTTGTGGATTTTCATTTTCTGATTTTTATTTTCATCGTTTTTTTTATCTGTTTGATTTGTTGGTGCTGAGAACATTCCGTGTGTTTTGGTTTTGTCAGTGTCTTGGGTGTAAGAGATTGTTTAAGGCATTGTATTTATTTTTTTTATTCGTGTACTTTCATTATTGCTACCATAATGCCGAGCGATTGGGAGACATTGTGATTTGTATTTATATTATTCTGTTTAACGATATAGAGAGCAAGGAAGATTTCACAGAGAATGAAGATACCCCAGTTTTCTACCGAGCCTCAACATTTATATCAAGGATTAAAAAGCATTTGCAA
>NC_051408.1:31076081-31076212 GCF_015228065.2 Penaeus monodon
GCAAAACTCCCGAGATCGCCGAAGCACCGACCCCGGGATTGCATTTCTGCGCTTCCCTCGGCACTCCTCTCGCCTCCCCTGTTACGAAATATGGACTCTGGGCGCATCCTGTTTCATCCTCATGTCGCTCA
>NC_051408.1:31077662-31077933 GCF_015228065.2 Penaeus monodon
GAGGTTAACTTATGTGCCTTGCGACCTTTCTTTCCCCTACTCTCTTTCCCCCTCTCCTTCCCTGCCTTCTTCTCTCGTCCCTTCTTCTCCGCTTTCCTTCCCTCCCTTAGCATCTCTCCTTTATTTCCTTTCGTTTCCACTCTCCCCTGATTTTTTTTCTCTTATTCTCTTCCCTCCTCTTTCTGTCTCCCCCATCTTTTTTTTTTCTAAACCTCACGCCTCTCGTTCCCTTTTTTTTCTTTTATTCCTTGATTCATTTCCCATCCTTTTG
>NC_051408.1:31078020-31078141 GCF_015228065.2 Penaeus monodon
CACCATCTTAGGGATCAGTAGAACACATAAACTCATAAAATACTACGTTTACTTCCCCCTCCCCCCTTCACCTCCTTACTCCCACTCGGTGTTTTCTTCCCTCCCTTCGCACCGCACGCCA
>NC_051408.1:31078264-31078539 GCF_015228065.2 Penaeus monodon
TGCGTGCATTCACGCACACAGAAAAACGGAGGAAGTGACAACGAGAGAGAAAATGTAGGCGTTGGATCCTGCCATCTGATTGGCGGGAAGGAAAGAGGAGGGAAATAGTAGGCGGAAATTCAGAGTAATTAAGAGGTAATTGCAGGATAATATGGGCTAGGGAGAGGGTTGACCAAGTTGAGCTAATAGAAAGTGGCAAACGAAGTTTGTGGGTCTATCTTTTCAAAAGCACTTGTAATGATTCGCGAAGCGTATTTTATGATAGATTGGATTTA
>NC_051408.1:31078937-31079074 GCF_015228065.2 Penaeus monodon
GAGTCTACTTGTTTGTTTCTTTATCATTCAGCTTTATATTCGAGACGGGAAAGCGAAGGTGAGACTTCGGCATGGATAATTTCATTCAGAATATCGATTACGGCCGATCCAGGTGAGGAGCGTGAAGGTTACCGGTA
>NC_051408.1:31079150-31079851 GCF_015228065.2 Penaeus monodon
CTGGGGGTATCACGTGGACCGCAGCATTCCCGCTTTTGACCGAGAGATTGTCGTACCGCGTTTGAAAGTTTTTTTTCTCTCTCTTTATTTTTATTTTTCTAGTCGTGTATTTTTGTCGGGATTAGTTTCAGTGCGGTTTGGATTGTGTCTGATATTATTTAATACTTTGTTTCATTTTTTGTGTGTGTACTGGAAGCACCGTTTATTTGATATGTATGGCGAGGATTAATTTCAGGTTAGGTTGCGGTTTGATAATGCCTTGTTTTTCGATTATGTAAGGGAATTGGATATAGGTCACTTTTTTGTTTCGGTTTTGTATTAATGTTACTATCTTTATACTTGCAAGTCAGTATCACAAATTAGAATTTTTATATTATTTGTACAATGAATACTTCACCGTTGGACGGAAGAGTATCCTCAATATATACATATGAATCCCATTGATAAAGAGAGATATACACTCTTAACATACACCATGCAAACGCACGGTGCGAACGCGTTTGTACTGTTTATTATTAGAGTGGAGGAGTGTCGCTCTACAGGCTGTTCCCCGAGCGAAGGTGTGGGAGTTCTCCCTTTGTAGGCTTCGCGTGGATTCTCTTACACAGGCCTGCCTCCGCCCCACCTGTCTGCCGCGGCCCGACCGACGCGTCAGCTTCAAGCGGGGATGAATGGGGGATTCTGTATGATATTGGCTGGCT
>NC_051408.1:31080421-31081436 GCF_015228065.2 Penaeus monodon
AGGAAAGCCAGGTCGTAATCCGGGTCCATCCTCGAATGTTTCCTTTAAAACGTTCTTAGGGGAAGGCAGGGTCTCAAGTTACCTTCGGGAGGACTTCTCAGCACGACGGGCGAAGGAGGCCGCGCCCGAGACTAACGACGGAGCCTAGCAGGAAGTAGCGGTTGTTTCACGTGACAGTTGCAGAGCGAGGGTGGGGGGGGAGGTGCCAGATTGGGGAGGGAGGAAGCAGCGGGGGGAGGGAGGTGCCAGATTGGGGAGAGAGGAAGCAGCAGGAGTGGGGGGGAGGTGCCAGATTGGGGAGGGAGGAAGCAGCGGGGTGGGGGGGAGGTGCCAGATTGGGGAGAGAGGAAGCAGCGGGAGTGGGGCGGGGGGGGTAGCGTCTTGAAGGAGAGACTTACGAGGCTCCTTACGAGGGGGAAACGTCGCGTTCAAGATGGGAGGGCTTGCGTAGGGAAAACTTGGGCTCGAATTTGGACGTCGGAAGGATGAGGGAATGCGCGGCACGCAGAGGGGCGTTGTGGGTGAAATTTCGCTTCGGAGTGAGAAAGCGACGCCGTGTTTGGAACAGATCGTGGACGAAGATTCATTCTCGTAGCCAGCCATATAAAGATCGAGAAATAAGACAAGCATTCTTATTTTTTTTTTATGAAGTTGTAATGAAGAGTAGTTTAAATGTTCTGGAATGTTTCACATGCTGCGGTAGTTGGCGTGAAAATAAAACATATGGTGTTCATACGTGTCACAGGCGGGCGAGAAAATGAGAGGTGTTGGAATGCAACTATTTAGATATAATAAAGGGGAAAATAAAAATTGATAGGATAAATAATCGAAAAGGAAAATTCGGATAATGGTTCAACAGCAAATAAGAGAAAGTCTGAAAAATCAAAGATAAAATGGCATCACACTTTTAAGCTTAAAATGTAGGAGAAGAAAGGCAAGACATAATGGTGAAGGACGGAAGTGTTAACGAAGAGGAGAGGAAGCGTAAATTAATTTCGTTTATGTTCCACCAGCA
>NC_051408.1:31081576-31082188 GCF_015228065.2 Penaeus monodon
CTCCTCGAGAGAAAACGGGACACAGACAGCGTTACATCACCGGAGCGAAGACCTCCGTCGGCACCAGAAGCAGTGCTGCCAATATGAAGCAGTGTAGAACAGCTTCCTTAAACGACTAATAAATAACTTATATGAATGCTTAGAGTTACATATACTTATATCTCGGTTATATTTGCCATTTTCTGCAATTAGAATTCCCATCAAATTGTGTAACCATATATATATCTGCGTTACCTGCCTGGTACGGTGAATGGCAGCCGTGACGATGTGCATGGTAGTGCTGCGGCGTGCATGAAAATTAAAGATGTCTTGCATTCTGGTCCTGTCATGTACACTCGCTGTTGTAACTTCGGGAAAACATTTAGATCACCCCGAAATATGTTAATGAGCTATGGGTTGGCCGTGGAAATAGTCATTTTGACACTCGTGGAAATGGGCTTTTGGGGGCGTGGAAATAGGGATTTTTGATGTATGTTGAGATAGGCATTTTGACATACGGTAATCGATTCAAAACTCGTAGTCCGGAAATTAACGAAAGGACAGATACATGTGGTGTTTTTTCTCCAATAAAATCTATAATTTGTTTATCAGTTTGTTGTTTGTAGGTATTTG
>NC_051408.1:31082288-31082796 GCF_015228065.2 Penaeus monodon
TTTTATATTTGAATGATTAATATTGTTTAAACATCCTTCAATATTATAACGCCACAAATATAATTAACCTCACTAGATGTTGTTTCAAATGAGGTGTTCACGAACCACAAATGCTCAGGAATGTCAGGCTTATCGTAATCTCAGTGAAGTATTATCGTCTCAAGAAAATGTCCCGTTAAGCCGCACCCGGGGCAGGCTTGCTCTGATTGAAAACCTGCCTTAGATTCTTGCCCAAATCCAAGTCTGTAAATCCTCTTTGACGTTTGACCGGTTAATCCGCGAGGAGCATTTTGGCGAGCGATTTTGACCCAAGATTTCTCGCTTTTGGTTGATTTGCAGAGGGTAAACGCGGCGATTGATAGGTATTTGTCGCGTTTGATATTACGGTAATCGATTCAAAACTCGTAGTCCGGAAATTAACGAAAGGACAGATACATGTGGTGTTTTTTCTCCAATAAAATCTATAATTTTATGTTATACATTTGTTGTTTGTAGGTTATTTGTCCAA
>NC_051408.1:31082928-31083302 GCF_015228065.2 Penaeus monodon
GGCAGCGCACGATGTTTATGGTATTTGCTTATATTTAGAGTAAATATACATTTCACAATTGATTCCTGACAACACAAAATAACTACCCGTAGAGATTCACCACAAATACACTCACTTGTATTTTCGTCCCCCAACCTTGGTATGTTTTAGGTCGAGTGACTGCAAATGCTTTAATTTAACAAGAAGATCAGGAAGTCTTGTCACTCGGTGTACATCCTGTGACCTTAATCTTGAAATAATGTGTCTTACATTAACAATATTACAGTTGGTCAGGTTGCAGTTAAGCCAGTAAATCAGGTCTCGAGAATTAGGTGTTTTTTATTGTACATTTGAAATATACATCAGTATGAAACGAATTCGATTGTAGAGTAAGG
>NC_051408.1:31083499-31084182 GCF_015228065.2 Penaeus monodon
GGGGAGGGGTGGACGCATATATGTATAATTCGTAACATACTGGTTGTTTCCGGTTGCCGTCGTCGCCAAGCCGCAGCGTCCCTCGATCGCCGCGGACTTTTCCCGCATTTCTCCCAAGGTCCGCGGTTTCACCTGAACCCCGCTGCGCCGCCGCCGGTCTCCTTACGTCAGAGCTCTACGAGAATAGAGTGACTGTATCATATTTTTTCGAAGATTTTCTTGGAATTTCTTATATTTTTCTCCTTTTTTCTTAAAGAATTAGAATCTACCAATGGTTGGCAACTCTCGGAAATATTGAGGCATATTTTCCTCCGCTCTATTATAAGTGAGTTTAGACGCCTACTTCTGACTGTATATAAAAAATCGATATGTCGTGTTGGTAACCTTATGCCATTTTCTGTATTTAAATGTGTTATCCGTGGCTTTACTGGCGGTCACGAGACTCCTCTACTTGAACGACTGTTCTGATTAACTTGCTGCGGGCGTGCGGGCGAGCTTGTTACGCCTTCACTCCGTAATTCATGCGTGAAAGCGTGGCAAAGTGTACAAGAAAGGGAGGATAATGTGTAAGTTCTCACACTACACATGCCCTTTCTTGTGATCGTCTTTATCATACACACGAATGGAAACGCACGCACGGCCACCCGGAGGCGTCGGCCCCTCCGGCTAAGAATACTCTAAAC
>NC_051408.1:31084206-31084597 GCF_015228065.2 Penaeus monodon
ACATTGAGTTACCCCAGGTAGGTACTGTGCGTGACAGACACTTCCCTCACACGGTCCGTTCAATGAGTAGGCCATGAGAAAAACTGCGCGTGGAAGAAGCAAAATCATGAGGCGAGATCATGAGGATGGCATGCGGGGAGACCTTCTGGGAGCGAGGCGTTTTAATGTTAATCGATGGTTAGGTGGCATGCTGAGACTAAGTAAGTGTTGGGTGGGGGGACAATGTCAGTGTTGTTTTCTTTTTAATCTATCATTATTCTATCTCAAGTCTTGAGGTGTTATCAGGCTCGAGATATTTAGATTGCCCCTTGGAGCCCAGGTGGGGACTTTACATGAACATACCTCCACTTCTCGCACGTATGCATGTACATGGTATCACTCGTTAGATAAG
>NC_051408.1:31084791-31085194 GCF_015228065.2 Penaeus monodon
ACATTTGACTATATTCGCGCACATACGCATACCACACACTCCCCTCGGTGGCTCTCAGGCGGCAGGGCCCGTGAGTGACAGCCCTTAATTGGATCATAGGGCCCTGATACCCCAAGGGTCACGTCTCGTACCTGATCCTTATGCCATGTCACCGTTTGAGTGGGTGCTTGTCGAGGGGGGAGGGGGCCGGGTTTGATTTTCGTGACGAGGCCGGAGTTTGAAGAGCAGGATCCGACGTGCGTGGTAGTTGTGGTTGGTGAGCGTCGCGTATGGTTGGTGTAATGTCAAAGGTGGTGGCTAAGTGATGAGTTGGGTTGCGTGGCATCTGTGGTTGGGTGGGAGATGTATATATGTTTTTGGCTGTTTGTGTGTGTGCGTGCGCTTGTACTAGCGTTTATATTTG
>NC_051408.1:31085239-31085980 GCF_015228065.2 Penaeus monodon
TATTCATTTGATAATGGGTGTCTGATTTTATGGTTAGCATTCATGTTCTTTTTTTGTTCGTGCTAACGCCCTTTTCACATGCGTAACTGAAAAAGACCTAATGGCCTCAGTCCATTTTTTTTTATACCTCTGTGTGTGCTATGTCGACGATGGCAGCTGGTGACACGGGGAGCGAGAGGGTTAATGTGTTTTAAGAGTCAAAGCGAAAGCGAGGAAGTTTAATTTTTTCTATGTTTTTATTACCGCGGAAGTACACTCCACTCTTTATCCGTGGCGTAATTTGCAAATTACTTAGAACTGTGGAATTTAGAATATTTAGCCTAAACCTCTGATAAAAAATACAGAAAACAGTAGGCTGAATAGAAGGGGAAAGAAGATAAACAGAGATAGCAAGAGAATTTGAGTGAAATGCCACTTGACAAGTTTCACATCATTATCGTTAATCTAATCATTCCATCTTAATGACCACAGATAAAGAATGGCACTTTGATTCACTAGATTCTTCGAAGGAATGTTTAAGTAGCTAACGTTCTTCTCTTGAGCTAATATTGACTCAAAATTTAATTTGATATCGATTTAACGGGAAGACATCATTGAGCAAGATGTGTTGCGCAAAAGTACCATGGAAATGAGTTATGTATATTTAAAGTGAAAATCATTGTGATTTTTATTTATTCCCTTTTTGCAATCTCCATGGTGATTAAGTTTATTTCTTTCTCTTTCAGTATAACTGTAAGCTAG
>NC_051408.1:31086025-31086745 GCF_015228065.2 Penaeus monodon
GATGATTTAATTGAATTCCTTTCTTTCAAAGTTTTTGTAAAATTGGTCATTGTTATTTTAATTTTTTGCATACTCCTCTCCTGTACTTTTCATGGTGATCTAATTATATTTTCTTTCTCTTTCAGGTACGTATTTATTCAATAAGTGAGTTTGTTCTACAGTAAAGTGAGTATGCTACAGGGACTACATAGTCGTCTTTCTCCCAAACTTCTCTTCTTACTCTAATGAAAGGCAAACACGCGTGAGGCTGAGAAGGTGAGGAGTTTCAGTTCTGCGTTAAGATCAGACGTGGAAGTTTATCCCAAGTAATAAGAAAATGAAGGACTTGTGGTAGGGGAGGGAAGAGAAGATTGGTTGTTTTATACAAAGTAAGTTTTCCTATTTAAAGATTTTTTTTTTATGTAATTTGTGTGAGCCTTTTCTTTAAAGATCCGTCGTGTATTGGCTTTTAAAGGGCCTGGGAGTTCTGCCATGATCGTAGGAGGGGACGATGGGACACAGGAAGTTCGTGCTAGTGTTACCTCAGAAGCCAGGATTTTGTGTAACTTTACCGTCGTGTGGGAGAGAAAGGGTGGCGGTGACGCAGTCGATTCCTGCTCTCGTTAACTCACGTCAGGGAGTGTTTTTCTTTGTTGATAATTGTATTTCATTTATTTTAAACCCTTTTTCTGAAGGCCATTTGGATGCTGAAAGGGGTTCCTTTGTAAATGATTAATGACG
>NC_051408.1:31086797-31087092 GCF_015228065.2 Penaeus monodon
GGTTCCTTTGAGCGAGAAATTGAAATGGCTTTTGGGTTGTTGGATCTGCTTTTAGATTCGCTCTTTGATCTGGTTGGGACTCGGGCTGACGACGCCCTTCGCTCTTATCGAATAGCGGTTGCTTGACTTGTTGATTCAGCGCTTGCAGCCCACTGGCAGCGGCTCTCCATTTTTAGTTCACTTCCCACGCGAGGGTCAACTGGCAGCTGGCTTTCTGCTCTATCACACACCACTGATTCCTTTGCCTGGAAGTGGAGGCACGTGCTCCTTCGCGTGTAGATTTGCAGGTGAAAGA
>NC_051408.1:31087680-31087945 GCF_015228065.2 Penaeus monodon
GCGTAGTTCCCATCACGGTTTATGGCTACTAACACTGCCAGTGGCGTAAAACAACAATTAAGTTGAATTTTCATAATGTTACCTTTTTTCCCTTGACACTTTCTCTCTTTTCTTTATCAAACATGTATTCGTTAAGAAAAACGGAAGGAAAAAAAAGTCGCTAAATTAAGAAAAAATGAGGTTAGAGGAAATGAAAAAGGGACTGAGGAGAGAAGAGAGAATGAAATGCAAAAAGGAAAGCAAATTTATGCGGATCATGTATGGC
>NC_051408.1:31088039-31088207 GCF_015228065.2 Penaeus monodon
CCTTCGTTTGTTTAACCCCAGGAGCAGGTGGGCGCAGGCATCCGGAATCGCTTTATTTTTCTCTCTCTATTTTTTTCATCAGTTCTTATCTTTTTACTCCTTTACTTTCACGGATCATGTGCAGGGAATGGGCGCGCGAGGGTAATGGAGTGCGTAATTTTGCACATT
>NC_051408.1:31088371-31088567 GCF_015228065.2 Penaeus monodon
TCCAGCAAGCCTTTTAAGTCATGCAGCGAGGTTGATCGCTCCTCGTTACCCGGCGAGACGCGTTGATGAGCGCGGCGCCATGCACGCCATGCACGAGCGGCGGAACAAAGAGTGGGCACCTCTGCCACCGGGCCCGACGCCCACTTGCCGACGATCACCTTTGTATTGCAGATCGAGGCAGTGGGTCCTTTTTTGG
>NC_051408.1:31088655-31088872 GCF_015228065.2 Penaeus monodon
CACTCTTGCTCTGTTCCCTTTCATATTATGTTTTTGTATTTCCTTTTTAACGTTATTATTATTTTCGTCTTCCTTTATTGTTTTGTCTTTGTTATCGTTGTTTTTTTGTCCTCATTTATTTTGTTTCTTTTTGTCTATACCTTTCTCTTTCTCTCTTCCCTCTCATTTTCTTCTCCGGCTGTGTTGTGAAGAGAAAAAATTTAAAGAGGACCTCCAG
>NC_051408.1:31088995-31089272 GCF_015228065.2 Penaeus monodon
CGACTCCCGTTCATTTTCCCTGATCTTATGTTTTCATTTTTTTTTCATCATATTTCTTGTTTGCCCTTTTTGCATTCTGTTCCCGGTATCAATTTGTTTACAATGTACTTGATAATAACAGATTATGATGATAATATTTAATATGTAATTTGATGTGTGGTGGAAATAACAATTGACTATGCAACACAAATTATAGAACATAGTTGGTGTGGGGATGACATTGCATAAAAATTATGATGGTACTATAACTGCTATTACTACTATGGCCACAATTACC
>NC_051408.1:31089333-31089549 GCF_015228065.2 Penaeus monodon
GGTGAGCTAATTGAAATAAAAAGGTTTTTGGTTTTGGAATTAAAATTGGAAAAATGGGGAAAATGGGTTGGGGTAAAGAAACCCAAAAAGACGGAAAAGGTAATAAAAAGGGCAGACCCCAAGGTGGGCATTCCCCCCCCCCGCCTTTGCCCTCTAATTTGGGGAGTAATAAAAATTTTTAATTTTGTTTTTAAGACTAGGAAGGTTTGGGTTTTA
>NC_051408.1:31090341-31090557 GCF_015228065.2 Penaeus monodon
AGGAATAAACGCCCCTGAATCGACGCGATGAGTCATGCCCGCCCCTGTCCCTTTTTCCTCCCTCGCCCATTCTCCATTATCCTTCCCCCTCGTCCCATGGTAATTAAAGGGGAAATGGAAATCTCTAATCCGATCGCTGGATGGGAGATTCAATGGAGGGAGGGGCGAGTGGGTCGGGAAGGGGAGGGGGGGGGGAGACGGGGTTGGGATAAAAGG
>NC_051408.1:31090606-31090905 GCF_015228065.2 Penaeus monodon
AAGAGGGTCGGTTTGGGTTTACGTTAGAAATTAAATGCCGAAGGGAGGATGGGAGAGAAGGGTGGCGATGACGAAAGATAAAGGGAAGAAAGAGGAGCAGCGAAGCGGAGGAGAATAGAATGGGGAATGAATTTAAGGAATATAGGAAATAGTAGATCGAAGGAGAGTCTTCAGTCGGATGCATAGAAAGGAGAAACGAGAAGAAAGGAGGATGTTGACACTCGATAAACAAGGGTAAAGAAGAAATGACAGTGATGGATGTTTGTATAATTATTTTCAAGTGTATTTCACGACCTTGT
>NC_051408.1:31090955-31091291 GCF_015228065.2 Penaeus monodon
TGCATGCTTGTACAAGGCGTAAAAAATATATGCGAGGCAAGTTGTGTAAACAAAGGCCATCTGGCTCTACCTGAAGGGTGAAAGAGGGAGACGGAGGACGAAAATAATGAGGTGACGCGAGAAAAAGAAAGTGAATAAGTTTCACGAAGGAAAAAGAAGGAGCAGAGCATTGTTATTGAAGTAAATATATATTTTAAACGCGAATAATGATATAAGAATGTTACAGTATAACATGACGGCGAAGTAAATCTATGAACGAGTAAAAGAAAGTACGAAATGCAGGCAAGAGTAATGAGAAGGGTTTCTGGTAAGGTGCGTTAAGAAGAGGCGCGGGAT
>NC_051408.1:31091314-31091441 GCF_015228065.2 Penaeus monodon
TCTGGAGGAGTGTTCACGTGGAAACTCGATAACTTCCTGCGTAACAATCTCAAAGGAGCAGCACTAAGTCATGCGATGAAGGAGGCTGGGGGAGAGAAACGCCTGGGTTGGTGCGACTCCTATCGTT
>NC_051408.1:31091697-31092530 GCF_015228065.2 Penaeus monodon
TTTAGAAGGAAGAAAGAAGATAGGAACAATGCGTCTACGAAAAAAAGTAAAAGAAGTGATGTCAGGCGAAGTGGATGATGAAGTGAGAATAAGGAAGACAGTGAAAGTGAGTTGAAATAATAGATGGGTGTATTCATGAATATGCGCATTATCAGGGGTTTGGGTGAGTAAATGGCCTGGCGTCCTAAGGTGTGAGTACCCTGACGAATGAGCGTGAGTGAATGATGAGTGAATGATACAGGCCGTAAATGTGAGTGAAATCGTCGGAAATGATAAAGGCCCAATGCATATCGGAGAACGAATGTCTCGATGAACGATCGAAGAAAAACAAAAATAAAACCAAGTGTCAAAACTGGCGATGAGTCAATAACGAAAACGTGTGTCAGGTGTGTTTTAAGCAAGACGGGAAATGACGCAAGTCTGGAGGAAATAGATTGCGAATGCGATATGTAAAATAACACGACAAACAACACAACAGGCGGAATATAAATTAATCGGTTGCTTATTTTGAATTTTGTTTTCAACGACTTGAATATATTGTTTTCCCTCGTTGGAATGAAATTTAGCAACGTTGCGAAGTTTAAAAACTAGAAACGTGGAAAACGGATACATAAATGGATAAGTGAAATGCAATATACATTTTGTTCTTTATGCGTTGGGAAATAACAACAAGATATGATGAGTTAGATTAATGGAAACATTTGAGCAGAAGTGGCCCCAACACCGCCTCTCTCACCTTTCCACCATTCGGTCCTCGGCGAAATCCCATATATGGCCGTCGTATGAATAACATATGGAAATCTATGGGGATTGTAATATGTTTACCCAGGATA
>NC_051408.1:31092580-31092768 GCF_015228065.2 Penaeus monodon
GCACACACGCACGCGCTCAAGGTTTAACACGGGTTCTGGCGAAGGGCATAAGGGTGGTGTTGTGATACTTTGTTTCCTCTTTCAAACGACTGTGCGAAGGGGGGGAGGAAGGGAGGTAACATAAGACTCCCATAGGAGTGGGTTGTTCTCGTGTTTAACAACCTACTAAACTCTGAGTGAGTTTATAT
>NC_051408.1:31092816-31092975 GCF_015228065.2 Penaeus monodon
ATCGCGTTCTCATCGGGTATTATCCCTCCCCTCCCCCTCAGTGCCCGCCTCCTCCAGCCTCTTCTCCCATTTCCCACCCATCCTTTTAACCTCCCCCCCCCCCACCCCTGCTTGTGTTTATGTTACATGACCCATCGCGTTGGGCTCAGCTGTATGGGG
>NC_051408.1:31093079-31093643 GCF_015228065.2 Penaeus monodon
GAAACTAAATTGTATGGTAAGGGGAAAGTAGAAGAAAGGAGGGATTAAATTCTCGAGTGGAATGAGTAGGGTCCAGGCGGTTATTTTGGCTGGGGAAGAAACACAAAAGGGGAGATGGGGACGAAAGGGCGAATGTGAGGGGGGTGGGGACGGGAGGGAGGCGGCTCTAGATATCGATTTCTGAATGATGGATCAGCATGGCGCAGTTACGATTCTTTAACACGAAGAAGAGGTAGGAGGGGAAAGGGAGACGGACTCCTGGAACCGCATAAAGTATGGATGGGATTTGGATTACTTTCTTTTGCAGAACGAATCGCTGTTAGGTTGAAAATGGCTGAGTGTTGGGATATCATTTTCTTATCCGCCCCCGAAACCGGTGATAAGACTCGAGTATTTTATCTGTAATGATGCAAACCATGCACCGCCGACAACGTTGATGACTGTTAATATAACGCGCCATGTTGTTCTTGTGTTTAAATATCTCTCAATACATATACATATACTTACCTCGGTGTAATCAAATGTTTGTACATATGGATACGTATACAGCCTCTTTCTATTCTG
>NC_051408.1:31093722-31094376 GCF_015228065.2 Penaeus monodon
TTTGCCGCGGATCTGTGGGCGTTCCCACAGACGGGACGCGCGTGCGAGTCTGACGAGTCATAAGGACCGCCGTAAAGTGTCTCGGCGTCACTTTACGTGTGTTTCGCGGCCGCCACAAACATCATCGGGAATGCCGCACGACGTCGTAAAGTGACGTGGCCCCTTATCGGAGACTGACGCTTCGACTCGTCTTCTCCGCGAGTTCCCTTATCTATCTGTTTTTATTGTGTCTATTCGCCGGCTTTTTGTTTTGAAATTGGTCGTAGCCTTCGGTTGTATGCTTTATTTTTCGGTTAATTATTGTAGTTCTTTGGTCTACTGATAATAACGAAGTGCGTTATCCCCGCAACCATGGAGAATGTTATCCTGCAACAGCATTTATTCGCTGTCCTGGGGGTCCTCCGAGTTGTCAAAACTCCTTCGGCGCCGCGCTTGTCAGGACTCGGTCATCTTACAAGGAGTTGCGGTCGAGAGGCTAAAACGCGTTCGACGTCCCCCTCCTTCTCTCAAGGGTCGCCGGTCCTTCCAAGACGCTGTCCCTCGCGTCGAGTAGCACTTGGTATTCGATCTTGAGGTTTTTGTTTGTAAAACTAGGGAAGGGTGTTTGTCTTCAGGTTTTAGAGAACTCGGTACAATTAAAATGGAGGCATGTGT
>NC_051408.1:31094884-31095058 GCF_015228065.2 Penaeus monodon
ATGGCAGTGAAAGGAGTGAGCCACAAAGGTTTCCTTCAGCACCGATTGTTTTGGCGTGATTGTAATGTGGCGAAAAAACCGCGTGACCAATTGCCTAATGGCCCCGTTTTTTCCATATTGGACGAGGGAAACGGCGAAGAAAGGAACAGAATGGAAGTAAAGACGCGAGACGAA
>NC_051408.1:31095098-31095530 GCF_015228065.2 Penaeus monodon
TCTTTTGCGTTAATCCGGCTCGCGACTCGAGTCAGACTTAGTCGGGCTGAGGCTTCCTTATCCAAGACGAGAAAACATTATGTAATTCAATTAATAAATGAATCAGAAAACGAGGAGAGAAGAGATGGGAGACTGCGACGAACCTCCATACGACCGACGCATCATTAGTCACATGCCACTCTCACATCATCCCCCCCTTCCCCCCTCCCTTCCACTTCCCCCGACACCACCACTTTCACCCACCCGCTCGCTCTCCCACGCCCACTGCCCTCCACCGCACCCTCCTTACCTCTCTCACCGATGGGCGCAGCATGTTCACCTTATTTATAGCTCCTACGATGCTGCACCGTCGACATGCTCAGCGATAGGAGATGAAGGGTTGGTGCATCAGGGTCTAGAGGGAGAAAAGGAGGATGGAGAAGTGGTGCATAG
>NC_051408.1:31095812-31096145 GCF_015228065.2 Penaeus monodon
GTCTGCACGCCCCGTACTGCACGCAAGGGGGCAGAATATACGTTAGACGCCGCGCTGACCCGTTATGGGACCCGGATTAACCCTCAGAGGCGAAAGGTCACTCCATGGTCTCGCTCGCCGTCAGACCCAGGTGGGAAGGTACGGGGGAAAAGAGGGGAAGAAGGGGAAGAGATCGAGGAGATCAAGGAAGGAAATTGAATGGAAGGGGAAGTGAAAGAGAGGGGGATGATTGGTTGTAGAGAAGAGCAGATGAAACGAAATCGAATCGAAGCAAGTTAAAGGGAAGATGTGGGGAAGGTAGTAAGTGTAATTTGCGGCGAAGAAAATCTGATA
>NC_051408.1:31096179-31097647 GCF_015228065.2 Penaeus monodon
TGAGACGTGACGAAATTAATGATGACCGAACTGATACAAAGAAGCCAAATATACCTTTTTTCCAAGTGCGGCCTCATGGGTGACTGTGAGTGAGTGTGTGCACGTTTCAGCATATCACTGTGCACTCGTCAATGTTTATGTATTTTCTTAATCGTATGCTTATTGTATAGATGTATGATTACTCTACACTGTGTCTAGAGAGAGTCATGTATTGGTTTTTGGTTTCATATGTCGAACTGTTTTCTTGTCTGTGCATTTAATTGTTGTTTTTTGTTTAAGTAAGACATATTATACTGCGAGCTACGAGACATACACGGCACGTTGGATTTTCTAAGTATATTAGTATATTAACCCAAGAATTTCCTCTCAGGCACGTACCCGGAGAACGAGATGAGGTTGCGTTCTCTCTGTAATTACTTGGGAAATATAAATTACGGATCGTTGCAAGGAAAGCGAAGCAACTGGCATTATCCAACTTTTGCTATAATCCAGAAATAAGCCTGATAAAGGACCGTCTTGGATTTTTTTTCGCGCGTAGAAAGTTTTTTTCTTTTTTATGTAGTCACAGGTGTGCCATAGTGTAGTTACATAGAGCAGGTGTTAGAGCCGTATAATACAGCATATGATATTTATTTGTTGATTCATGGGGCTCTTGTATTTTGTCATTGTTATTTATATATCTGCGTTTAGATGTTACTGGAAAATTGTGAGAGTGATACGGCCGGTCGCTACTTATTTTTAATATTGTTGCGTATATTTGACGGTTATCTAGGTCAGACATGTTCATGGGAAGCGAAAGAGTGAAAAGAAGAAGAGGGGGAGAAAGAGAAGTAGAGCGGAAAAGAGAGGGTAGAAGGAAGAGTAGGAGAGAAGGAGAGGGAGATAGGGAGAAGGAGAGGGAGAGAGGAAGACACAGAGACGAATAGAGAGCGAGGGAAAGCGAGAGAATTGAGTTTCGATATTAACTATCTCATTGTTCCGGATGCGGGAAGAGTGTAATTATTAAAGAATAAATAGGTAACATACTAGAAAAAAACAAAAATGAAGTGAATGTAAAGTGTAAAAAAACTAAATATGGACAGGGAATTCATTGTTATAAATACAGAGCTTGCCATTGTGTTATTCGTTTCTGTAGATAACGCGAGTTTCGTAAACGTTAACAAAACGCTCGGAGCTTGCTGTTTGTATTGTAAATATAGTCTGTAATACCTTTGTCTGTTTTGTTAATGCCCGCTGTCAGACATGGAGTGCCGGCTCTCTCTCACGTTTGGAAAAGCTTTCTTTCCGCTGCGCACTTTATGTTTCATTTTTTTCACTCTTCCTTCCTCGTTCTTTTTTTATCTTCCGTTTTCTGTTCTTCCCTTTCCTCTTCCGTTTTCCATTTTTCATCTGGAATAGCATCCTTTTTGTTGCTATTTTTGGTGTCGTATTGTTTCTGTGTTTATTTATTTCAGTTAGCTAGCATCTC
>NC_051408.1:31098047-31098134 GCF_015228065.2 Penaeus monodon
ATCATTTTCTCTCTAATTTTATTTTTTTTCGTTCCTCAACATATTGGCTCCCCTGTTGCTTTTTTTTTTATCTTTCCTTTCCTGTCG
>NC_051408.1:31098249-31098514 GCF_015228065.2 Penaeus monodon
TCTATAAAATGTAAAGGATAATGAAAAACTCCACTAATGTCTTTCCCATCCACCACCACGGACTATGGGATTATAATGGCCATAGTAACCGAGTGACTGGCGGAACTATCACCCTTACCGACAGGTGTCTGCAGTTGATCAAGAAATTGAGTAGGTCGTTTCCCTTGCCATTTGCCCCTTTTTTATGGAGTCCTTCGTCTCGTTTTATGCTATTTTCCTTTCCATGAAATTAGGTCGCAAGCGCTGGAGGGGGAGGATGAGGAGG
>NC_051408.1:31098895-31099020 GCF_015228065.2 Penaeus monodon
TTACTGGCGCATAAATCCTTGAAGGAGTATTTGAGATATGACGATGGGTGTGCCCGACTGAACAGGACAGCCTTGTGAAAACTCATTTCAGACTTTCATTATCCCAACGCCCCCACCACCACCCG
>NC_051408.1:31099237-31100680 GCF_015228065.2 Penaeus monodon
GCCTATTATTATAGACATATCTTCATGGTCGCGATTACCTCTTGGCACCGAAAGCTGGAGCCGTTGTTAGTGAAAGGGCCTGGTGTATTTAACAAGACCCACAGGCACCTTTGTTGGCACCCCCCCCCCTTTACCCCAGTTGGCATCCATCTCCCCTCGCCCATTACACATTCTGTACAACCAACATCTTGTTCCAAATGGGACATGATGTATGGGCATTACAGGAACGTAGAAAGTGAGGGAGGCCTTGTTGGAAAGGGGAGAGAGGAAAAAAAAGTAAAACGAGGATAAGAAAAGTATATATACACACAAGTGATTGCTAACATATATTGTGAATAAGGATATGAAGCAAAGGGAACCGATCTCTCCTTTCAAAAGGTCCCACTGATCATATTTCACGTAGACTCGGGGCGATTAAATTCAGCGAAGGCCATCTCTGCGTGGGAGTGCCAGGTGATTCTGAAGCTCCCAATGCCAAGTTCCCGAATAAGGGCTGAGCGAAGGTGGAGCTGCAGGGCGTGTCCCAGTGCCCCTGACCTCCTGAGCAGACAGAAAAGAGTAATCAATCGCCCAGTGGCTTTCGGAGGCGTACTTCTCCAAAGAGGGAATAAGGGTTATTTTAGGATGGTAGGTCGACGATAAGAAGCTGACCCTCCCGCGCTTGAACCTGCCGCGCACGGGCTGCTAAAGATGCCTGCAGCGTCATCATTTGCGCTGGTTAATAACCCGCCGGGAATTGGGCAGCTTCCGTTGACTTACTTTCACTGGTCGACGGCTGCTTTTTGCTCGAGAAGTTTATTGCTAACCCAGCCATCCACTCACGTTACTTTTTGTCTGCTGATGCTTTACATTGCTTCCTAAGTCCATAGACTAGCTGAATATAAGAACGGAACTGCAGTGCTTGTAGATCAGGGTTAACAGCACTTTCAAGACTTTACTGTGTGCAGTTAAGTGAAGTTTTCGCCCCCGGAGCTTCGCGAGTTCATAAAAGTTCTTCAGTTCTTCCGACGAGGTAATCAAGAGCAAGTTACATCGGCGCTCTCCGACAGTGAACCCTGCGCTTTATAGACTTTACAGACTCCCACCGTGTGTAGCGGGGTCACTGGAGGTGCGAAATAGGCATTAAAAGTAGCCGAGCCGAGCCGGGAGGACCTCGTCGTCGGGGCTTTTATTGTGCTCAGAACGGATCTCGGGACGCAGCTCCTCGCGCCGAATGAGACTCCGGAGTGAGTGGACCTCGTTCTTTCCCACGTGACGCCCCCGATCGCTCACGGCGGGGATGGAGCCGCTTTCGGCCAGGGGCGATCACTCGGGGCAGACAGCTCCGGGCGCCCTGCAGGAGTCGGGGAATGGGCAGCCGTTGATACGTTTTCGCTTTCCTTTCTGGTATTTGTTCGATTTTTCTTTCCTCCCCTCTCTCCTTCCCCCCTCTTGTCCATTACC
>NC_051408.1:31100818-31101002 GCF_015228065.2 Penaeus monodon
CTGTATCTCCTTCCAACCTTTCTTCTCCCCCCCCCCCGCCCTCTCCCGCAGATTGCACTGGGGAGCCACAACGGTGCACTTCCGGATTTAACAGCGTCCCGATCTCGAAAGACCAAGTGCTTGGCGGCCGGAAAGTGATAGGACCCGATACCCCGAGGTCAGCCTCATTCTTTTGGCTGGCTGC
>NC_051408.1:31101054-31101145 GCF_015228065.2 Penaeus monodon
ACTATTTTTAACTGTTTGTTTGACTCGTTCTCCTTTGCTGGTAAAGTTCCTTCTCTCTCATTTTATCCTCTTTTTTATTTCATTTAGGACT
>NC_051408.1:31101216-31103365 GCF_015228065.2 Penaeus monodon
AAGCCTAGAATTAAAAGAAGAGGAATAGAGTAAGGAAAGGAAGGCCAAAGATGAGCGCTGACGGAGGGGGAGTTGAGAGATCACTCCGGACAGGAAAGCCGATCCCCGCGAGAGGGAGACGGCGACATCCAGATGTTCAGAAAGATCTTCGACGGCGATTGGACGGAAAACAGCACCAGGAGTGGGAAATGCGTCGCGACAGCCCGTCAGACCTTCCATCCATCATCTCGCTTTAAGTTGAGAGGAGGTCGGATGTGCCTTCAACTCTCGCGAAGTATCTGGGGTTAGTCTTTGAGAGGTGTGTTATGAATTGTGTCGTGGTAATGGCCAAGTGAACCGTAGCGCCGGGTCACGACTCAGAACAGAGGTCTAGGCCTATAGACAGGGTCACGGTATAGAGAAATGCGACACGCAGGTCATGTGACCCAGAAACCCAGGTCACAAATGGTCGATACGCCTTAACTCTGAGACAATAACATTTATGTCTATTTTTGACGCTAGAGGGATGAAATGGATGGGGCATTGTTTCTGCTGGTTATTGATATTTGAGAATCTGATTAGTGCTTGACGTTGAAGTACAAACATACGCTATTATTATATACAATTGCATGGATTTCTTCTCAGCAAATTTACTCCAGACTGTAGAGTAACTCCTACCAAACAGATTTCCGAACCCCCCGCGACATTTGCCAGAACCCACAGTGACGAAGGATGGTTGTCCACTCCTGCCCCGCTAGACCCTAGCGACCCCAAGGACCTGACCTCTGCCTGCCATTAGTCAGTGCCAGCAGGACGTGGGAGGCTGCGGGGCGGCAACAGGGTGAAGGGAGAGGGGAAGGGAAACAAGCGAAGCCATGGCCGACAATTAGCGGGGATGATGTGTGGACACGGGCAGTCATGTATGGTTGAGCGGAAGGGGAGGTATGGCGGCTTTCGCGCTGCAGGAAAGTAGGGATGTTGGGAGACAGAATTTCAAAAGGTCTCTTGATGTTCTAGAGAATCCAATTAAAGGACAAAAGATGTTGACTTCAAAGGCAAATGTCTTCCAGGCAAATGAACCAGTGAATTAAATGATCTTAACTATGCATATGCATGTATGTTCCGTATAGTCTACTTATATCGGCTAGAAATATAAATGTGTTTTATTGGAGACAGCCGTGTGGAAGTAGGCAGGGTGAATCAAGGGGAGAAGTACTTTTATTATCTGGGAACAAAACGCTGGGGGAAGAGAGAGTTGATTATTCTTTCTTTTATTGCTACGCTTAAAATTATGAGATAATTTCCGTTTTTAATTAAGAGAAATGTGTCCTCGGTCCCCCTCGTTGCAATTTGCTGTGTAAAGCTAAACAAGTGAACTAGATAATAATAATGAGAAAGAAATACTGAAATAAGAAGTGCCAAAGAAAAGAAAATGAAGAAACAGAAGTTGTTATTGAATTACAAATACAATAATTGGTTTCTCACCGCTAAGACTCAGATGGGGGGAGGGGGGAGGGGGAAGCGTCGGAGTGAATGAGAGAAACGAAGGAAAGGGAAGCCATAGAAAAGATTTATGGTAACGACACTTTATGGCTGTCGTAACACGTAGTATATGAAAGGGTTGCTAACTAAAGGGGAAGGTAGAACGAGGGAATTCGAACGACTTAATTCCGAAAAGCAGGTAACATAATTTGTTTTGCGGGTGTCATTTTCATCCACGTCCTTTGGTAAATTTTAAGGGATGGTTGATAATAAGCACACGGTAGATGGAGATGATCATTTTAGCGGTCAACCAACAGCAATTTAAGCAAACAACAAAAAAAAAAATCTTTGAATGCTTTTAAAAGAAATATCAAGGAAAACGCAAGCAAAAATATCAGCCACAAACACGGGAATGAACAAGAAAAAAAAACTCAAGCAAAAAATAACCTACGGAGAGGAATAAGAAAGGGAAACTGAGAGAACAATCCCCAACGTAAAAAGGGCAGAACAGTCGGGTCCCTGCGACACCTGCGAGACCACACTCGGCCTGCGGAAGGGAAGCCCCAAAAGCCTCGGGGTTTACCATACGTGCCTTTTAGGGGCGGCTCGCGGGCACGAGGCGGTGCTCCACTTGCCTTGGCAGTGCTCTGCTCTCGCTGCCCTTGATTCAAAGGGACAAATAAGGGTT
>NC_051408.1:31103655-31103921 GCF_015228065.2 Penaeus monodon
TTTTCCGCCACATCCTTTGATCTTGATGTTACATGTTTCTCTGGAAAGACTATTTATTCCTACATATTGTGAGCGAAGTAAAAAAGACGCCGGTAATTAGAAGGCGATCTTGGAGAGAGAAAGACAAGGAAATAAAAAAAAAAATTGTTGTTTTGTTATATATGCTTACATGAAAACTGCATTCTCTTCATTTGCTCGTTTGCTTACTCGCGCAACAACCCGCCTTTTGCAATTGCATCTTGGTCTGATGGTCGCTGTGTTTCCTG
>NC_051408.1:31104175-31104557 GCF_015228065.2 Penaeus monodon
GTAAATGTGAATTGGATATTGCAACTATTGCGCAGTGATATAGACATCGACATTTCTTTGGAATTAAGACGCAAGAAGCAAATAAGAGAGAAACAGGAAAGGAGGAAAATTTCAAGGGGTGGGAAATAGTAGGGGGGGAGGGGGTAATGGTTCCAAAGCGGCGTGTATTATAACGACCCTCGCACTCATTAAGGGTCATTTTCGTGTGTCTTTGCTAATATTTTGCTTCCCATCCCTCCTCCCTTCTGGAACGGTCTCTCGTCCTGCCTGGAATTGCTAAATATATTTGTGTCTGTTCGTGCCGGTGGAAATTTGTGCTTTTGTACACCTACATGCAGGCAAAAATACATGTCGTATAGATTGAACTTACTAGTCCGCTTTT
>NC_051408.1:31104661-31106897 GCF_015228065.2 Penaeus monodon
CACCCGCACCACACATCTCACAAAGAAATTCACAACCAAAACCCACACACCCGCAACTACTGACAGGAAGGTTATATATTGGTTAATTTGTGTCATCGGAATAAACAACAGAAGGCTAATAGCATAGGTTACACGGCCTGGTGGGCGGTATGGGCAAGGTGCGATGACCGTGGGCGTGAATTTGTATATTAATGTGATTAGGCTTAGCCTTTGATGATATAGGCCTACTGTAATGATATGTGTAGTAGGAGTAATAATTACAGTGACTTGATGGTGTATTTTCATGATGAATCTATATAAAGACCTTAGTGTGGTTTTAAGTAAATGTTTTTTTTTCCTTTAAATCGTATTATTATTATTATTTATATCCTACATCTGAATGATTCTCTAAATCGATACATTCACTTGCTCATGATGTCAGTCCTGGAGCAGTTCTCGCGGTCGACTGTAGTTAGTTACTGGAGCGTGAATGGAGATGATAATCCTCAAAGGAGGTTTCCGGAGGTGCGAGGGGTAAGGGTTGGTGGGGCCAGGAGGGGGGGGAGGGCTTTTGGCTGATGTCATTAAGGTTAATGTTGGCGACCAGGTGAGATTAGGTTGCCGTGCGCGAGGTTGGTGAGAGGGGATTCCGTAGATATGTTACTTAAGTGTAGTTTTCCGTTTTGCGAAGTAAATTTGTTTCGGGGTATATGTTTATGTATATGTTAATCATCTCGATCGTGTTTTTTTATATATATTTGTTGTTCGTTGTCATCATCCATCTCTATTTTCACAGCTAATATTCTCATTCTATAGTGGAAACTATGTGATAATCGGTGACACATGATAGGCCTAAGAAACCTTACAGTTAGCCAGGTGGAATCGGACGCTTGTAACATCGTGTTGTTTTCGGCGCCTTTGTGATGAATGTTCTAGAAGCTTCGTAGCGGTCACGGAGGGAACGTTCGACGTAACAGTTCTTTTACGTCACTGTCTCCACGCCTATTTGGCAAGAGTGCTGGTGTACTGCCGTGGTCTGTGTGTCTGCTTGTGTGTGGATGTTCTTATTGTGCTTGCCTTTTTCAGTGTCCTGATTGTATTTGTTTTTTATTGCAAAAAGTAGCTCTTGATATTTTAGTTTTAATACGCTTGCCTGTGAAGAGGTAGTGTATTGTGAAGTGTGTCCAACTCATTACGAGGCTTCTATACCTGTTGATATTAAGGAAATCCGTTAATATGTTGATCGCATACATTTTCTGTTTACTTCTCTGGCGAGGCACCCTCTCTGTCGCTGCTTTAGGGAAAGGAATGGACATATCCCGCCATAAACACATAACAACTTGGGTATTTTATGAGGAACGTTGTCTACCTCATTAATCATGTACTGTCTGCCATGCGTACTGCTTGCATGTATAATGCTGTGTCCCGTGCTAGTTCTTTTCTTATCAACGTGTCTGAGTATATGACTGATATGTCTTGTCTCCACAATTACGTCTACTTCTAGTCTGCCTGCTTGATTACTTAATCATCGGTCTATCATCTGATATCCTTTATCTAATTGCTTGTGTTTTGTTATATTTTTCCTTATATATTTTACATAGTAACTTGAACAGTGGATTGGCTTCTTTCGATCCCTTTTATATTTTATGTTTATATGTGTCTGAGATAATGTTTGGAATTTTTGTGAGTGTAGAAGCATATTGTTTTGGTATATTTGTGTCATAGTATCTTTTAAATGTCTTTCTGACGTTGCCGACTGAATTTGCGAACACAAATATCGATTGGGTTAATATGACCCTGGCCTTTTTGGAGGAAGGTGTAAAAGCGTGGCAGGAGCTGGCAGACAGCGAAACAGACAGCCAGGTACTAATGCGTCACCTGCCAACCAGGACGAGATCAATACTGAAGTTCAAGGTTTCAGTTTGGTTGCAAATGTCAGGCGAATTCAGGCTGTGGAGCCAGGCCTGTCGCTGCTGAAATGTGACGCCGATGAAAGGAAAAATATCAAACTTTTTTCTCTCGTTTCAAGAGGATTGAAACTGACGTTGGGAATTTGCATTGGGCGAAGTGGTCGAAGTTTTTTTTTTTTTTCAAGTTTTAGATCTCCCACACAGTCGTTTCCGCAGTAGTAGACGAGTAGTAAATACAAGATTTGAAGAGAGGTGGGCGGGGGAATAGGTAAGAATTGGTTCAGACGGATGCAGTGGTCAAGATGGGAGAATAAGGAAGGGAGGAAAGAAGGAGAGTGAGTGGGAGC
>NC_051408.1:31107105-31107523 GCF_015228065.2 Penaeus monodon
AAATCTCAGAACAGACAGACAGAGAAGTAATTAGAGACAGATTAAGCAATCAAATGATATGAAAGAAGAAATAAAAAAGCAGGAGAGAAGAAAAGAGAGCTATCCAAAAGAGGAAAAATGGACAACGAAGGGTTATTAGGCAAGCGAGGAAAAATCCTGCTTGGGAAGAGCAAAGGTGAAATCCGAGAGGCGAGATATGCCTGCACGGGGACGGCGTTGCGTGCATGAGCAAGCAGGGGCGAGGGTTTCGGCCGGGGAAAGCACGGCGGAGATGCAGGCAAATGAGGTTTTCTCAGTTTTTTTTGGGCTGTATGTTAATTCTTTTCTTGTCTTATCCACAGGTGAGAATGCGTTCCGACTGCCGCTGCTGCAAGGAGAGGACTGGTAAGATGGATGATATTCATATGTGCGGAGGGAT
>NC_051408.1:31108042-31108662 GCF_015228065.2 Penaeus monodon
ATACCGTATGTGTATGAGGATTAGATATTGCAGCCGCAGTGATCCTTCACTTCTCAAGCTCCATATCTCTTTCTTGCGCTATATTTTTTTCGTTTCTTACTTCCCCTTAATACTCTTTTCCCGTCTTTTCTCTTATCTTTATTTCAGCACGTGTATGTAGTTGTTTATGATAACGTACAAACAGCGATAGGACTTAAAAGTCATTTAGAACTCAGAGGCGATATAAAGGGTGTGTGAATTCTTTCTGTAGAGATGTGAATTGTCTGTGTGTTAGTGTTTTTGACCAGCGTTTTATATATCATTTGATCGGCTTACTGACTGGTTGATTAAGGTGGCATTTCGGTTGATGATGGTCGGTCCATTTTTTGGTGATCGTCATATTTTTTTTATTTTTTATCGACGATGACCTCTGGTAAATGATTCAGATATTTTTTTTCCTTCCTTGCTAATTGAAATAAATTTTGTTCTCCTCTGCAATTTCTATTTGATTTTTTTTTATGCAATACGTAAAGAAACATCTCGAAGAGGATATTAGCTTCAGCGTCTTTGTCCCTGAATCCACAATGGCTTCAGAAGCTCATCAATTTTTTTTTTTCAGCCAGACTAGCCGATATCAGTGA
>NC_051408.1:31108683-31108770 GCF_015228065.2 Penaeus monodon
GACGCCAAAGTAGCTCGCCGCAGTGTTATCGGCAACTGTAAACTCATTCCGATAAGCCTGCTAAAAAGTTTGCTCTAACGTTATCAT
>NC_051408.1:31109104-31109590 GCF_015228065.2 Penaeus monodon
AGAAAAGTAATAAAGGCCAAATAAACAAAGAGAATGATATTAGTAGGACAAATAAAAACAGAAAGGGATTACTGGACTAAGATGCACTTTTAAAGATTCCCTTCGTTTGTGGGCGTGTTGTTTTCGCTTGTTTTCAAAGAGTTTCCTGCCTGAAAAAGCAACACAATCAGAGGCATGCAATAACAAACATTTTTTTCACGCACTAGTGGAGCTTCAAGCGCTCTGATGCCACCGCCTCCACATCCCCAGGCACGGTGGCATGACAGAGACTGGCACCCGCTTGTCACTGAGGACGCGAGTGCCTACAGGGGAGCAAGATGGAATTATTTCGTGGACGCAGCACCTGTCTTGCTGGCGCTGAGGGGGAAGGGGACGGAATGCAGGCGCCGGGGGAGTGGAAGTCAATGGGGACCGGGGGGGTGGGAATTCGGTAAGGAATGAAGGAAAATAAAAATAAAGATAAATTGGAGAGGAAACCGGTGTAAG
>NC_051408.1:31109636-31109858 GCF_015228065.2 Penaeus monodon
AACTCGACGAAAGGAAATTTGTAAATGAGAGGACAGGTGGAACTTGGTAGAGAGAGAGGAAAATGAAACAGATATGCAGGAAGGAAAATACGGAGAAATGAAATAAAAGGAATGTGGAAAAGATATCAAGGAGAAATTATTGAAGGAGAGGACAGTGGAATGTGGCAGAGGGAGAAAGAGAAAAAAAAATCAGACGTGCAAGAAGTCAAGATAGATTTTGGA
>NC_051408.1:31109945-31110182 GCF_015228065.2 Penaeus monodon
CTTGAAATTCGCGAAGGATGGAGAACAGGAAAGGCTGGGAGACATAAGCGCGAAGAGAGGCCCGGGGCGTACACGACACTAATGCCATTTTAGAGTCCGGCGGGAGAATGGAACGCTGCCATTTTGGTGTCGCAAGGTTTCAGAGCCGGAATATCCTTGCGGTTTCTCAGCTTCGGAGTGACGACAGATGACAACGTCTTTGGAGAAGGAAGGGGGAGAAAAGGAAAGAATTTATAT
>NC_051408.1:31110374-31110960 GCF_015228065.2 Penaeus monodon
ATTTTATTTGTCTATTTGTCTGTGTCTACGTGTGTGTCCATGCGTGCACACGTGCTTCATTGCATGTTGCGTTTGAAATAGTCGGCATTGCAAAACCTCAATCTGCTCGCCGGTTTGCGTTGCGTGTCATACCGTGCTGCATGCCGTGTCAATATCCTCTTCGATCGTTTGTTACGTAATCGTTGCTTGAAGGAATTTGGTATTTTTGAAACGGATGTTCCACGTTATGCAGAGCTTGGAGTGGATTTTTTTTTTAGTTTTGATAGTTACAGGTTTTCTTGTTTTTCATCGATCTGTACTCTCATGATTTACAATAAACAGTAGTAGGAGTTTATTATGGTATTGGTTATATAAAAAAAATATCAGCGAGGGACTACTTGCTCCAAGATCTGAAGTACATTATGTTTAAGAAGAGGAGGCTTCAGTGAGAGAAAGAGGTTCAGGAGAATTTGACCGACAGGTGGATGGCCGTTCAGACGAGCGGTCGGACGCCTTGGCCGCAACGTTGAAGTCTCTCTAATTAGTCATCTCCCAATCTAGAACTTCGCGATTCTGGGCTCATGATGATCGGGTAAAGATGTCACGG
>NC_051408.1:31111124-31111192 GCF_015228065.2 Penaeus monodon
CGCCACTGTTGCACTACACTTGGGTGGCCGCCGCCAGGTGTGGAGAGCCTGGCTGGACGTCCCTATTG
>NC_051408.1:31111271-31111344 GCF_015228065.2 Penaeus monodon
GCGGGATGCAGCGGCGCATGACGGCGGCGGTCTCTACATGTCTCCCTCCCTCATCCGGTGCATGACCGGGTCG
>NC_051408.1:31111839-31114340 GCF_015228065.2 Penaeus monodon
CGCTGACTCATAGAATTACTAATGTATGCAATGTATATTGATATATTATCTTCATACGTTTTGCACAAGTTGAGCACGTACACTGCAAATATAAGTATGAAACTTGTCTAGTACGTGTCGCAAACCAGACACGTATGTAGACGTTGGATGTACGTACCAGACAGATATTTAGTACTTCACCAAACATGTGACCTTGGATTTGGGAAAACTCACGCAAATGTATCGTAATCGCTAAAGACACTTAAGTCTCGTGAAAGTTTCACTCACCGAGGAAATGGTGGTCGCTGTTCTTTAGCGACAATAAAATGCTCTGAATGACACTAGTTTTGTATATTTTGAAAATGATAGTTCATGCAAAGAAATGATTGTCGGCCAGATACAGGTCTGAAAAGTTTCCCTGATACGACTGTTGTGGCCGGAAAACAGATCTATTTCTGACTTTACCCAAGATGAACAAATGTGTGGCGTTGGCGTGCATGTCTTTGTGTACATTGGTAATTGCTTAATTATTCCCTTCCCCGTATCTTGTGCGTGTCAGTGTCCCACCTGTCTGATACGTGTCTGCCACCTGATTATGGGACCGCGGGGGGCCAGTCGGTTTACAGAGTCTGATTCGTAGACTCATCGATTACGTAACGCTAGTGGTATGTACGGGCTCTCGTACTTGTGCGCCTGTGCACTGCGTACAGTGTGTGAAAATACGCTCTTGCCGTACAACTGCCGCCTGTCTCCCGCCCATCCTCCCCGCCCTCAGCTCTCGCCAGCGGTACTGGATGGGTCTGGTCCAGTCAGCTGATCCGCCAAAGGGCCGGGACGCGCTGCGGGCCACGTGGTCTGTCCCGGCACAACAAAATCAATAGTCAGGCGCATGACGGCCACCGCGCGTCTCGATCCGCTGACGTGGCTTCGGCTTTCGCTCCCGCCTTCCCAGAGAATTTCGTACTGCGCGAATTGACTTCAGATAAAGATGACATATGTTTGTTGTACTTGGTAGAGCTACTGCAGACAAACAAGTCATTGACCCGAGCTATTTTTTCTCGGCGGGGGCGGGAGAGCCAAGTATACGTTTTAATTTATTATAGTAGCATTTATATCATTATTGTTTTTAAAAGATATGATTTTGTATAACGATTAAAGCACAGTAAATCAGTAAATTTCTCGACCGAAAGGGAACAGCTAAAATGAAGGGTAAAATCTCCCAGGGATTGGATTTCTTCTCTCCAAAGGAAGTCCTGAATCCGCCGGATCGATTAATCGCGGCCCCGGGGAGCCTCGCCGAGCGGGCTCCACCAGGATTAGCCCGGTAATATTGCCAGGAATCCAATCGTCTTATGATAATCTGGCCAAAGACTCGGCCATTCGCGGGGCTTCGGAGGCGGTAGGACTTCATGGCCACGGCGGGGGGCGGGGGAAGAAGAGCGAGGAGGGGAGTGTCAAGAAGGTGGGGTGGAAGGGTGGAAGGAGGGGGAAGTGTTCGTGACTCCACGATTTCTGATTCTTGATTCTTTGTATATCCTGGAAGGGAATCAACCGATTGGAGGGAAGTGTAATTTGTGTGCAGGCAGGAGAAAATGTGAAAAGAGGAGCGGTATTTTACCTGCACAGCGGTTTCGGAGGGGAGGGTGAGGAGAAGAGAGAGAAAGAGGGGGGGGGGTCGAGAAGCGTTGGCTGCCGCACGACCCAATAGTGGTGCGGCGGTCGTGTCCTTGCGCGCTTTGGGCAATCGCGTACGAGTTGCAGACTTGCACGCGAGAACCCACCCAGTGTTGCAAGGGAAGAGTCCAGGTGCTGTAAGAGCAGGTGCCGTAGCTCTTTGCCTCCCTTTTTTCTGGCCGCTCGTTATTTGCTTTTTCGCGAACGTGTTTAAAACGTGTTTTGACCCTCTCCCAGGGTCGAGTTGGTCCATCTTGACAAGAACTTGGAAAGGGCGTGGACGGAAGCAGCTGGGCTAGGATTCTGAGGGCGAGGAGAGGCCGCCCGCCCTCTAGGGCGCTTCGGGGGCGTTTGAAGACCAGCTGGAACTAGACCGTTTGCTGACGAGATCACTTATCATTTATTCGGAAGGGTGATGGCGCTGCGAAGTGAGTCGTAGTTTATCAAAGGGGAACTAGGTGCAAGGAATACTATGAACTTCAGAAAGACTTTGTACTAGCTTTTTTATTTGCAAGCGAACTAAAGAGCAATGAAAGACCTTTATCAGATATTTGATAAAATGAATGTACACATTGCTTTAACCACATTTTTTTACGGCCAAAGGTGAAGACGAGCTGAACTGAGCCAAGAAGGACAAATAGATTAGAATACATTTCTTCCCAAGCTTCAGCCTCCGACGGTGACAATCGCCCCTGGAGGTCATGAGGTCACTCCCGTAGCGTCAAGGTCAGTATTGACGTTTGGGAGCCCGGGTCATGCCAGACACAACACGCCGACCGAGTAATCCGCGCTCGTTTTCGCACCGTTTTTGTCTTCAATCTTTCCTGATGTTAGCTTTGCTTTAAGGG
>NC_051408.1:31114392-31114464 GCF_015228065.2 Penaeus monodon
CCTTCATATTCTCCCACTGGCCCTGGTTTGCGTTTTTAGGAAATCCCTTCGTTTTTTCTTTCTTTCTTGTGT
>NC_051408.1:31114623-31114750 GCF_015228065.2 Penaeus monodon
GAAAGTGAGTGAGTAGGAACTGGAAGATAATTATGCTGATGTTAGTGATGATAGTAATGATAAAGCAAACGGAGACATGCTGTAGAACCAGACGCACAGAGAAGGGAGGATGAAACGTATGGAGCTT
>NC_051408.1:31115283-31115349 GCF_015228065.2 Penaeus monodon
AGGAATTGTTGCCATGCCACGAATTGCAAGCTGAAGAAGTTCCTTGGAGGATGTTCCTTCTCCCCC
>NC_051408.1:31115783-31116232 GCF_015228065.2 Penaeus monodon
TCCCTTTCTCAGCTGATACTAACATCCCGCTCAACATTTTCCCCTCATACTTCCTTTCATAAGTAAATATAATTTCAGCGACAGCTTGATGGCGCGGAAACCAATTACCGAATCGGATAGCATTAGCGATACCTGTAATTACCCAGTCACCTGAGTGCTTTACGTAGCCATGGCAAATTCGGAGTCGGCTTTTGATGTCGCGGATCAGCTGATTTGCACAGAGGATGACGTCACACTTTGATCTGCGTGGCACCGATGCGGGGAGTTTGGAAGGGAGAGGGTGCTTGGCTGATCCTCGCTGCTTGTCGTTTGTGCTTTCGTGGTACTTCTTATGTTTTGTCTTTCTCTCGTGTGTAGTTAAATGGATCGCAAGAATTGAGTTTTTTTTATGAATTTTTTGGTTTATGAACTGATATATTTGAATATTACATTCATCTGTTGCCTTTCCC
>NC_051408.1:31116558-31116959 GCF_015228065.2 Penaeus monodon
TCCGATCTTCCCCCCATGCTTCTCTCACTGCTTTTTAAATTTACACGAAGGTGAGTCACTGATACGAAGTTGGTGTGAGAGACTGCACGGGATTTGATTGATTAAATATAAATCCATATTACGCAATGCCTTGGCCACTGACACCGACGCGATTCGCAAGGGAAGTCGAAGGAAAGGGATGGAGGACGAAAGGGGTGAAGAAAGGGAGGGAGGAAAGGGAGGAGTGAATTGTGATAGGGATATTACATCCCATTACGTTATGTTATGGAGTGAAAGTTGTAACGGGAACGAAGGAAAGGGACAGGGAGGGGAGATGATGAAGAGAAAGAGAATAGATGGTAGGGATGGACAGAGATATGGAGAGACTGATTGGTGAATAGATAAGTACGGGATAGCAATGG
>NC_051408.1:31117102-31117172 GCF_015228065.2 Penaeus monodon
GCAATACAAAAGGGGGGAGAATGTTAACTAGGCATAAAAAAAAGTTACGTTGAATAAGAATGTTTGGAAA
>NC_051408.1:31117229-31117556 GCF_015228065.2 Penaeus monodon
GAAAAGACCGATATGGGAGGAGAAATCAAGGCTAGGAGAGAGTGTATAGCAAGAGGGGCGTATGCTTTCGACCGAGTACCTCTCTTCCGTTATCAGCGAGGGCGGAGTGCGACGGAGGTGTTGGATGAAGGACGAGGCGAATCGGGAAGATGTGATGTGACGTCATTGAGAATGAATATGCATCACTCGAATATGACGTCTTCCACATTATTATTATTTTTTTTATTTAAGGAGAGAAACAAAACTGGCAACTCATGCAGATTGATTCACCATGTCTTATTTTTTTATTCTAATCAGCTGACACATATATAATACTCGGGTATATAA
>NC_051408.1:31117604-31117881 GCF_015228065.2 Penaeus monodon
GAAATTCGCTGCTTTTATTTCCAATTTATGATGAGTGAGTAGCCAGGTTTTCTTCTCCCCAGACTGGACAGAGTATATTGATTGAACGTGTTACATCCTTCGTGATTAGAGGAAAAGCGATGACGTTTAGCATTGGCCTTTTGGACACGTCGTACTAACATTTGTCACGATCTCGCCGAGTGTTAACCGAACCATTATTCTCTTTTGTGGTCGCCAAGTCAATTGTCTGGACGCCACCACGTCAATTAGCGCGACTGCCCTTTCCTCTCAACCTCAC
>NC_051408.1:31118142-31118464 GCF_015228065.2 Penaeus monodon
CCGACCCCGCACAGCCCCCCCTGGGATGGCAAGAACCAAAAGAAATTCGCGAAAACTTGTAACCTTTCGCTGCGCTCGCCGACCGGCATCCAATCCCGACCGTGAAAGAGAAAAATCTGTCATCTTTTTGATTCCACGGCTTTCATTTCGGAAAAACCGGCTGTTGAAATGCATATTTTGAAGCCGTTTTGTATAGAACGCTTTGCGTTTAGGGAATTACCTTTGTCCTTTATGCATTTCCCTTCAGACATTGAAGATGTGGGAGGATGGGAAGATTGTGCTTATGTTCTGAGAAATATATATTGGATATGCAAGTGCTCGG
>NC_051408.1:31118905-31119317 GCF_015228065.2 Penaeus monodon
TGCCTGCTTCACCTCGATGGCAGAAGACTTATGTTGTAAATAAGAATGTTCACGTTTTTAAACTAGGTTTATCCCTCACTTAGCACGCCCTTATCTTCACTCTTCGCTTATCATTTTCCAGATACGAAATTTTCACAGAAACGATGAAAACTTAAAAGTGCCTTGAAAAGGAAGTGTGGCGATTGATGCAGCATTCCCTTCACACGTGGACTGCCTCATGCTTGCCTCATACTCTCGTATTTCCTTATCGAGTGGAAAGAATCCCTTCCTCCCGGTGATATGACGACATTCCTTTACTATGCAGTGGCTTGCCTTGGACGTCTGTCAGCCATGGTTACCGCTTTGCGCCCCACATTCTGTGATTTGCTTTGTAAAATCAATAGGCTTTTGGTTGAGGGCCGTCCTGGTGGTT
>NC_051408.1:31119372-31119781 GCF_015228065.2 Penaeus monodon
AAGACGAGTAGAAGATTAAGATGGCGAAGTGGGGAAAGGACGGAGAAGAGGATTAGGATTTAGGGAAGGAAAAGGAAGTGATTGTGTCGTGGATGGAAGGGGGAATGGGCACATATACGAATAAACAAGTAAGAAAGGAGTAAGTATGTGATAAATGAGGATAAAGAGAACGAAGAACCAAAACGCAGGGAAAACGAAGGAAGAGGTGAGCAGATCCTTATTGATTTTTTTCTCTCTCTCGAGACGTTTAAAGGAGTTGACGCAAGATGCTTTCAAGGACACAAGGAGTGCAGCTGCAGGATATCCCAAGGTCGGGCGTGGGAGGGTCATTTTGGCACTGTCCATCACTAGTGCCACCTGGGGGTCCTGGGGCCCACCTTGGGATGTTCACCTGAGGTGTTGTGAAGAT
>NC_051408.1:31120093-31120335 GCF_015228065.2 Penaeus monodon
ATCAATCACTGTAATTAAGTGGCCATTCTTTCAGTATTGACCGATGACGAGGCGAGAAAAGAGGGAGATGAAGGGTGCAGGATGGTGGGCGGAAGGGGGGGGGCGGGGCCTGTATTTAGTCACTGTCATTTGGCCATCACTCAGACAAGCATCCGTGTGGTTCCCACGACGACAACCATCGCAGCGGATTCGGCCATCTCCGAGCCTTCCTCCATTCACCGCCCTCTTGTACGCAGTCTTTG
>NC_051408.1:31120463-31120636 GCF_015228065.2 Penaeus monodon
CGCGTGCATGCATGTGCGTCTGTGATCAGGACTGTGGAAAACCAATCATGTTTTGAAACAACAGTTGAAGTAGGTTTTGGTGATTAGTATGATGATAAGTATTCCGACGATGGCAAAATGCGCGGCAGCATTGCACGTCTGCGAGGTTCAGTGATTATCTAGGTGGATGCACC
>NC_051408.1:31120680-31121764 GCF_015228065.2 Penaeus monodon
TCCACATAGAAACGTCAACGTCTACATCTTGTCTTCGCTGCTCCGAGACTTTGTGATATTTTTTATTATAAATAAGGAACGGATGGCATTGAACGAGACAAAGATGATAATTCTGGTATATTAGTGGACATTTGATGGGAATTTGTTTAACTGGCGCTGGAAATGGCCGTAAATGAGTAAAGGGTCATGTAGTCATGGTCACGTGATCAGTGGCGTCGTGAAGTAGCCGCAGCCGTCTTCTGTGGCCGTGGCTGAAAGTCTGTTCTCTTCCAGTCTTTTGTCTGTGCTATCCACTACTCCCTTGTCTGGAATTGTTTTCTTGTGTCTTTTGCCTGTATCTCTGCCCTCTTGTATTTGTGCCTGTGTCTCTTTTCTCTTTATCTTGATTTCTTTCTGTCTTACCTTCGCTCCGTCGTTATTTCGTATCTCACTTCTCGTATCTTGCTTGTCCTTCACTATCGTTTATCTTTCTTATATCATTTTTCCTCTTTTCATCTCACCTAATATTTGTGAACTTTTTTTTTTCTCTCTCATTTTATCGCAATTTCTTGTTTTGTTTTTGCCTCACATTTATTGTGTCAAACTAATCATAGTAAGAAACACCTTGACCAACATTTTATGAGCCAAATTTTTTTATTATTTTTGTTTTATTTCATGTAGCCAACAACTCTGAAGTCTTGAGAGAGTATGCATGCGTATTATTATTTTTTTCATAATAATTATTTAGGAAACAGAAACGCATAAGAAAGGAGGATAAGGAAATGTAAAATAATGTGTGAATCTGTGTGTAGGAAGGTCTTTCGCGAGGCGGCATTACTCAGCGCGCGGAGGAGGCTCTGACGTGGACCAAGGCAGACGGGGCCGCCCGGCGCGCCTCGCCGCCCGGGAGAAAGTGTCCGAGCGATGGATGGCTGGCGGCCGCATACCGTCCTGCTGTTTTCTCGTTAAAAATTGAAATGCGATTCGGAACTCTTGCTCGTGGGCTATTGCATGGCGTTTTCGGTTGTTATTTCCGATCTGACGTCCGTTATTACGTAATGGGAGAGGGGGAATTGGTCTGTGGTATAAACAGGAAGTGTTTGAA
>NC_051408.1:31121820-31123546 GCF_015228065.2 Penaeus monodon
GCAGTGTCAAGCGGGGGCGACCTTGAGGCGGTTGGTGGCGGCAGGGCCTCCCAGCGTGCTCACACCCTCCCCACCGCCGCTCCACTTCGTTTTTGAAAACTTCTAGAATGCAGATGCTTCAGTACTATGTCAGAAAGAAATGGCTGTTTATAAGATGCAAGCGGGTGTGGTGAGTCATGGGGAATGCGATCCTGTGTGCTTTTTACTTTATGTTTTCACCGCGCGCTGTTGCAGGAAGCGAGTTAACTCTCTTATGATAATTTCGTTACTTATATGACACGATTTAGTTAACCATAATAAAATCTAACACTTAGCCAAATATGGGTGAATTTACCCAACATTTATTTATCACAAGGAACATCTGATAATTCATATACACTGCCTAATCATAAACATCGACTATACTTATTCATAGTAAAGTTTGATTCGACCACTGGAGTCTCGTGCCGCACCAGCAGCTGTCGTCAGAGCAGCGCAGCCACCTGACGGCCTCGTTATGGTTCCGCCGTGATTTTCCCGCCAAACGTTAAGGCCTGCCGATTAAGGCGCAGTCTGGCGGCCGCTGTTGTCAAGCTGTAGTTTCCAGGGAAGCCGAGAGATGGCGCGGAAGTGTAAAGAAAACGGGGTGCGGGGAGACGGTTGGATTCTGCCATTTCAGTTAATCATCGCTCATTTCAAAAATCTTAACAGTCACATCGCAGTCATTGCAAGTAGCTGAAGTTTTAGATAGATTGACACCATCATTATTATTGTATTATAAGTCTGCGTTTCAAACTTCCGAGTCAATTTTCCGGTGGTACAAAACAGTTACCGTTACACCAAAATGACTGCCTGCGAGTCATCGTTGGGATAAAAACGTTAATAGCAAGAGTTTCATGTGTGCAGGCAGGAATGCCTTGGCAGTTTCAAACATACGTTTGTTATTGTTTAGTTGCAAATGGTTATTACGCAAATGCGTGTGAATTTTGCAGTGAATGCGGTCTCCAATTCGACTGCATGCAGATAATGAAATCAAAGTGACTATAACGAATATAATATGAAAATCTTCGAGTACCAGTAAACCAAAGAATATATAATGTTTCAGTAACTGATAACATCAATTTGAATGATATTCGCCAAATTACAATCGTTGCCTTTATCGTTATCTGTAGTCACCCTAACCACAGATAGTGTTATTTATCCCATTCCATTTTATTTTGTGAACTTGACAGTGAAAGTCATGTCATGCTTGGCTTCAGGTGTAAATCCCTGTTGTTTTTAAGGGTGGTTACGCAACAAATCACGACCCTTTAGTGCCACGACCTATGGCTTCCTTGCAGATGTGCACACATTGCGCAACGGTGTGTGGCTGTGCGCGGACCTTGTCTTTTTGTTTTAGCTTTGCTTTTTGAGTTAAAAAGTGTTTTTTCTTCTTTATCCATTCAGTCAAACAATTCCTAGCCAATAGCTTTTTTCATGCGTACTTTACTCAACTGGTCACCTCAGCCTCTCCCTTTTCTCGTATTAATCCATTCCTCTCCACTGATTTCTTTCTCCTCATATTTCTTACATCACCCCCGTCCCAACTCTTTTTCATTTGCTTCATTTACCCCTTTCTCTTTCTCTCCTTTCTCCACCTGCCTCCCCTTCCCCCCTTGTACAGACCTGACACCGCCCATTACCTTATCCATATAACGTAAAGACCTCTACCATATGGCTGGGTTTATATCATTTATAAGCATTGGGA
>NC_051408.1:31123666-31123874 GCF_015228065.2 Penaeus monodon
TCACAATTTCCCTCTCCGCCTCCGCTCTCATCTTTATCTGTCTCCTCCGCGAGAACCTTTCCTTTTTCATGCCTCTCTCGACGACGGGCCCGCCCTCGATGCTCTTCTTGTGCGTGACAGCCTCGCTTATGCCTCCGTGCGTGAGTCGGGCGCCTACGTCATCATCCCTTCTGGTTTAGTAGTGCATCGATTTTCATGTATATAAAGT
>NC_051408.1:31123999-31124296 GCF_015228065.2 Penaeus monodon
ATAATATGTGTATGTATCACTCTGAAACATGACTTTAACCGGTCACATATTGATACAGAACACGTGAGAAACACGGGGACATAAACACAAACATACACAGTCGTATTGAGGCCATTATGACCTGGTTCGGCGGGGCTGGAGAGGTGACCTAGTTACCTGGTCCCGCCATTCATAGGCCTGTCCGTTGTCCTTTTCCACAACATCTCATTTATGACAAATCTTTCGTTTATATCCTTCGTCCGATATTTTCTTCGTATTTCTTCCACCTTCGTTTTGTTCCTTATCCGAGATATATTT
>NC_051408.1:31124470-31124558 GCF_015228065.2 Penaeus monodon
TAAGTCGCTTCTCCTTGGCATTGCTGCTTTACTGTGCTAGGGAAGCACGCCTTTTGTGCCGACGTTTGCCTGTGTTGCTGCCGTACAT
>NC_051408.1:31125020-31125800 GCF_015228065.2 Penaeus monodon
AGAGATCCTCGTAACCCACGCCCACTCCTCTCGTCCGCCCATAAACAGGCCGATGATGGATGCTCCTCCTCGTGTGCTGCTCCATGTGTGGTAGAACGATGTTTGAAGGCGAACACGAAGCCCCCGTGGGCGTCCCGACATGTGTAATGGGCGGGCGGTGCGAGCGAAGCACGAGGAAGACTGAGGTGGAGTTGAGAGGTGTTGTTCCGGCTCGGCGTTCGGGAGGAGAGCGAGGCTGTGGTATTTGCCTGTACAGGGCTTGGTTTACGGTTGTCTGTTATATTAAAATTTGGCGGCGGTGGTAATAGTGATGATCGCATGGTAGTCATGATCTTATGGTAGATAGTCATGATGATATTGTCGGTATCCGTGAAGATGGCGATAATGTTGGCAGTACTGGGATTGTGCAGCGGCAATAAGGACAGTGATGACTATAGTAATATTGATGGTAAGTGTAATGGTGATTGCAAAAAAACATGCTTTACTAGACATGTGGTAAGTTTTCTTATCGATGCCCATTTGCTTTCTGATGATAACCAAACGAGTGTCCCACAAATGTCGTAGCTAAGAATACCAAGCCCTACCCTCTTGGCGACGCAATTCTCAGAAATCGAAGATTCCAGAACCTTCTGATTTTTAATTTCATCACCGTATTTCGTAACGCTCAGTCCGGGATTTCGGGGCTAAGATAGCCGTCAGGGAGGATCATGCTGCCATCGGAATCCATGGGACAAAATATGTACTTATAAGGAATTTTCTCGTTAGGGGTATGGCATCCTT
>NC_051408.1:31125966-31126087 GCF_015228065.2 Penaeus monodon
TAAAGAACCACCTGTCTGGTGACTGGAGTAAAGTGACAGAGTCGGAAGGTCGTGAGCCTCGGTGAGTCTGGAAATGACGAGTGACTGATTAACATGTGACTGACGGCGCCCAAGCAGAGGG
>NC_051408.1:31126122-31126381 GCF_015228065.2 Penaeus monodon
GGATATGGGGAGAGCAGACGTAGGAGAGTCGGGGGTTAGGGGTATGGGGTGGTAGGGGCTGGTCTAAGGATCATGAGGCTGAGGTATGTCGCGGTGCGGTAGGCCTCTTGTAGGGTCATGTGTGTAAGATTGATGGCCGTCTCTTGGAAGGAGATGGCTGGCTCTCCTCTCTTCCGGGGAGATTTATTAGATGCTGGGAGTTCTTGACGGTCGTCTGTGGTTGCCGTTTTCTCAGTGTGATGCCTGGAAAGTGGTGGAT
>NC_051408.1:31126847-31128016 GCF_015228065.2 Penaeus monodon
ATGCTACATTTTTAAGTACTGCTGGGAGTAATTGTGAACGAAATCATGGAAATTACCAGCAGCAACCTCCCCATCTTCTCATCTCCCCATCCACGACCCGCGAACAGGTGAAGAGATGCGGTCTGGAAGCACACATCTCATTATATAAGAACCCCGACCACACATCTAAGGTAAACGCAGGTGTTCCGATCAGCAATTATTGCGAGTGAAGCGACGCCCACCTGGATTTATAAACCTATGACCAGTTTTGTGCAGCGTCTGAGAATGTGGACGGGTTTTCTGTGGTAAAGAAAAGGGCATTTTTTCAGCATTATCTAATTTTGTGTGTTCATTTCATTATAGGTTTGATAACATTTTATTATTTTTTTTTTCTTATTCTGGGCCTTTCTCTCCCTTTTATTAATTTTTCTTCTGGATCATCATCTGCCTATACAGCCAGCTAGTATGATCACTATCTGAATAGAAATCACTATAATGTGTATAATATAGATAATATGTATTTGTACTGAACATTCAGTTGCTGACATATATTAGATGGGACTACGTTACTTTGTAGTGAGAAATCCAAACGATTTTAATGTGGACTAGTGATTCTATCTTATCTATCAGCAGCGGGTGACGCAAAAGAAATATCATGATAATCTAAAAAACCTCCAGTCAGTCTTACATATTTTGCTGGTAAAAGGTGTCAAGGGATACATGGAATAATAATTCCAAGAACTACAAGTAAGACTTGAAAGACAAACCCTTCGTTTTTTTAGAAGCCTAAAGCATTGTTATCCGTAGACCCTAAATGTTTTAGGGTGAAGATTGTATATCGTTCATAGACGAGTGAAGCTTTTACTGTGGGTAGAGAAGTTGCCACAAGGACCGAGATAACGTGGCGAGATAACACCTGAGCGCCCACGTAGAACACTATGCTTGTGTACTTAAAATGATGTCTTTTTTATCTTGATCTCCCCCTGTCTCCCGCGTGTCTTATCTCCTGCCCTCCCTTCATAACTTGACGGCGTAGAGCGTTTTCCCTTCTCTCTAAAATCACTACCTGTTCAGACTTTTTACCTGACGGACGCTAAAACTTCTCCAGATTTTGACCTTTTCGTTTCTTATTGCATCAATCGTTTTTTTTTTCTGGTATGCATTTTCTTTTTTATTTCTCTCGTTTTCAG
>NC_051408.1:31128101-31128914 GCF_015228065.2 Penaeus monodon
CATGAGCGGATCGTGTCATGGCGCCCCTGTTCGTTTATTTTTTTCCCTTCGGAACTCACTTCGACTTTAATTATAGCTCTGCCAAGGCTTTGTGGATTTATCCGAGACGAGAATTAATTTCTCAGGATTTCTGACACGGATATATGTGCGTCGGGATTTTCTTGTTGATGGCGATATAATTATGGGTTGCCTCAGGGTCATGCTCTTTTTGTATATTTGTTTATCTTTTGTATCTTTTCGGGTGTCATTGCATTCATCCCTTAACATTATCTGGGGGGAAAATGTATTGATAAAGGAGTGAATTATTTGTTATATATTTTTTGTTGTTGTTCAGACGTGTATTTATCTCGATAACTTATCGTTTATTATCTCTTACAGGTGAGGAACCCAAATGCGTAACCAGAACTTCACATTAGGGTAAGTCACGCCCACCGTGCACGCCCATGAGTCTCATCGGTGGGCCCTATCACTTCCTGGGCGCGTCTGCTTTCTTCATCTGCTAATAAAAAATATGAATGATGTAAAAAAAAGAAGAGACCATAGATAAATATTATGAGACAGGTCTTATTATGTCTTGTAGGCGTCGGCCGCACATATAGTTAGGTCAAGTTACTTTACCATGTCGTGTGTGGTTAAATGATAAATTATTGTTTTCCTAATCGACTTTTAATTGATTCTCTCCCTTCGTCAGCAGGTAGGCCGAGCGAAGTGTGTCTATATGCTTTCGGTCTGTTATTAGTTAGGTGGGCGAAAATGATTGTGTTATGAGCATGTCAGGTTGCGCAGTAAGGAGGAAGTGGTGCTGTATAATTT
>NC_051408.1:31129172-31129664 GCF_015228065.2 Penaeus monodon
ATGAGTGAGAGAGTATATATGGGAATCGATAGCTTGAAGATAACTTTGAACAATATATCGCATGCTGTTTGTAAATAGAGAGCCTTCGATTTTTTTTAGATTATCTTCGCTCTCACTCTCCCTTCTCCTATCTTCCCTTTGCCTCCCACCCTTCTTCATATCTTCTGCGCCCTCCTCTCTCCTCTGTTCCCTTCCCATGACGCACAGCTGCTTAAGATAAATCTAGCTCCATTCTAGATAAGTCCGCCTTTGATCGTTTGTGTGCAGGGCGCCAGGTGGTCATTTACATGGTCATTAAGCCAAGTTAAAACGGGGGAACAGAGGGTGGAGTGGCACTGATAGGCCTACTGTGGGCCTAAGTATTTGCGATGAACTTCGAGGTTTTCCACTTTTTTTTGTTTACACATATTTTTTTTAGTTTGTTCGGGTAGGCGTTGGGGGAATACAGAGTGGTGGGCGCGGTTGTTTGTGGAGTTCCTCGAGAGATAAGTG
>NC_051408.1:31129691-31129867 GCF_015228065.2 Penaeus monodon
AGCCGGACGTTGTGGAATGCCGGGTCACTTGTTGTTTAACTAAGTTTTACGTTTTAGTCGGTATGAATGATTAGTTTCTTTTTTGTTGTGACCTTTACTGTTTGAAGATATTTCTGTTAACCTTTATCACTTCCGCATGATAAATGTTGTATGAGTTACCTCTTCAGCGTTTAATT
>NC_051408.1:31130005-31130238 GCF_015228065.2 Penaeus monodon
CTTGTAATTCCAAAGTAAAGATACCTTATCGAATGTGTCACGAACGAAGAAGAAATATTGTGCGATAACATAATCTTTCAATATCTCCGTCACTCGGTTCTCGGTTCCCTTTGATATTTGCAGATGGCAATTAGAATCAGTATTGAGTTATCGGTCTTTGGGCGAGCATCAAAGACCCGGTAATAGAGTACACAAACCTGCAATATTGTGTGCCTGAGCTGGGTGATGCTCTT
>NC_051408.1:31130957-31131830 GCF_015228065.2 Penaeus monodon
TCTGGTGTTTCTCCCGCCGTTGTGCAACCTCCTCTACCCAGGAAGGGAGCCGCTGTCAGGGCCCGCTTGCGTTGCCATCTTCCTGATAATGGATAGGCCTATTGAGGTTTCTGAAGACAATGCCGAAGCGTGCACGGCGATGAGCGAGATTGCCACAGTAGCGGGAGGAAGATGGGTCGGGGCTGACCTCGACTGCTGAGTTGTGAGAAGGTCGTTGTAAATTGATTTCTTAAAACGTCACAGTCTCGATGGAATCTCTGATACATACGCTTGTTCGTGGGAATTTAGTGGTTTGTATGTTTTAACTTGTGACTTATTACATATATTAGCCTTTTCGATATTTATGAAAGGAAAAAGAACGTAAGAGAATGAGATACTGATATAATTTCCTGAAAGATGTGGAATAAAATAATTTGCTATTTCGATAACAACGTGGAATAATTTTCACAAACAGTTAATAAAAAAAAAAAAGTTATTTCACATCAGACAAACTCATTCACAAAAAATAATGAAAAAATCTCTGCTCTCCCTCTCAAAAACGCGCCTGTAACCTGAGCCGCAGCCGCCAGCCACCCGGCCAGGTGTTCAAAACGAGGGCGGGGGAGTGCAGGCCCCAACACGATAACATATTGGCCAGTCCGCGTGCAGCCCCCGCCCACACGCCTCTTATCCGACCCGCCCTCGTCCTGGGTACAAGCAGTGTTGACATGTCCATCGGGTGAGATAGGAGCCTCCGAAGACACAGTGCTATTCATTTATTCGTAATGAGGGTCGTAACTTTTTACGGGTCAGACAGTGCCGTCTGCGAGAGTGGTCAGCTGGTTGACCTTGTATATAGAACTGCGAGGTGACTGTCCTAGGTTCACCTGCGAT
>NC_051408.1:31131894-31132423 GCF_015228065.2 Penaeus monodon
TACAGGATAGGATAGATTTATAGGGAAGCAAATATCGCGTGGATCTTGGCAGGCGAGGATAACATGCGTGGCTGGTCTTGCTAATGCTGAATGTTCCGAATAATTGCCGATTTGAGGGAATGTGTTATCGATTTCAACTTCGAAATCTGGACTTTAAGCTTGCGATAATAACTTTGCATGTGTATGATTTAGTAATCGTTGATAGTCACTCTTTTGATTTATTTGTTCAGATGAGGCTGGTAACAAAAATGATAGGGTAAAACAAATGTAATTAACTAAAGGTATACCACTGATTACCTAATTCCTAGCCTTACCGGTAAGCATGTGCTTTTTAGGCCTAATTGTTATGTGGCGCTGTAATTGACATTATTTTTGGTTGGTTGTGGAAAGGAGAAAGGGATTTTGTGCAATCTTGAAGCAAGGGGGGGAAGGGGGTCGTCACTGCGGGCGGGGAACACCGTCTATGATGTCGCTTTGTTTGAAATGGTGGATGGCATTTAACAATGATTGAAATGATGATCTGGGGAAA
>NC_051408.1:31132710-31133600 GCF_015228065.2 Penaeus monodon
ATATTTGAGAAGATGCGATTGTGTTACTTGCATAGTGTAGTGCACGGGGAGGTTGCAAGCTCACTCTCCGTGTTCATTTCGCCGAGCATAACATTTTAAAATGTAAGTTCGAAGCTTCTTAATTGCTCCCCGCCGGTAAAGTTACAGTTGAGCGAAAGCTTAAAGGTCCCGAAATACACATCCCACGTGTCCCAGTGCACAAGCCAAGGGGAAAGGAATTAGTAGCATGTTATTGGTGACTGTTCATCAACATCTGAACAAAGCGGATCAGGGCCATTCTTGCAATCGGGAAGGACTTTTTTTCGAGACGGTGTGACTGAAGTCTCTTTAGGGGCGTGGTGTCAGGGTCTCTCAAAAGGGAGGGGGAGCGGGCAGGGGAAGGAAAGAGAGAGGTGAAATCCGAGCACAAATGAAGAGGAATTATCGTGTCACCGCAGCCATCCGAAAGGTCTGTCGGCCGCCGTACATCATACCCCGCTTCTCGCCTCACCTTTGACTCCCGATCGGCGCTAAGTACCCCCTTCGGCGTCCTTTTGGCAGGGTAAGAGAGTGCCAAATAGGGCATTACAGGGCACTTAAAGTCCATTAAGTGAAACGCAGGCGCGATGATTTGCACAAGTTGCTATAGTGTGTTGGCAGAGCAGCGTACGCCTACGGGCATCGCATCATCCCGGGAGACATCAGGTTTTTGCGGCGGTGAAAAGGCGACTCGTCGGAAGAGAAATAGCCGCGCTAATCCGATTCATTTGCGCAGAGATGCTGTAGAATCTCACGCGAGGTCGATTATCCGGCGGCACTGAATCCGGACGCAGAGGACTTCGTAAACTGTGTTTCGGTGGAAGTTAAGCGTTCGGGATTTGTACTTAGATGACTTTTGGATACCGTTTCAC
>NC_051408.1:31133634-31134030 GCF_015228065.2 Penaeus monodon
AAGGAACCGCGAGCTTTATAAGCTTATCTCTCCTTAGAAATGTAACTTTCTCCAAGCATTATCGTAGTATTTGGATGATACCATCGTCGCACTTTCTTTCGATAATCTTTTTTAAGGTGAACGAGCCATATATTTATTTATGTTTTCGGCGGTGAAATTGTTGTGAGCTGAAGTATATCTACTGAGAGGAAGAGAGAAGAAACAAGAATAAGAATAGGAAAGAAGGAGGCGAGGGGGAAACAGGGGTAGACGAGGAGAAGGAAGCGGGCAGGAGCTCGACACGCCCTCTGAAGGCGGAGGCGCGTTGTCCTTCCGTGAGTGATAGCGAATCAGGGTGGAGGGAGGAGGGCGGTTGGTGTAAAGGGCTCGGCCGATCCTGGGATTATGCCCGTAACC
>NC_051408.1:31134146-31134279 GCF_015228065.2 Penaeus monodon
AGGACCCACCCTTGTTGTAAGTTCCTCGCCTTCCTGCTCCGAAGCTACTCTCCCCTCTTCATCCTTCTTCTGCTCTTAGTCCCACGCGCTCGTCCGCGCTTTCGCTTTTCCGTAATAACTGATTTCCCCCCCC
>NC_051408.1:31134817-31135198 GCF_015228065.2 Penaeus monodon
CGAAGTGTAACAAAAGATAAGCGACCTTCGACGATGAGGCTTGAACTAATCCACAGCAAAGGCGCCATAAACCCCAATGTTACGACGGATTACACGTTATCTCCGCCATTGTAAACTGCCACACTACCGAAGTCGCTTCGAAAAGGAAAACTGTTAAGGGAGAGACTGGCTTTTGAGACTGAAAGATTCTCCTCGTACTCAGCGGAATGTGGAATGACTGTTAGGTTCCTTGTAACCCTCAAATTATGCTCAAGTGTTCAGCCCTTGGTTCGGCCTCGTCCGCCCGTAGTCCTCCTCCGCTGCTACTCGTAAATGTCTCGCTTCTCCCACTCGTCTCTTCGCAATCGTTAGTCGTTGCGTGTTTCTCGATGTTGCTGAGTC
>NC_051408.1:31135256-31135508 GCF_015228065.2 Penaeus monodon
GGCTTTCGTTCTAGCTTTTTTTTTTGCGGAGGGGGGGGGGGGGAGCATATATTTGTTTCTCAATCTCGTTTACTTCAACATTTCTTTTCCCTTCGTCCTTGTTCCGATCGACTTTAATAATTTCTGCGTTTGCACTTCCATTCCATTCCGTCCTTTTTTTCAGTTTTCTCCTATCTTACTCCTATCCACCACTCGCCACGCACATTTTCCTCTCCCACCATCCACCTTTTTCATTCCTCCCCACACACGGCT
>NC_051408.1:31135608-31135936 GCF_015228065.2 Penaeus monodon
TTCGTCTCCCCCAACCACCCTTCTCACCCACATCCGCCCTTCCCTCCTCCCTCCCCCTTTCGCCGCGCCAACGCCCCTACGTGCCTGCGTTTATAACATCGTGGGCGTTGGGCGTGGGTCTCGCCTCCGACTTGCTCGATCTATAATGTGATCAAGTGCCTGATTGTGCCGTTTCACCGTGGCCCGCTCTTGATTGGGAGGGTTTGTGTCGCGGGGCATTCATAATGGAGAAACTCTTTATGGGTCGTGGGCAGCGTTAGTTATGTATTAGTGTTATCTCGCCATCTGTAGATGCTTGTCTGAAAGATTGTAAGGATGCTGTATGTGA
>NC_051408.1:31136054-31136240 GCF_015228065.2 Penaeus monodon
TAAAGACGAACAGGTGAGCCCGATCGAAAGTTAGCTATTCTGCTGAATAATTTACATAACGATAATGGCCGGAATGACATCCTGCAACGCTGATCGAAGCTGACTGATTGCCGTGGTATTGCAAGCGTTCCCTGTGACGTCATTGCAGTGTGTAGAAAGGTCGGGTTGGTATATGCGGCGCGTGGC
>NC_051408.1:31137012-31137124 GCF_015228065.2 Penaeus monodon
CCAAACCAAACGAAATCTCAAGATCTTTATCCTTCCTGATATACATCTCACTTTTTGTTGAGTCAGAGTTCGACATGAGATCATGTCCGATGCGTTTTACATCGTGATCATG
>NC_051408.1:31137166-31137351 GCF_015228065.2 Penaeus monodon
CACTTTTCTAGAGCGCTCTGGCATTTGCTGTTTGTTTTCTGAAAACAGTGGTAAAGCAGTGGTAGTTTGTAACGTAAGCCTTGCTTTGTATTGCACTGTAGTCAGCTGCTGTCATATGCAGTGATTACGCAATAAGGGCGTTAATGGTTATAGTTTTGGGGTCGGGTATGATAGAAATTTCATGT
>NC_051408.1:31137460-31137636 GCF_015228065.2 Penaeus monodon
AAAGAAAAAATAGATAAAAAAATTAACGAGAAATTATGATGATAAAGATTAATAAAGCGTGGGAAGTAAGAAGCAATTGAATAAGGACGGCATTGTCAACACGCGGAGGGGCACGTGAACAAAGGGCACGCTTCGGATCTACTGGAGCAAGAAATAACACGTTTGAAAAAAACTGG
>NC_051408.1:31138032-31138146 GCF_015228065.2 Penaeus monodon
GTGACTCAGTACGGGATAAACACGTGACCTAAAGAACGTGGGAGGAATAGGACCAGTGATAGAGGTGAGCCAGCGAGTACCTGCAGGTGGAACTGGTTTTCATGAGGGAGTTAA
>NC_051408.1:31138362-31138808 GCF_015228065.2 Penaeus monodon
GGGGCAAGAAGAGGGCTGGTCTATGCTTGGCTTTACGTAAGAATGAAATACATTGCGCCTATTTTTTTTTTTTTTTCATATAGCATCTTAATAGAATGTAGAATAGGATGAAAGTTTATCTCAATCAGTAAACCAAAGTATCAAGCATTCTTATCATGACTTAGGCAAGCTTTCGTTAATACTGCGATAGCTTAAGCTAACTAGTTGAGAACAGCCACATCTTCGAACCTCAGGAGCATGCACGTCCACCCGCTCGGCCCACGTTTAGACATCAGCACCCAGTGACATCATGCATGTGGGACGTGTCTTCAGAACCCTATCGTGTCACATTAGCTCCGGGTAAATTTCGACTCATATTTCTCCCTTACAATTATTACTCATGCTAGGGTATTCATACTAGGGTTGAGAAAGTAATGAGGGAAATGTAGTGATAATTGTGACGCGCA
>NC_051408.1:31138922-31139181 GCF_015228065.2 Penaeus monodon
AGAAACAATAGAAATGACGATTTGGTAATGAGAAGCAGCAGCGAGTATTAATCATGACGAGGAAGCGTGTTCCGTGGCACCGTGTCCCCCGATTGGCTGTGGTTCCGCATTGACATTAATTCTCTGTATCGACTCTAGGTATGGATTCCGCGCTACTATTTCACCTTGCGGGCGGCGAATAAGGGGAATGGGAGGAAGGGGCGGTTACTTGAGGAAGGGGACGAGGCAGGTGTGCGGTACAAGTGAAGGGAGGGGTTCG
>NC_051408.1:31139611-31139898 GCF_015228065.2 Penaeus monodon
CTGCTGTGTGGTTTTGTGCTATTTTCAGGCCGCGAGGAATCCAGGGAGACTTACCTTATGGTGGTGCCGCGTTGTACCATGCTGGGGCTGTGAAAAAAGGGGGTTGGCGGGGGTGGGGGAGGCGGTTATTGCGGAATCAGAGGAAAGTTGTCATGTTGAAGATCCATAGTTCAGGGTACGTACTTTCGTGCATCATGTTCGACATGTTGTGTGACAGGTGATGTAGTTCTTTTTGTTTTGTTTTTCTCTTATTTTTTTCGCTTTTTTATTGTGATTTTCAGTTTTAT
>NC_051408.1:31140023-31140293 GCF_015228065.2 Penaeus monodon
TTCCCACACATCATCGGTCAAACAAGCACTTTAATACACCAGGCAAACCTCCCCGACATATAACTTACTGAGACTCAGCCATCATGTATTAGGACCAGGCAGGACTTCAGAACAGTGTGAGCCTCCCTCCTGCAGGTGTCGCGACGGTGTCCCGTGCCCTGTGGATATCGATCTTTGTGATGTGTGGTGTATTCGCTCGTAGGACTCGTAGATAAGGTTGGGAAATCGGTATGTGGGCGAAGGGGAGTTGGGGGAGTGTTTGTTGAATGG
>NC_051408.1:31140339-31140799 GCF_015228065.2 Penaeus monodon
CACTTGATGGGTTTTGTGTGGGCTGTTCTTTTGGGAATCGAGGAGGCTTAAAGCGTAGCGGGGGCGTTTGGCAAGTCCGTTTCCTGCTGGGATGGCACTCGGGTTTCTCTCTCTTCTTTTCTCTTTTTAGTTTTCTTCCTAACATATGCTTATTTCTCTCTCTGGTTTTCCTTGCAAATGATAATACCCTTTTATTTCTCTCTCTAGTTTTCCTTGCCTGTGGTAATACTCTTATTTCTCTCTCTTGCCTTGCATATGCTAATACTCTTTTATTTCTCTCTGTCTCTTCCTCTTTGCTTGGGTTTCCATTGCGTATGTTGTTACTCGTTATTACCATTACGTTCTTCTAAGTCTTCTCCCCCTACTTTTCCTTTTCATCCTCCCTCCCTTCTCAATCTATCAGAAATCGATTAGTAATTTTGTTTATTGTTTCGTGCTGACAACTCATTCAAATTACGAG
>NC_051408.1:31141033-31141449 GCF_015228065.2 Penaeus monodon
TCCAAGAAGAATCATTGCCACATCAAGATGATACTCCATTTGGCGTTCGTTATCACATACTTCCTTAATTCCTCAGCGTCATTACCTCCCTTTCAGCAAATGACATCGATTTTCCATACTTCCATTGCTTGTACATATCATGCTGTCAGCTGATCCGCGACGGCCCCTTAATCTGATTTCCTCAAGCCCATCGATCGCACATTAAGTCCATTGATCCGTCTGTCATAAGGTGCTCTCTAATGTCGCCTTGCATGGGCTGGTGGGGAGGGGGACCGGAAAAGGTTGGGAGTATTGGGGGAGTGGAGGAGGGGGTACGGGGGTCGGAGGACTCTCCCTGCTCACGTTATCTTCGTCGTGCTTGTTAGGTGTGCCAGGGTTTTATTTGCATGCTTATTCAGGCGGGCAGGTGTCTTCTT
>NC_051408.1:31141682-31141850 GCF_015228065.2 Penaeus monodon
CCAACTTGGCGTGACTAGGGTGCAAGGGTGACCGGAGAATTCCCGTCACCCTGAAGAGGGAGAGAGAGCGTGCGACCCCCTGCTGATGTTCGCGTGGGCGGGGCGTGAGAATGGGGGGGAGGGCGTGCGCAGTGTGCAGGAATGGTCGATTGAGCAGAAGGACGAAAA
>NC_051408.1:31141961-31142391 GCF_015228065.2 Penaeus monodon
TGTCGACACGGGGTTGAATGAGGGATATGTAAGTTGCGTGGAGACGAGGGTGGAGTGCAAGACGGATGATTTGAGGGGGAGAGGGAAAGGTGAAATAGGTGAACAGTGGAGTTAATTGGGGATGAAGCGAGGTGGGGGAACAAAGGTTGGAAAAACGAGTAAATGGAGGAATGAAAGGAGACGGAGAGGAGGGAGTAAAATCGCAAAATGAAACAAACGAAATTTAATAAATCGGTGAATAAATTGTCGAGTGATGAAAGTAGCGAAGGAAAGAAAATAAATCGAAATATTATGCGGGAATGCTCGAGAAAAAAATAAGAAAATGGAACAGGAAAACGTTAAAGTCGAAAAACATTTTTTTTTTTCTTTTTTGGCGATTTTCAATTGAAGGAAAGAGAAGACATCGTGTGGGAGCAACAAACCTAAAATT
>NC_051408.1:31142485-31143424 GCF_015228065.2 Penaeus monodon
AATAAAACCGTATAGTCAGCCATGACAGCTCAGGTGATACGCTCTAATGCGACTTGTCTCGGAAGGAAATGAGAGAGATGCGAAGAAAGGAAGATGCGGTTGGGAGGAGTCTGCGCCGGTTCGTGGTGTGTCCTTCCCGCTCGCTCTCGCCGGCGCTGTGCGTTATCTGCCGCATCAACTGCATGCAACAAATTCAATATTGCTGTTTCTGCCATTTCTGCACTTCTTCATCAAGTCTTCGCTCCTTCGTATCCTGTCGTATGTTGCTTCACACACATTCACTTCTTTATATTTTCTTCGCGCCCTCACACATTCTCTCCTTCGCACTTACGTGTTTTCATAGCTCGTCCTTTGCCTCACACCTCCCTCGCCCCCTCACACCTTCCCCCATCGCTCCTTAACCATTTCCATCGTCTCAAGCCTCCATCCTTCCCTCCTTCCCACTCACCATCCAAACAACTTCCTTCCCTCTCTCTCACTGTGTCTTTCCTACCTTCCTCCTCTCCTTTCTCGCGATTTCCCTTCTCTTCTCTGTCCTTTTCCATCTCCATCTCACCTTTTCCATCCTTTTTCCATTCGTTCTGCACCTTCTTTCCTCCGTCCCTCCTCCCTCCCTCCCTCCTCCTACATTACCTCCTTCCTCCTTCCTTTCGCCTTCCTCCCTTCCCTCCCTCTCCCTCTATTCACTCTCCGCCCCATTGGCTTCTCTCCTTTCGCTCTCCCTCCCTACACCCCCCTCCCCTCCATCCCTCCTCCCACACTGCCTCCTCTTCCTCATCCTCTTATACCCGGGGTTAGGGTCAGCATGACGGCCCGACAGCAGAACGGCAGATGATCCCCAGTGCAACGGGAGTGCGGGCGAAGAGGCCTGGCTTCTTGATTGACAGCTGATTGTGCGCGAGTGCGAAGGGAGTGCGGGGTGGTGACGTCCGCTCTCGG
>NC_051408.1:31143671-31143968 GCF_015228065.2 Penaeus monodon
TTCTTTTAGAGACTTCTGGTGTTTGAAAGTCATACGATCATATACTAGCCTGTTTTACACGTTTAGGTTGGAAGCTGTGCGAGAGTGTCTTACTTCTCAACGACGCACGCCCACCTCCTCACGCCCACCCTCCCCCACCCGCCTACCCCACCCTTTCCCCCAGATCATCACAGGCACATCCTAAACGAGCGTCAGATAAATCTAACTGCCAAAACATCCTGCGTCCGGAGCCCATTCATTCCATATGCCGGGGTTTATCCAGCGGAGATATTAGGTCACACGGGGAAGAGGTCACGA
>NC_051408.1:31144175-31144777 GCF_015228065.2 Penaeus monodon
AAACATTCTTTGGAGGAGGGTAGATTTTTTTTAGTATCTCTTATTTTTGGTAATCATTGTTTTTGGTATTTGGATATTATGACGCAAATAACATTCATAATATTACTACTTCTAGCACTACTGCTTTTTTACTGTTAAAGTGATGATAATAAAATGACGATTGTAAAATATTACTACGTTGTAAACTAGACTCCATCGACCCTGTTCTAAGGCCTATCGGTGCCCTTTACCAGAAGAATGATGTGTTCTTCCTTGGTATTTCCCCATAAGGATGCGAATAACCTCCTTTCATCCCACAACTTCCTGCAACTTCTCCCGGGGACCTGCACTTGACCTGCTTTCCTTGAGGATGCTCTGGCCATCTTGCTTTTACTTGCTAATACGACATTGTTGCATGCTAATATTTCGTTTTTTTTTCTCTCTTTTCTTTCTCGCGGTTCTCCCGTCTTTCTTTTTTGTATGTTATCCCAGTGTGATTTTTTTTAGGGTAACGCACTGGTTTTTAAGGCTGGTGGGGATGCGTTGCGTTGGTCTTTCTGCTTTTGGATTTGGTAAGTGCTTGTCAATAGCACTTGCTCCTCCCTGAAAAACCTCCTCAGAAA
>NC_051408.1:31144989-31145180 GCF_015228065.2 Penaeus monodon
AATGATGAGGGGTGTGGGGTTTAATATAAAAAAGAGGGGGGGGGGGGGGGGTTTAAAAGTTTTCCCCCCGGGGTTATGATGAGTGCGAGTGCGGCGCTGGATGGCAGACGTAAACACGGCCTTTGGAGGAGCTCTGAGCGGGAACAAAAGGAGAAGCCCGCTGAATGAGCTATGGTTTTTCTGTAGGCCTA
>NC_051408.1:31145966-31146783 GCF_015228065.2 Penaeus monodon
TTGCCTTTTAAATGCAGTAAAGCCCTCTTCATCGACTGAATGTGAAATAAAAGGGGAGCGGCCGTACGTAGTAAAATCTCAGATCAGGAGAATCACGACTTCATTCATATTATTCGCGGGTCCATGTCGGCAAACTCGCGGGGTTATCTGTTGGCCGAGATTTTTCTTTTCTGAATAAAAGAGCGTTGATCCTTGATGGTCTGATGACGGTTTGATAAGCGGCAGCACGCGGGTGTCACTTGTTGCGAAAATTTTACTGTTAGCTGTTTCCTTTTCTCTGATTGTGTTGGCTTTCTCTCATCTCGATTCATAGCTGGGTATTGTGTTGATTGATATTTATTTTGGCAATGAAATATGTGTAATCATTCAGTGATTCGTAAAAAGAAAATGTGTAGTAGCCTTAATAGTTCGCTTACTTATTTAGAATTGTTTCTCTTCGGTCCGGTAGATTTCCATTGATTTTTTGTATTTTGTTTACATTCCCACGCCATTGACATTTTAATCTCACCTTTTTACATAGCAACGTGCTAACCTTAACTCGTTTTTGTTTATATTTTCTTCCCTGGGTTGCACAAAGTAAATATGTTACGCCAATATGTTCTCGTGAAGTGTTATATTTGTCACCTCGGTTGATATACCTTGCTGAAAAAATAAACAAGGTGTACGTACAGCATTTTAATCATATACTCTACGACCTGTGTAAACACATGACCCCTGAGAGTGTAAACACATACGAGTACACGTGTGAACTCGGGTCGTGGTCGTGTAAACAGGTGTAGTCATAGGGATGCGATGGCGATGGCAGAGAAGGGTCCGT
>NC_051408.1:31146899-31149567 GCF_015228065.2 Penaeus monodon
ACGGGTCCAGGTTGCCCGTCAGTATGTTGTTATGTCTCGTGTTGGACGGTGGCTCCGCGCCGTCCTTGCCGCCCTATTGCCTGGATTTTATTGGGTGGGGTGGCGTGATGGGACGTTGTGATTTTGTGGATTCAGTGCGTTTGAGGGGGGCTTTGGGGGACGTGATGCAACTGCAATGGTTTTGAGGAATTTAAGTGTTTTTTTTTACGTTTTCGCAGAAAGTGATCGCGGGAAACGTGGAAATAATTATATGGCGGAGATATAAAAGCTTTGTAGAACTTCCGCTGGTGATGAAAAAAGGTGAAATCTCTTATATCGAGAAAATGAAATCCCGTGGATTTATTTTTGAAAAAAACCGATTTTTTGGGGACTAAAGGGAAAACAGCAGCTGACAGCCAGATACACCGTCTTGGCACCAGCGGCATTCACGCCGTATATTCAGCATTAATAATTGATATATGAATTTATATATTGTCGCTTACCCTCTCTTTACGCTCGCATATCACTCACCTTGTAGTCACTCCACTGTCAGTAGATCAAAGGCACGGTTCTCACCAGGCGATCCCCCAGGAAGTCATTCGACGGGTGAACTCGGCTGCTGTCAGAGAGGGCTGTTGGTCACGTGGTGTCTGGGGGCGGTGAGGGAGGGGAAAACCCGTGCCGGATCAGGTTAGGGGATGTGGGTATTGTCCCAACCTACGGGGGACTTTTATCTTAGGCCCGGGGTTTTGTGCGGACGGGTTGTCTCGCAAAATTATTTTGGTGTCGTCTCTAAGAAATTTTTTTGGAAATTAAAAAAAAAAGGTGGGGTTTTTTTTATTGGTTGCTCTGGAGTGTTTCTTCGGCCTTTGGGGACGTCTGTTTTTTCTTCTTTTTTGTTGTTTGGGCGTGCGGCGGGAGGTGTTGTTCACCCCCGGTAAGGTTTCTTTTTGCGGGGAGGACGGGGGCCCCGTTGTTCGGGGTTTCAGCGGGGGAAGACCTGGTTTAGAAAGGGGCAAAAAATTTTCTTTAATTAAAAAGTCTGCGTTATCATTGATGATGATGAGGTGGTTATTATTAGAAATCATGACACAGTCACATCAGAAGAAAAAATAAATGTCTTTTCGCGCAGACTTTTCCTTGGGGCAAGAAAGTGGGGAAGCCTTTTCCGCAATAATGGGAAATTTTTTTAAAACAAGGAGTAATCGTATTAAAAGCATGCTTTCCTGTCGCCCGGGGGCCTTCATGACCGAGGTCTGCGTCCGTGACCTGACCTAACCTCAGTTCTCGTCACTGCCTCTCCCTCCCCCTCCCCCCTCTCCCTCAGAGACAGATGTAGAGGGTGACGGATGTCCCACCGGCGTGTAGGACAAGGCGAGAAGATCGAAGGCCTTTGTATCTGGGGATGGGCGGGGAGGGGGAGTCGGTGCCATAAATAGTAGGAAAGGAGGGGCATTTGTTTTATTGCTGTTTATAAATAAAGGTTGTGAATATATTCTGTGTATGAAGAGGAGAGAGGAAGGACGGCATAGGATCGAAGTAAGAATATTTACTTAATACAGTAACAGACAGTACAGTTTACGGAACCACGAATAAGAATCCCAGTAAATGCTGTTAATTAAATTCATAATATGTATTTGGCTGCAGTCACAGGCAGTACAGTTTATGAAAATACATAAATAAGAACCTCTATAAATGCTGTTCGTAAAAATAGCATAAATGCCAAAGAAAGCACAAAAAGAAAGTGGTTCCTCACTGAGAAAACCCGTCGGGTTAAAAGTCCTAATAGAATCAAGCAGTAATCCTCCTACGCGCACGTGTGTGAGTCATGGAGTCATCTCGTCGACGACATGAATCACTGTTAATAGTCTTCAAACAACATATTTTTTTCGCAAGTGGAGCCAAAGGGCTTGTGTTTAGGCGAACTCTTGGCGGGTTTCTTGTGCACGAAATATCCCCTTGTGAGGAGCTTCTGGTGGGGGGGAGGGGAGAGATTATGCTCCTCTCCCCCCTTGCCTCCCTCTCCTTACTATCCCCGGCTGAGTCGCTTTCATTTCAGTCAGAGCGTTTGGTAGGAAGCAGAGAGACACTCACGTCTTGTCCACTGGCTCTTGCACAGACTATTGAGAGAGTTAAAAGATCTGTGAATTTGGACTTTTGAGGACTTCATATCTGTGATACTGGTAGGAGAGTAGGACGCTCACGTAGGTAGTTGTCTTTATTACGAATGAGATGTAGATTCGTGGGAAAATTGAAATAGGATTGTAGATAAAAGTCGCGATTATTTGGAGAGCCGTTGGTTCGTGTATGTATTACTTAGACTATTATTTAGCATAACTCTGACATTGTGTAATTTCTGTATTTTTTTTGTAAGAGTGAAACGTTTTTAGAAAAGAAAAATCCTATTTGCAAGAATGATACGTACTGTATAAGGATTACTTTTATATGTTCCTTGAAAAGGTGCCAATTAATTTAAGAACCCGAAAAAGAAAATGGTTTCCCAAGAATGTGCTATGAAGTGGCTGTGATGTGTTGATATATTTTGGAATTTCCTAAAATCACGAGGATAAACATCAAGAAGCTGACTAAGATGCCAGAGGTAAGACCTTGCTCTGTGTGATTCAGTGAGTAAGTTTATGGCAGTGCAAAACATTTGAAGATTTTGCTCTTTCTTTCACTTTCACTCACT
>NC_051408.1:31149737-31149823 GCF_015228065.2 Penaeus monodon
ACTTCCACACAACCTCCTTCAATGTCAACAAAGTTAAGTTAGCCAAATGTTAAGGTCATGCATCAGCCTCATGCATGTCTCCCCCC
>NC_051408.1:31150088-31150315 GCF_015228065.2 Penaeus monodon
CTCTCGCCATGCGTAACGCGTTCCAGTGACACGCTGCCATTGTGTTTTGCTCGTTGTCTCGCGTATCCGAAGGAGGACGACCTGGGTACGCACGCAATCCTCTTTCTCTGGGATTGAATTTTTTTTTTGCTTGTGTGTGTATGTTTCGGTCGGCCTTTCTTTCGAGAGGGTTTCTTAGTTTTAGTAATGCTTCTTTACCAAAAATATTTGTCACTTTTATTTTTTAA
>NC_051408.1:31150411-31150561 GCF_015228065.2 Penaeus monodon
AACATTTTTCTCCTCATCTTTACTTTCCTCCTTCGTATTGGTCTTTCCCTCTACCCCCTAATTATTTTCTCTTTCATCCACTCTACTTTATCCTCGTATCGTTCCATTTATTCATTCCACTTTTTCTTAGCCATTAATCACCATGATATC
>NC_051408.1:31150636-31150937 GCF_015228065.2 Penaeus monodon
GCCATTGTCTTCGTTAGCAGCTTGTGGACACATTTCCTATGTTTACGCACGCTTATCTTCGGCGCCAAAACGGACGACCTTTGTTAGCGCTAACGACCTGTTTGTTCTACGCGGCGGAGATGCTCTCGTCCCAAATTGGAAAGTATGTGTCTGGATAGTGTAGTTTTCTATGCCTTTTCGTTTTTTTTTTTTGGGGGGGGGAGATACTGCTCCGATTTTGATAAGGGGAGGAGGAAGTTCGACTCACCTCTGTGACCTCAGGATTGACGAACTCGTTTATGACGGATGATATTATCTACGC
>NC_051408.1:31151233-31151970 GCF_015228065.2 Penaeus monodon
GAATATAATTCCAGTAATTAAAACGTGACGTGCTGAAAATGCAAATAAGCAAACTACGTTTCGAATGTCAAGGGTAAACACGTAATTATCATATATAGTAGACGTAATTTTGCAAGGGAAGGGGACAGGGGGAGGAAAATAGGTCGGGAAAATGGGACAGTGAAGATGTAAGCATGAACTCGATTGGTGTGTCACAGTTATCAGGCAGGTGATATGTTCATCGTTGGGCTGTACTGAGTGAAAGGTGGATGTGGCAAATTGATCTGTAAAACGACTACGTTATGGCATGATCATAACTTCGTTGCTACGGCGTGAGAATAACTTCGTTGCTACGGCGTGAGAATAACTTCGTTGCTACAGCATGATCATAACTTCGTTGCTACGACAGGAAAATAACTTCGTTGCTACGGCATGATGATGATTTCTTTGCCTCCCTACCCTTTCCTCCCGATTCTCGCCACATGCATTATATAATCGGCGAGCGCAGATTAACGATCGGCGATCGGGCGTACCACGTGACCCGGTCCTTTTAACTCGGCGAAGAATGGCGGTCGAGGGAAGAGAAAAATTGGGGCGCCTTTGCCTTGGCACTAATCCTTGGCGGACGTGTTAAGGTCGCTGGCGGGAGGATTCGCACCGATTTTTTCCTATTTTCCATATTTTTTAGGGCTGGGAGTTTGAATGGAAAAGGAAAGTTAAGATTTTTGAAATTATAGGCTGGCTATTCACTTGGACGG
>NC_051408.1:31152248-31152458 GCF_015228065.2 Penaeus monodon
TCAAAAGGTCCTGTGAGACAAGGCTTTCGCGGTCACGTCGGCGTCGCTTGTCCGCTCCAGTGAACGCCTCAGGATTTGGTTCCTTTTCCCCCGACTGCAGGAAATGGAGTGGAGTGCTTGGGCATCGCGAGCAGGTCCTTTCGCGTCGCGCACGGGGAGGGGGGGCTTTCGTTTCGTAGTTTGGGGCTTATTTTTGCGTATTTTAGTATT
>NC_051408.1:31152765-31153087 GCF_015228065.2 Penaeus monodon
CCTGCGGATTCCGATAAACGAACACGTCTCGGCAATGCAATAGAAATAAAGATCATGTTTTGTCACCTTTTGAATTTACGTTATTGCCTTGTCAGAAATTAATGTCTAACCTTACGGCTTAGAAATATCTTCATGGATGTTTTATTCTGTGTACAAAAAAGCTACTTCGTTTCGATAAATATGCTTCTGGGATATTCATTGATCTCTAAGTGGCTGTTATGAATATCAAAGCATGAAAGATAGGTGGGGCGATTGATGTGATAGCCGTGAGTAAGGGGGGAGGATGAGGAGGAAGAAAAAAATACTTATTGATGGAATGGGT
>NC_051408.1:31153181-31153388 GCF_015228065.2 Penaeus monodon
GCTGTAATTGATGAAATTGGCTAGGAGAAGGAGGAAAAAGAAAATGGGGAGGCAGTAATTGGGTGTTTCGGAGTGAACAGACACGCTATTTGTCCGGTGATGAGATAACGGGAGGCGTACAGATGGCCACATACCCGCACACCCCTTGAGGAATGGCGGCGGTCGTGTGGGCGGCACTGCGGGCCTCATTTTCCTTCTCGCTTGTGT
>NC_051408.1:31154122-31154313 GCF_015228065.2 Penaeus monodon
TTCTGGTTCTTATCTTTAGTATTGCTCCCTATTTCTCTTCCTTTCTTTTTCTTCTGCTCATGCTTCACTTCTTTTCCTCCATTCGCACTTTTTTGCCTTCCTCCAAAAGCATTGGGGAAAAGTTCTAAATTAGATATAAGTGCATTGCTGCAGCTTCTGGGAACACACCGGTACTTGTAATAGGATTATAT
>NC_051408.1:31154620-31155069 GCF_015228065.2 Penaeus monodon
CATGCATCTGTCCGTCCATGCACGTAGGTTTGAATGACTTTCTATCTGTGCCTCATCAATTTTTATCGAACGTGTTTTTAGACATTAATTTTAGTGCATGACAATCCTCTTTTCATTGCAATTATTGACACACCGGTCAATTCATGTAGATATTGACGCTGGCATTCATTATTGCGATGGCCGGAGGAGAGATCCGAGGCGGCAATGATAATGAAGCCATTGCAGAGTAGTTGTTGCACTGACTTGTAGTTATTTTTGGGAGATTGGTCGCTCCGAGGGAAACGCAGCTCATTGCCAGATTTTCCACCGGCGAGATGTAATTTCTCCGTCGTGATTGTCAGTACTCTGGGAGGTTACTTGTCTGTTTTCCACTTTGCAAATGTTTTTTTTTTTTTTTTAAATCTTTCGCTGGTTGATTTGAGTTTCTCTTTAATTGGTTTATATCGGCG
>NC_051408.1:31155104-31155510 GCF_015228065.2 Penaeus monodon
GCTTGTAGGTTTTTGTACTAAAGAGACAGTTAAAACATAATTTTGAAGATATAAGGGAAGCCAAATTCATTCGCCTTCAAAGTCTAACTTACGCGTCCCAACATTTTTTTTTGAAAAGAAAAAAAACAAGATCAAATATTGCATTAAAAATTATTTCCATTCTTTCTTTTTTAATCTATGGGATCATCCCGTGATACACGTATTTTCTTGGATGCGTTCTTATGGGCCCGTTGAATGTCCATACAGGGAGCGCCGTAGCCAGTTCCCGTGTCCGTCAGTTATCTGTTTTACTTTTTTAAATATACTGATATTGATTTCTCTTGTTTAGATTGTTGTTGAAGGATTGTTGCTTATTGTGAACGTGCTTGAATTAGTTTTAACGTGAATTTTGCTTGATATGAATATT
>NC_051408.1:31155786-31156960 GCF_015228065.2 Penaeus monodon
TGACTTCTCCATGGTTTGGATAATAACCAGTTTTTGGTGTTCCTGCATTACTCAAGTTCCTTCGGCCTTTGTCCCGGACTTGAGAAGGCTTATGTAAGACTTTATCCCCTTCTCCGCCTTTCGTTTTGTTTTGCGCGTTGTCTTTGAAAGGGGGAAGGCGTGGGAGCATGTTGGCGTTTATGTTATGTATCGAGTGTATTCTATTCCTGTTATGTTGTTAAGGGCATTATACCTATGGGGATATTGTGGCGAGATGGGGCGAACTTGAGCGGATTTGAGGTTGATATGAGGAAAATGTGGTAGAACGTGAATAAATGTAATGTTAGGAGAGACAGAAACAAGAAAACTAACGAAGGCGGTATTGGTGGTGGCCGTAACAATGACAAGGGTAATTTAAAAATGGTGAGGTGGGGAATGATCAGTATCTATCGAGGAAAGTATGGCCGTCTATGTAACGAAAAGGCCATTGGAACATCATCCCAGCGCCTCCCTGCAAACGGAAGGCGAGGAAACAACGACAGAGCAGCGGCTGCGGCCAGAGGGCTGTCCGGCGGCGCCCAAGGCAGGGAGAGCCAGCGTGCGCGTCGCCACCAGCCTCCGCAGCAGTTCTACTTGTCTACCGGTCTACTCGATTCTGGTAGACTGACTGCCGAACCTCCTCCCAGCTGGGGCCTCGTGTAGTCCGCTGGAGTCTGGTTTGTTGCTTATGCCTTATGTTTTGCGAAAGAGGAAGTTGAAGATTGACGTGATTTTATTCGAATGGCAAATTATGTCGTTTGGTTGTCGTATGGCAGAATGACTTGCATCCCGACACCGAGCGACGATGATTGAGTTCCTGTTGTATGGATTATCGAAGGCAGTAGTAGATTCAGAGAATAATGTGGACTAATGAATCTAGGCTTCCCGTTAGAGGATATTGATGATTTCTTTAAGTAGGTACCCAAAGTACGTTATTAATTCAGTGATTGATTTACATCTCATAAAGGTGGTAAATGTTCTTTGTAATTGGATAGGGGGAGAAGCTGATTGTTTACTAACTCATTTACAGTGCTATTAGCATGTTATCTGCGAAGTAATAAAGATTTAATTTATTTGCGCCTTAAGTGGTGCGTAAATCTTGCTGGGGGCCGTGTGAAAGTGTGCGTATTTGTCAGTCTCTTACCCCCCCCCCTTC
>NC_051408.1:31157234-31157672 GCF_015228065.2 Penaeus monodon
GGTGGAGGAGGGGGGGAGTAGTCGGTGAAAGGGTAGGACCAAATGAGGAAAAGTCGAGCCCGCATAATTAACACGTCAGGGATGATGCAGCATCGACTCGGGATGTCTTGGGGCGGGATCGGAGGCTGGGAGGTGGGTAGGGGGGGGAGGACGAGGCTCATCTGCATATCACCTTAAGGGAAAAGCGCCTTGCAGGGTCATGGTTGTGTAGGCAGTTGGGGCGCGTCTCTCGTGTCACGCCAAACAGCCCTTTGCGAAGAAGTTCCTCGAGGGGGATCGTGGAACAACTCTCTTTTGTGACTTCCTCGGTGGGAACGACTCTCTGGAGTTTGGCTTATGTAATATTCGACATATGAGGTCACGCTAAGCCCTTTGCATTGCGGGCTGGTGACTGTTCTGTCACGTAATAGCTGTTTTGCGGGTTATGTGTCTGCATAC